>NC_134787.1:10973283-10978283 GCF_046742065.1 Oratosquilla oratoria
AGAGCATATATTATGGAAATAGTACATCATTTTGAAAAAAAAAGTGATATGAAACCAAGGAAGCTTATTATGTATATACATGATACCTGTGTTGTTATTAGACGGCTGTGCATGTGAAACCCCTTGTCCATTAATGCAAGCATGTAAAGTTGACAGCCCTTTGGTGTAGAAACAATTTTTTTTTCACTCTTTATGTCGTCTAAAACTTCGTTCGTCCTACTCTAATCACATTAAGTTCATAATTAGCCACTCACTTTAGGGCTCCCCCCTCCTTTCGGCGTTTTTTATCTTCGCCGTCTGAGAGAGCGAGCAGCCGTTCCATCTCTTGAAGAAGAAGAAAACGGAGGAGAAGATGGGAGAGGAAAAGGGAGGAGGAAAAGGAAGACGCGGAAGAGGGGTACCAGAAGGAGAAAGAAAAAGAAGAAGAGGAAGAGGAAAGGGGGAGAGAAAAGGAAAAGGAAGAGGAAAAGGAAGACGCGGAAGAGGGGTACCAGGAGGAGAAAGAGGAAGAGGAGGAGGAGGAGGAAGAGGAAAGGGGGAGAGAAAAGGAAATCGTGGAACAGGAGTACCGGATGAGAAAGAGAATGACGACGACGACGATGACGAAAATGACGGCAACAACGACTACACCAACGGCGAAAACGAAGACAAAGTAGAAGACGAAGGGAACAAATAAAAACAAACAAAAAAATAAAGAAGAAGAAAAAAAAAGGAAAAATTATAGCAACAGGCAAGTTGAAGACAACCGAGAGGGACAGGGTAGTTAGAGCGATGAGGCGGACTAGAAGGTGCGTGCGGGGAGCGAGTGAGCCCAGAGGGGGTGGGAAGACGTCCAAGTAGAGAAGTTGAGGGACCGGGATCTGAGCCAACAGACCCTGAAGTCGCTCTTGAAGATACGAGGGCCGTCGGAGGGCCGTCGGAGGGCCGTCGAAGGAAACCACACCTCTGTGGAGGATGCACCCTTTTGCAGGAGAGGTTAGTGGGGGAGGAGTAAGGGGGGGGAATGACAATGAAGAGGTGGAGGAAGAGAAAGAAAATGAGTAGAAGGAGATAGAACAGGATGGGGATAAATAGGAAGAACGGAAGTAAGAAAAGAAGAAAAAAGGAAGAGTGGAGGAGTATAAGGAACAGGAAAAGGAAGGAAAGGGAAATGGAAAGGTGAAAGAGGAGGGGAAGAAACAGAAGTGATGAGAAAATATAGTTAGGTTTCAGATGTTGATGATGCTGGATGCATTTTGTCTTTTGTTTGTTTCTGTTGTTTTGAAACAGAGGCTGGTGTCGGCCTGAGCTGGACCTGGATATATATATATATATATATATATATATATATGTATATATATATATATATATATATATATATATATGTATACACTCTCGGAGAAACAAAGCAAAGGAGACAGACGAACTGTATATTTCGACCACTACTGTGGTCCTCTTCAGCAGTGAAGAGGACCACTGCTGAAGAGGACCACAGTAGTGGTCGAAATATACAGTTCGTCTGTCTCCTTTGCTTTGTTTCTCCGACAGTGGGTTATTTAAAACATTTTACTAAATGTGCTACTACATTTTCGTCTTGTGATATATATATATATATATATATATATATATATATATATATATATATATATATATATATATATATATATATATACGTATATATATACACACATTTTAACAACCATAATTCTAAGCCATCAAAGGCCGACATGCAGAAATTGAAGTGCGGTACTGCCAAGGACTCGAACCCAGCATCCTCATGACAAGTGCGGTAGTGACTTCCACAACGACTGTAGAGGGAAAGAAGGCATTCGGCGGCTTCGACTAGGAGGGTGAAGTTGGGGAGAGGGAGAGTGAGGAAGCCCATATCGCAATTAATGCATCTTTTGCAATCACCTTAATGAGCAAGATGGTTCGTAACCAAGCTAATGGGATACACACCTTAACTGTGAGGTTTCTTCGCTGTTTACGACCAACAGCTTGTTTCTCATTATTTAATAAAGTTCCGGGTTTTTTTCTACAAATTTCTCTCTTTTTTTGTATATTTTTTCTTCTCCGTTATACCCTTTCCTCTTTCCTCCCCTTCTTATCGCAGTTCGCATTCTTCTTCCTTGCATAGTCTTTTCTTTCTTCTTCCTACTATCTCCCTCTTCCTTATTCTTCGAAGTTCTCTTTCTTCACCAACTTCCTTTCTTTTTCTTTCTCATTTTCTCGTACCTTTTCACCCTCCCTCCCTCCCTCCCTTTCTTTCTCTTTTCCTCCCCCTTCCTCCCTCTCTCACTTCCTCCTTTCCTCTTTCTCCTCCTCCTCCTCTTCTTCCTCTTCAGATTTCTCTCCGTATCTTTCCTCTTGTGTTCCCTCTTACCTCTCTCTCCAGCCCTCTCTCCCTCTCATCCTGAACCTTTTGTCCTCCCACATACACGACCAGCATTTTTCGTCCCTTGTCTGCCAACCACCTCACGTATTTGCAAATAAACAAAGTTAGTTAGCTTCGGCGGGTTGTTGTGGTGGTGGTGGTTGGTCGCCGTGGTGAGGGTGGTGGTGGTGGTGGTAGTTGTGGTGGTAGTGGTAGTTGTGGTGGTAGTGGTAGTTGTGGTGGTAGTGGTAGTTCCGATAGTGGTAGTTGTGGTAGTGGTGGTGGTGTTCATGGTGGTGGTGGTGAAGGTGATGGTGATGGTGGTGATGGTGGTGATGGTGGTGATGGTGATAATGATGGTGATGGTGATGGTAATCGTAATCTCAAACAGCTTTCCCACCTTCAGCATAAGGCCTCTGCCCTAAACTGAATAAGATCGACTGTCTATAGCCAGAAAACCGCCGTCATAGCGAAAGATACACGAAGTAAATCCGAACTGAACCTGGCAAAACCGCAGAGACGAGGTGAGGGACCTCAGACATAGTTAGTCCGAGTGAAGCCGTGAAACTTTTCTTTCGCCGTCTGTATGTCTCACAGAAACCGGAAACCGCTTCAAAGAAACATCCAGGAAACCACATGACGTACCCTGGTCTATTTGTGTCTCGCAGCCTTTTAGCTACTAGGAGGGTTTCTGTTATTCTGAATAAAATAATCTACTGTCAACCAGATCCATATTCTTAAAGCGGGCAAGGTGCTTTTAAGTAGTAATGGAGATATTTTTTAAGAAACTTGACCTATATGAATTTTCTGAGGCAGTGATTCTCAACACGTTTTCTCGAGTATTTCCCATTCTTATGAATTGCTGTTTTTTATCCTCCTTGAGACCTCTTCGTCACTAAATCTAATCGCTGTGCATACACCAGTCTCAAGCTTGTGGCCCCACTTTTGAAACTCTGTGGTCTCCCAAGGGGTCACTGACCTTAGGTTGAGAACCACTACTCTTAAAATGAATGGAATCGTTTGACTTCACTAGGAATGGTTCAGTCTTTGTGGAGGACTAAAAGTCTATGTTCCATTCACTTGGAATGTCGAGGTGAAGAGAGAGTAGACAATGGTAATGTTAGTTTGCGTTAGGAGAATTGAAGAGCAAACTTTGAGGTTCACTTCCCGGCCCTGAAACCTGAATCCTTTTGTCTACACCTGAAGGCCTTTCTCCTGAAGTCAAAGCTCTTGATGTTTAACTCATTCCTTTGCCGCTCAAAAGTTTCCCTGAAATTAACAAAATTGACTAGTATTAGCCGAAACAACAACGAACAAAAATGTCCCTGTTGGGACATTTAGACATAAAGAATTAAGTTCCTTTCGTCAGAGTTCGAAGTCTCCTGCTTCAGAATTTGAAAGTTCTCTTCCAGAATTGGAAACTTCGACCCCAGAACCGGAAACCATCCCCAATTCCCAGCACCAGAAATCCCCTTTTCTAGAAAAGGATACCCCCTTCCCAAAACAGATTCTCCCGTTCCAGAATGAAACCCACTTCCCAGAACAAAAAGATCTCCCTCTTTCCAGAATAGGATACTCCCTTCCTAGAATAAAACCTCCCTCACAAAATGGTAAATCCCTTCCGGAACCAGAAGTCTTCCTCCCAGAACCAGAAATCCCTTTACCAGTACTGGAATCCTCTTCACAAAACCGGAAACCCCTCGACGCGAACTGGAAGGCATCTGACTCCAAAACCTGTCTTAACGTAAAGCTCCTGTATTTAAACCAAGATACATTTACCAAAATTCAAAATTCCATTGCCCCAAGGGGAAGGTTCTTTTGTCAAAACTGGAAGACCTCGTTCAACGGAACCTTGATGCATAACCTCGAAGTCTTTGTGTTTCATCCAAAGACTCCTCCTCCAGCCTGAAGTCGATGTGTCCATAGTCAAACTCCATTTTCTTGTGTTCGAAGGCGTCCTCTTGTACCGGAAGACCCACGAGCGAAGTCGAAGCTTCTCTATTTAGAATTCTACCCAACTTTAAAATGTGAAGGACGTGCGGTTCTTCTTCGACAGACGAAATCCGTCTGGATTCAACCAGAATATATTTATTCAAGTTACCACTCCTCAAGAGAGTTAAATTAAGCCACCAGGATTTAATTGAATGAATTTAGTTCTTGTCCACGAAGTTATTTACTTGAGAGGGCTAAAATGTTCTTGTATGAAAAATTGTAAATAAACTTGAAACTCGCAAGTAAAAAAAGTTTCTTCAGAAAGAAACCTAATAGGAAAAAATCACAATCTACATAATCTTCATGTGTTTTAAGTACCCTTGTATACCACAGTACTAGAAGAAATATATATAATTTTCAGTATATATATATATATATATATATATATATATATATATATATATATATATATATATATATATATTTCCTCGGATAGGTCTTCGAATGTGCGCCTCTTGAGTTCCTTTCTTTCTTTTTATAGTTTCCCCCTCTATGTCGACGCCCTTCAATTTTGCCCTCCCCTTGAGCCTTTGTCTTTGCCGCGTCACATCAAACCCGTGCCGCCCCCACACCAACCCCCACCCCCAGCACCGTTGCCAATTCTTTCTTTGTATGCACTAGCTTACGACCAACCAATTCCCTTCTTCCCTTCCAC
>NC_134787.1:10983283-10985783 GCF_046742065.1 Oratosquilla oratoria
TTTAAAGAGGAACTGCGCCAAGACTTGGTGAGAGAAAGAGAGAGGGGTAGAGAGAGGGAGAGAAAGAGAGAAAGAGAGTAAGGGAGTGGGAGAGTGAAAGTGAGAGGGCATTAGGGACGAGAGAACCTGAGGGAATCGCGCCTCGCGAGCGACCTGACCACGAATGCGACAGACATCGCTGAGTGAAGAGAGAGAGGGAGACGGATGGACCCGGAAGGTCCTTCCTCGATCTGACCAAACGCTGACTTTAGATCGGTTCCTACCTCTGGGTTTAGCTGAACCCGAGTGAACCAGCTTTAGGGGCTTGCTGGAGGTTCTCCGAAAAGCGTTGTTTAAACCCTTCCCCATAAAAAAGAAGAAAGAAAGAAAAAAATCGAGAAGCCATTTTTCTTAGTGTGCATTATTTATACACTTCATTTCGCGCGTACTGTTTTATTAGAGTTCTTTAAATCTATTTCTTTTTCATACGCCCAGTAAATATGGACTTGAATCTTGGTAAAAAAAAATAATTTTTTTTTCGAATATGAAGATTTTGGCAAGTCTGTGTGCGTGTATGTGTGTCCGTGTGTACAGTGTGTATGTGTGTGTGTGTGTGTGTGTGTGTGTGTGTGTGTGTGTGTGTGTGTGTGTGTGTGTGTGTGTGTGTGTGTGTGTGTGTGTGTGTGTTGTGTGTGTGTGTGTGTTTTGTGTGCATGTGTGTGTGTGCTTGTGTGTGTAGGGGATGGAGAAGAGATTTAGGAGTGTATGGGCAGAAATAGATTAATTGATAAATAGCTGAATGAATGAATGAAAAAATAGATGAATAAATGTATAAATGGAAGATAAATTAAACAAACCAATCAAGTATGTGAACAAAGAAATAGATAAACAAATAAGCAATAGATAAACAAATAAATCTTTTAATGGAGAAAAGAGTTGTGCCTTTGTCAGACATTCCAGAATTTTCAGCGAAGTATGCAGACAAAGAGACAGCTATCCAGTCGCCGGGAATTCTGACGTCACCTTCCGGCTTTCTGGGACTCCGGAGGAATATATAAACACGGACAGTAGAACAAAAATCCTGCTGTGATCTTCTGGTGAATCCGGAGTGGAGAGAGAGAGAGAGAGAGAGAGAGAGAGAGAGAGAGAGAGAGAGAGACTCCTTGCCGTTATCTTTCAGAGGCTTCCCGAGGAGTAATAAAAGGAAGAGGAACTCAAGGAACAGAGACAGGAAAAAGAACGGGGTACTTCGCGAGCAAGAGCTCTTGAGGGACCCCGAAGACTTCGAGTGCGAAGAGTAATACGACCTTCTGGGGAAGAGGTCCTGCTTCCGCCTTCTGGAGGCTTCGAAGAAGAAAAAACCAACTGCCGATGAAAGAAGAATTATTGAAAGAACAAAGATCGGAGGAGGGATTCGCACCTGGAAGGGAATCAAGAATATGGAGAAATGTCAAGTGGAAACCAATATTGAGAGGCGAAGGAAAAAATAAATAACATTGGCTTTGGTATAGGAGGTGGAGGAAAGATTTACGAGGTTGCTGCAAGTCAAGAAGTTTTGAGAATGGGAAGGGAATGAAAAAAGTGTGAAAAAAGGTAATAAGGTGGATGATGGTAAAAAGGAGACAAAGTAAAAGAAATGAGACGAATCGGGGGAAAGGAAATGGTAGAGGAATAGGAAGAAGAAGAAAGTAGACAATAAGAAGAATAAAAGAAATAAAAAGTAGAAGAAAAAGAAGAAGAAGTAAAAGAAGTAGTGGAAACAAAGGAAGAAAGAAAAGGAAGAAAGAAAGGAAATACAGTGGAATCAGAGGCGACAGAGAATGCAGGTGAAGGCGGAACAGGAGGAGGAAGAGGAGGAGGAGGAGGAGGAGGAGGAGGACGAGGAGGAGGAGGAGGAGGAGAAGGAGGAGGAAGAGGACAAGGGACGTTGTGTGAAAGAAGAATGAAGACGAGGACCCAAGTCAAGAGAAGAAAACAAAAGGAAGAATAGGAAGATTAAAAAGTGAAATGGAAACGGAAATGAAAGAAACACAACTCCAAAGATAAGAAAGAAGAGGAGAAAAGCAATAAGAGAAGTCAGTAGTTATAGATCAAAAGGTCTCCCGTCGGTATGCTCCTACTTTGTAATCCTTTATAGTTAAAAGTAAAAAAGTAAGCAAAAAATATAATAATGATAATAATAATAATAATAATAATAATAATAATAATAATAATAATAATAATAATAATAATAATAATAATAATAATAATAATAATAATAATAATAATAATAATAATGATAATAATAATAATAATAATAATAATAATAATAATAATAATAATAATAATAATAATAATAATAATAATAATAATAATAATAATAATAATAATTAATTAATAATAATGCAACAATAATGATAGTAATGATATTGATAATAGACATAATACCGATTACAATGATAATGGTAAAGAGAAATGACAATAAGAATGAAAAACATGATAACGATGATAAATGAATAAATAAGCAAAATTATATAAATTT
>NC_134787.1:10988283-11003283 GCF_046742065.1 Oratosquilla oratoria
GCATTTGATGTTCTTAAACAAATCGGTTGCCTAACATTGCAAGAATTGTTCTAATAAAATTTCATTAGTGTGACAGTGCATCGGGGTACATCATATTGCAAATATGATGAACGCCGTTGCTGGTCATTTTATATTTTTGGGTAGATTTTTTTCTTATATTTTAAGTGATTTATAGTGATGCGTTTTAAAAAGGCGATGGAATATGTAAAAGGCTTTTGAAGAAGGAAGAAGTCGAAGTTGGTTGTAGAAGAAGATTGGTTGTGGGCTGAAGGTGGCTGTGAGAGGGGCTGGGGGGCGTCTGTGAGTGGAAGTTATTGAGGGAGTTCAGATAACGAATTCCTACCCCGTTCTCGAACTTCCAGGTCTCTAAATAGTCTTCTCTATATTCAAGGTCTTCTCGAAATTCAAGGTCTTCTCGAAATTCAAGGTCTTGAAATTCAAGGTCTTCTCGAAATTCAAGGTCTTGAAATTCAAGGTCTTCTCGAAATTTAAGGTCTTGAAATTCAAGGTCTTCTCGAAATTCGAGGTCTGAAGAATTGCTGGAACGTGAAGAAGGAGTCTAAGTGAAAATATATGTATTCTGTACCAAGTGTTGCTTCTGGGAAACTTGCGAGCAAGATTAAAAGAAGAAAAACGCGATTAGAAATAAAGTCTGGAAAGTCGTTTTCGATGTCGCGAATACCAAGAAGGTAGAAGCCCAAGGTAGTGTGATAAAGAAGAAGAAGGAGACGAGGAAGATGACAAAGAAGAAGGAAGAGGAGGCAATGGCTGAGCTGGCGGCGTCTGTAACACACAAGAGGCAGCAGGAAAAATAAATAAAGAAGATAAATCAAGCTCATGGCAAACGAAGTCACAAAAAGGACAAAGGACGAGAATGAGAAGTGGAGGAAGGGAAAAAAAATAATGTACGAAGACGGAGATACAGCATCCGAAAATACTTTGCCATCCCAATCGCCCTCTATCCATCATATTAACGTGGCACTGGATATCTGCTGGGAGTGAGGAGGGAGGGGAGGAGAGGGAGGGGAGGAGATGGAGGAACGGGGGGGTTATGGGAGGGAGGGAGGGAGGAAGGGAAAGAGGGAGGACAGAAGGAGGAAAAGTGTGAGAAAAGGAGGGATGGGAGGAGGAAGAAAGAGGAGGGAGGAAAGTATAGACAAAGGAACAGAGTGAATAAGGTAGTTAGACAGAGACTGAGGGAAGAAGAGAAGAGAAGAAAGTAAGAGAAAGTCAGGCAGAAGGGGGACAGGGGGAGAGAGGGACGATAAAGATGGGAAAAGTACTTATGGAATCCATGAGTGAATAAGAGATTGGAGGAAATAGGTGGAGAAAGAGAGAAGGCGGAAGGCAGGTAAGCAGACAGAAGTTCGAAGGCACAGGAGGAGAGCCAAGATGAAGGGACTGCGGTCGTTAGAGAACAATAGCTTGGGAGGGAGCAGTAGGCAGGAGGAGGAACCATAGATTATTGAGGAGGGAAAAGGACATATGTTTCCCCTCCGACGCCATTGAGTGTTCTTACGTGCAACTTCCTCAGGTATATTTGTGTGTGCGCGCGAGTTGTGTGCGTGTGTGTGTGTGTGTGTGTGTGTGTGTGTGTGTGTGTGTGTGTGTGAGAGAGAGTGTGTGTGTGTGTGTGTGTGTGTGTGTGTGTGTGTGTGTGTGTGTGTGTGTGTGTGTGTGTGTGTGTGTGTGTGTGTGTGTGTGTGTGTGTGTGTGTGTGTGTGTGTAAGAAAGACAAAAATAGAAAGAAAGAGAGATACAGACACAGAGAGAGCAAGAGACAGAAAGAGAGAGAGAGAGAGAGAGAGAGAGAGAGAGAGATAGAGATAAAGATATTGTGTTTATACAATGTACGTATGTGATTTTCATTATCGTACTTCAAAACAAATTACAGGGGGCAATTCTTGGAGGTGCCTAATGTAAATGAAGGTAGGAGAACACAAACGTTAACACAGGTCTTGTGCAAGTGTACATTGGAATACAGATCCCTACTCTTGTTATTTATGATAAGAGCTAGAAGGCAGGTTAATACAAAAATCGTGACCGACCTATAACACGAGTGGTCTGAAGTAACAAAGGTTATGAAGGAGAATAATCGAAAAATGGAGGAGGACTTGAGGAATAATTAAAAAGATAATAATAAGATATTTTTTTCTATTTTGTGTGTGCGTGTATCTCTCTCTCTCTCTCTCTCTCTCTCTCTCTCTCTCTCTCTCTCTCTCTCTCTCTCTCTCTCTCTCTCTCTCTCTCTCTCTCTCTCTCTCTCTCTCTCTGTGTGTGTGTGTGTGTGTGTGTGTGTGTGTGTGTGTGTGTGTGTGTGTGTGTGTGTGTGTGTGTGTGTGTGTGTGTGTGTGTGTGTGTGTGTGTGTGCGAGCTCATGCATACGTACGTGCGAGGAAAAGGAAGAGCAGTCTGATAAGCCGGGAGGGGAACAAGGACAGGGGAACCGGCGTGTTAAATGTCCTAAACAAGAATCTCTGTTGATCCAGGCGAACAGGAAGAAGACCTTTGCAGTGGGCAAGGTTCCCCTTTGCCTCTGCGGAGAGTTCGATGTCATGTGGGGGAGCCATTTCCTGCGCGTTACTCAGTGACATTTAGGCTTCCAGGTGCTTCTTACTTCCCCATACCTTGTCCAATCAATACCCATTGTTTCCAGATCACTCCTGACTCCCGACAATCCTTCAGTGTCCCTTCTGAAGTGGATCTCAAGCTGAGTCTCCCCCAGTGTCTCGGTGGGGGACACAGTTTTCGAGATGGGGCTCCAATACTACTAGATCCATTACCTATCACTAAACCTTTGCTACGTACAGGGTTCCAGTTGTGGGGATTAGAGTAAAAGTGTGAGTAAAGGTCAAGCAATCAATCAAATCAGCCATCCTGAGTCCACTGCTGAACAAAGGCCTCCTTCATAGCATTCCATGTATCACACGACCGTGCCATCCTCTGCCACGTCATTCTTGCAAACTTCTCGATTTCGTCTCTCCACCTTCTGCCTGGTCTCCCTCTTCCACGCTTCCTATCTCGCGGCGTCCACTCGGTAACACACTTGCTCCATCGCTCATCAGTCGTTCGCACTAACTTACCTGCCCAATTCCACGTCCTCTCTTTTACTGCCTCTACAATATCTTTCACTCTAGTCTGCTCTCTCATTCAACTTGCTTTCTTTCGGTCTCTCAATGTTATTCTCATCATTGATCTCTCCATTCTCCTCTGTGCAGTCCTTAGTTTTGTTTCCATCGCCCTCGTCAGCTTCCAAGTCTCACACCCGTAGATTATTGCTGGTAGAATGCATTGAATGTAAACTTTACGTTTCAAACATAAAGGTAGAGAGCCTCTCAGGATTTTGTTATACTTACCAAACCTTTTCCAACCAATTGTAATGCGTCTTTTTATTTCATTATCATGATCTTTCGTCACCTTCACCATCTTGCCTAATAATTATACTCTTTAACTTCCTCAAGACTCTCACCATCAATTACAATCTCTTTGTTTTGAACTTTCGTGTTGAACATTACTTTGGTTTTACACTTGTTCATTTTTAAACCTACTTTGAGACTTTGTTTAGGTTGCCCAGCATATCTTGCAAGTTTTCTGCTCTTTCTGAAATAATAATGATGTCATCCGCAAATCTTAGGTGGTTCAAATATTCGCCATTAATCTTCAAACCTTTCTTTTCCCAACTCAACCTTCTGAAAATATCTTCCAAACAAGCTGTAAAGATGAGTAAAGATAAGGGTGAGAAAAAGTGTTTGAAGGTGAAGGGGTGTGTGCAGGTGAGTTTGGTTATAAGGTTGAAAGAGAAGCCAAACGGTAAAGATAAGGAAAGTAAACTCCAAGAGTTAGGGTGCAGACTTAAGAGCTTTCTTCATAGATACCAAGGACCTTTTGGACACCGAAAACCGTAATAAATGAGCAGATATATATATATATATATATATATATATATATATATATATATATATATATATATATGTATGTGTGTGTGTGTGTGTGTGTGTGTGTGTGTGTGTGTGTGTGTGTGTGTGTGTGTGTGTGTGTGTGTGTGTGTGTGTGTGTGTGTGTGTGTGTGTGTGTGTGCGTGTGTGTGTGTGTGTGTGTGTGTGTGTGTGTGTGTTTGTGTATGTATAAAGTAAACAAGTGAATTAATGAATATGTCTATATATAGATGAACATATGAATAAGGCATCTAAACATATAACCAAACAAGTATTAAAATCCCGTCTCACCAAATTTGTTCGATATCGGTAATCAGATAATCTTAAACCAAGTTCGTCAAAGTTGAAAATAATCGAAAACGATAACTATATATTTGTATGATAAACACTAAGAAAAAAGTATTGGAAAACTCATAAAAATATTATATATGCTAAACCCAGCAATAGGGATTTCCTGATTTTTTTTTTTTTTTTTTTTTTTATGATTGCAGCCACCTAAGTCGATTGGAATGCTTAATAGGGTTGAGGTGGATGTTGTCAAGTTGATGATACTAAAGACCCTAGGATCAAGAAAACAGCATTAACACCAAAAAGTATAAAAGATTTCACCAAACAAAATGATGGTCAAAAAATAGCAAGTCATTTGAAATTAATTGGTCCGATAACAAAGTTAACCTCCGATAACAGCTCGATAGAATAAACTTGGCTTGAACAATTGTTTGTCACCGAAGTATTCTTCAAACGATCGTCCTTTTACGAAAATAAGAGACCAATGAATGAAGGTCAAGTGTTGATCCGCCTTTGAGAGACTTCAACGCCAAAACAAAGAAAAAAAATTGACTGTCACATATGAGTCTGGAAAATGTCACAAAGTCGTAGGTGTCATACATTAGATGAAATATGAATAATTTATTAATTCCTTTAGTGTAAAAGGTACATCAAGTATCTGAATAAAATCACCTGGCGTCAGCGTATAATAGGTGCGGAAAAGGTTAATCGAGTGAAGCTATATAGACCCTATATCTGCGGAAAGTGGGCCACACAGCGGAATATCGTCACCATGTGTCAAACAGAATGATAATGAAGAAAGAGAGACCTCGGTAAGGATGTACACAATAATAATATGGTTACCCCCAGAGAGAAAGAGAGATAGATAGATAGAGAGAGAGAAGGGGTGGTGAGAGAGAGAGAGAAAAAAAAACTGTACCAACATGTTGAGAGGATTAAAATCAGTCAACAAAGTTTTAATCTCTTAAACCGGGGACGGTCACCCCCCATCACACCCATTCTCAATACCCCCACATTTTTTTTTTTTTTTTTTCAGATTTTCCCTTTAGAAAGTTAGGGTAGGTCATTCCCCCTCATTTTCGGGAGTATTATTTTTTCTTTCCTGGCTATTTTATTCAATTCAATGTCTGACCTCGGCCTTATCTTGGTTTGACCAGATATGTACAGACGCGTTACTAAGATTTACTCCATGTGTACTACTATACTTTATTTTATAATGTCAACTACAGTCTGCCTCAGCCTGGCAAAGATTTACAAGAGAAAAATACATACATACATACAAACATATATATATACATATATATATATATATATATATATATATACATATATATATATATGTGTGTGTGTATGTATACATGTATATACGTATATCTATGTATGTATATATTATAGTTATAACTATTTTTTCATAATGGTCCTGACGTCGCGTTCGATAGAATTGTTTTCATAGTCATACACAAGAAAGTGTTAAGGTTCCCTCAACCAAAAGTGAATATAACCACTGACGTTATCCAGAATAAAATAAATAGATAGTGCCACCAGTTAAAAACGGCCGAAGAAGAAATACATTTATTTTTGGTGACGGGAAAAAAAAAGGTCACTCACTCGAAAATTTGGGGCGACATGGAAGACATCCGCGACTGGGCAGATTCCAAAAACGAAAAGAAGGTAAGACAGGGCTGAGGATGTAGACAGATAGAAGAATGAGGGGAATGATTCGTTTTACCGGTGACCTTGGGGCAAGGGGAGTTCGTAATGAAGAAATAAAGATGAATCTTGATAAGAAGGCGTGTGGGCGCGCGCGCGCGCGTGTGTGTGTGTATTCACTTGGTCTTTGGATCACGTGTTGGACTCGTGATCGACAGCTATTCCCTTCCCGGAAGAGAGCTAAGAGCTCGTAGGTCCGATCTATGGGTAATGCTATGACCTTACACACACACACACACCCAACTCCCCGCCCACGAGAGTTAGAGTAACGACCCGAAGCGCAGCGGTACCGAAATAATTTCGGCCCTGGGCAGGATTCGAACCAAGTACTACGGGCACCACCATACTAGCAGTTCAGCGCTCTACCAACTGCGCCTCCGAGTCGTGTGTGTGTGTGTGTGTGTGTGTGTGTGTGTGTGTGTGTGTGTGTGTGTGTGTGTGTGTGTGTGTGTGTGTGTGTGTGTGTGTGTGTGTGTGTGTATGTTCGTGCCTGTACATGTATGTGGTCGTGTGTGTTTTCGTGCACGAGCGCGCACGCATATGCAAGCGAATGCAGCGCGTGTCTGTGCTCATGTGGGCGTTCCTTTAATGCAAATTTCTCAAAAGATACAGGAGTCAAAAAATCGATTTCCTAAACTTCTTGCAAGGTGAAAGTTTGGGAATGAATGCGGGCGAATTCAGGTCTTGTCTTCCTCTAATTTTCTTCTCTTTCTTTCCTCTTTTCCTCACCCTGTACCTCCGTTTCTCTTTCCATCTCTTTCCCTCTCTTTTCTTTTAACATTTTTCTATTTTTTACCTTCTCTTTATCTCTGTATTTTCCTCTCTATTACTTTCTTTCCATTTCTTTCCACCTCACTTTTTCTCCCTCTCACTCTCTCTCTCTCTCTCTCTCTCTCTCTCTCTCTCTCTCTCTCTCTCTCTCTCTCTCTCTCTCTCTCTCTCTCTCTCTCTCTCTCTCTCTCTCTCTCTCTCTCTCTCCCTCCCTCCCTCCCTCACTCCCTCTCTCTCTTCCCCTCTCTCTTCCCCTCTCTCCCTCTCTCCCTCTCTCGCTCTCTCCCTCCCCTCCTCTCTCTCTCTCTCTCTCTCTCTCTCTCTCTCTCTCTCTCTCTCTCTCTCTCTCTCTCTCTCTCTCTCTCTCTCTCTCTCTCTCTCTCTCCCTCCCTCTCTCTCTCTCTCTCTCTCTCTCTCTCTCTCTCTCTCTCTCTCTCTCTCTCTCTCTCTCTCTCTCTCTCTCTCTCTCTCTCTCTCTCTCTCTCTCTCTCTCTCTCTCCTTACCTCTCTTTGCTTCTCCCTCTCTTTGTCTTTCCTTCTCTTCCCCTCGCTTTCCCTCCCCTCCATTTCCTGTTTCGTTTTTGTTCTCTTCTTGTCTCCGAACCTTTCCCCTTCTACTCCTTTCACGTCGATTTTCTTCATTTCTCTGCTTCCTTCATCCTCCTCCTGGTCCCAGATACCTCCATTTTGTGAATCCTGGTTAGGACAGAAGTCACCTCAGATATGTCCTTTATAGGTCCGTCCCTTTCAGGTCTGTCCTTTTTCAGGTAATTCTTATTATCTCATGTCTGTCCTTTTCTGTTTTCTTAGGTTGCCTTGTCTGTCTTATATTTATCCTTCCTTTTCAGGTCAGTCTCAATCCTCTTGTCCTTTTCAGGTCAGTCTCAGTCCTCTTGTCCTTTTCAAGCCAGTCTCAGTCCTCTTGTCCTTTTCAGGCCAGTCTCAGTCCTCTTGTCCTTTTCATGTCAGTCTCAGTCCTCTTGTCCTTTTCATGTCAGTCTCAGTCCTCTTGTCCTTTTCAGGTTAGTCTCAGTCCTCTTGTCCTTTTCAGGTCGGTCTCAGTCCTCTTGTCCTTTTCAGGTCAGTCTCAGTCCTCTTGCCCTTTTCAGGTCAGTCTCAGTCCTCTTCTCCTTTTCAGGTCAGTCTCGGTCCTCTTGTCCTTTTCAGGTCAGTCTCAGTCCTCTTGTCCTTTTCAGGTCAGTCTCAGTCCTCTTGTCCTTTTCAGGTCAGTCTTAGTCCTCTTGTCCTTTTCTTGTCCTTCTTTTGCCCTTCTCAGGTCCATCCCACTTCCTCTTACCGCTTCTTCTCTACTTCCTGCATCGTCTTTATCTTCCATCGTCTCTTCATTACTTCTTCATTATTTCTTTACGATATTTCACTTGGGTGAATCAGATTACCTGACGGAATCTAGAATTGAAAAGAAATTCGAAAATTTCAGAGAAAGGGTTGGTATCGGTATGTTCACCTGTAGCCAGGCGAAGCCAAAAAATTAGTGTCCGCCGTAAAATTTCTTAAAGAAAAATACAAAAAAAAGAGGCGGGAGGGAGAGAAAATGTATCTGAAAAAGAAGCGAATAATCAATTGCATAAATGAATACCTTAGCTGGATCTAAATGATTAAGTTCTGGATTTTGAATAATAACAATGGACATCTTTTATACATACAACGACGTAATTTATCTATTCATTTGTTGTTCTTAATAATGACAGATGATTTTAATACACGGTGGAGGATTGGGATGTGGAATGTACACAAAGGTGAACAGGAACCTTTCCTTTTTCTTATCTCCCCATCTAGTATTGTCCACATCTCCCTTTGGAAGTCCCTCTCCTCTCCAACTCCTTTTCCTTCCTTTCCCTTCCCTCTCCTTCCCTCTTTTCCTTTTTTTCCTTTTCCTTTCCTTTCCCTTTCCTTTACTTTCTTTCCCATCCTTTCCTCTCCTTTTTTCCTTTTCTTACTTTCTTTTCTTTTCCATTTCTTCCTTTCTTTTCTCTTCTTTTCTTTTCTATTCCTCTTCCCTTCCCTTCCCTTCCCTTCCCCTCCCCTCTTCTCCAGCCTCTTCGCCATTTCAGACTCGGAACTCCTTCAAAGGCGGTGGATGAAAGGCATTTCACACCTTCATTGCAGTGACGCTTTGCACAGCTTCTGCCGTTGCAAACTCCAGTTGACTTTATTCACCTGAAGGGTGGATGCCACGCACTGAATGAGGTATTGATCGATCGAGACCCCCTTCAGGACCGTGTTCCAGTACCCAGAGACCAAAATAAATGTATATTTCTAAACGTTTTTCTCACTGACGTCACAGACGCTGAGCGAAGCGTCGCTATGTTGAATAGGTTGATTACTTCAAAATGAACGTTTCATCATCTAAAAGAAATGATTCCGCCACACTCTTGGCGTGGTTGCTATTACATGTATGCACTAATCGAGTAAGGTTTAACGTTTTGAGGTCCGTCGTGGTTTCTCCCTGAATAAAATCGCTTGGAGTTTTCAAAATGAAAACGAGTTTCTGAAATATTTTGAATATTGAAGAGCAAGAGCAGGAGGATATAATACCATTGGGGCCAAGGTAATACGTTTCAAGTAATACTGTTTATCTTGTCTTTATACTTGATATAAGCTTCTTTAACTCCTTCACCAACGTGACATATCTTTGTAAACAAATAAACACAAGTAATTATGAACATGTAATTGCTTTATATATTTGACGGTCATTCTTGTTAATGTGTGTATATCTATATATAATATATATATGTACATATATATGTATATATATACGAGTAGGGAAAAGTAAAGGTTATATCCTATTGATACGCTTGTGTACCCTCTCAAAAATGCATAAATAAAAGAAGAAGAAGAAATTATATTAACCAGAATATATATATATATATATATATATATATATATATATACATATATATATATATATACATATATATATATATATATATATATATATACATATATATATATTACTATTATTATTATTATTATTATTATTATTATTATTATTATTATTATTATTATTATTATTATTATTATTATTATTATTATTATTATTATTATTATTATTATTATTATTATTATTATTATTATTATTATTATTATTATTATCATTATTATTATTATTATCATCATTATTATTATTATTTTATTTTATTCTATTTTATTAGTGTATTTTTTGAGAGGGTACACAAACACATCAATAGGAAATAACCTTTACTTTTCCCTTCAGGTCCTTAATCTCTGTGTCCCTCACCGACCCTCTCCTCCATTGTCCCTTCTCTTTTCCTTCGTCTCATTTTCCCCACTCCCTCTCCCTCCCTCCCTTTACTCCCATCCCTCCCTTACCCTCCCTTTTCTTCCATTCCCTGCCTTTTCTTACCTTCCCTTTCCCACTCTTACCTTTCCTATATCCCTTTACTTCTTCCTCTCTTTTCCCTATAATTTCTTTCCTTTCTCCTCCTCCTCCTCCTTTCTCCTCTTCTTTCACTCCTTTCCTCCCTCACATTTCTCCTCTTCTTCCTCTTCCTTTCGTCACTTCCCTTCTTGTTTTTTCCTCTCTCTTCCTCCTCCTTTCTCCTCTTCTTCCTTTCGCTTCCACCCTCTCCTTTCTCCTCCTCTTCTTCCTCTTCCTTTCATCACTTCCCTTCTTGTTTTTCCCTCTCTCTTCCTCCTCTTTTCTCCTCCTCTTCCCTTCACTTCCACTCTCTCCTTTCTCCCCCTCTTCTTCTCCGTTTCATCACTTCCCCTCCTCTCCCTTTCTTTCACCTTAACTCATTTATCCTTTTTCATCGCTTCGTTTCTCTTTCTGTTCTTTACTTCTGCTGCTCTCCTTTGTCCCGTCCCCTTCGGTATTGGTTCGGTTCTCAGAGTCTCCAACGTTTCTTCTCCATTTCGCCTTCATGTTCTACTCCACGCCTTCCTTCCCCATCACCTCTATTTTTCCATCACATTTTTAGTCCTCTCCAGTTTCCCTTCCCCTTTCCATGTATTCTGAAATAGTATCCGACCTATAGTATCCGACTTATAGTATCCGACCTATAGTATCCGATCTCCCATCCTTTTCACACACAAACACTCCTCTCTCTCCCCTCCTCCTCCCCAACCTCCTCCTCCTCTTCCTCCTCATCCTCATCCTCCTTCTCTTCCCCTCCTCCTCTTCCCCTTCTCCTCTTTCTCTCCATTTCCCCCTTCCTCCAGATCCTCCTCCTCCTCTTTCTCCTCATCCTCCTCTTCCTCCTCATCCTCATCCTCCTTCTCTTCCCCTCCTCCTCTTCCCCTTCTCCTCTTTCTCTCCATTTCCCCCTTCCTCCAGATCCTCCTCCTGTTCTTCCTCTTTTCTTTCTCCTCTTTTTTCCTTCTTTTCGTCCTCTTACATTTCTTCTTCTTCCTTCTTTCTGTTTTTTTTTTAATCTTTTTCTTCCCCCTCTCCTCCTCATCCTTCATTCTCCCATTCTCATTTTTTCCTTCTTCCTCCTTTGTTCCTATTTTCTCTTCCTTTTTTCTCTCTTTTCATTTCTCCTTCCTCCTTTTCTCTTTCCTTCTCCTCCGCTTTTGCTTCCTCCTCCTCCATTTCTTCTTTATCCTCCTCCTCCTCTTCTTACTCCTTCCTCTCCCTCTACACCCATTAAATTCCTCTTCTTTTATATGTTCACTTTGTTCTCTTCTTCGTTTTTCAGTTCCTATTTCCTTCCTTCCACTTTCTTCCACTTTCTATTTCCCTCCTTCCACTTTCTTCCTCTTTCTTCCACTTTCTTCCACTTTCTATTTCCCTCCTTCCACTTTCTTCCTCTTTCTCTCTCTTCCAACTCTTTTTCCTCCTCCCTCTCCTTACTCTCCCATTTTCTCTCATTCCCCACTCCCACCTTCCTTCTCCCTTCCTATTCATTCTTTCCCTATTCTCCCCTTTCCTTTCCTCTCCCTCACTCCCCTTCCTTCCCAATGCTCCTCCTTTGCCATCCTCCATCCAGATGTTTCCCTATCTCTTCTTCCTTTCTCTCTCTCTTTCCCTTTCTCTATCTCTCCCTCTCCCTCCTCACATTTTCCCTCTCTATCCCTCTTTCTCTCCCTTCCTTTTTTCTCCCCGTCCTTATCTCCGAATTCTTCCTTCCCCTTGCTCTTCCTTTGCCTTCCTCCATACAGATGTTTCCCTATCTCTTCTTCCTTTCTTTCTCTCTTTCCCTTTCTCTGTCTCTCCCTCTCCCTCCTCACATTCTCCCTCTCTATCCCTCTATCTCTCCCTTCTCTCCCCCCGTCCTTGTCTCCCAATCCTTTTCTCCCTTGTCTACTCTTCTCCCAATCCTTCCCCAATCTTTATCTTATTTTCCTTCTTCCCTCATTCTCTCACATTTCCCTTTTTCTCTTTCCAGTTTCCCTTTCTTTTTCTCCCTCTCTCCCTCATCATTTCTCTTTCTTTTACTCCCCTTTTTTCTTCGTTTACCTCTATCATCTCTTTCTCCCTCTCCCACCCTCCTCTCTTCTCTCTCTCTCTCCTTTTAGCCTCTCTTCTTGGCCGTCAGCACCCGTCCCCTCTCTTCTTCCCTCCTTGCTACCCGACAGTGCATCAAGAACCCGTTGTTGTTTGTTTGTGCTTTGTGTGTCCTCGCGTTTGAGTGGAATTGGATGGCTGGCACAGGTGAGGGATGGGGGATTCGGGGGAACGTGGTTGGGGTCGCACGGTTGGGGAATTTGGGGGGAAGAAATAGCCGAGATGAAATGTCCTCACCTTTTCCGTATTGTCCTAGGTTGCATTTTTTTTTTTTTTTTTTTTTTTTTAAATAGAAGATTTCGCTCGCGTTTCAGCTATGAGAAGGGAGGGACCGAAAACGGTTTATCGAGTCTAAACCCAATGCTATTTTATTCACCATAATAAAGATTATATAGTGTATCACTTTCTTTGGGTTAACTCTTCAATCTCTTCATTGGGAAACAATATATGAGTTGAGGGCGTGAGATATTATTGTCTAATTTCCATCTAACACCTATTTAGATATACTGAGAATCGGATGATATATGTCGTAATAAAACCTATATTATTTCTTTATGGGGGTTGGATTGGAGACGCAGCAGAGTGCCATTGGCTCTTAAGTGGATCATTGCACTGATGGAGCTGGATTTCGGGAAGAAGTCGTGCGCTCAGACTTCATCCAAAATTTATGCTCCGAAATCATGATAAATGTCTCCACCAGAAGAGGGAGAATGAGCGTAAAAAAAAGAAAATGAAAATTGAGAAGTGGGCGTTCCTCGTACCCAATCCGCTTCTCTTCTTCCATTAATGGATCCCCTTCTATCCCCCATCCATTATGGATGGGATTATGTCATACTCCAGTTATGACAGATGCACTCCAATCCTTCCAGGTCGTTCTGGAATGCCATTCTTCGTCTTCCACGAAGTTGGTCGGCTTCTTATTCATAGCGTCTCCTGTCTACGTGGGTTACAGAAAGATGTTTCCACGTTTCCCAGCTCACCTTTTATCTTCCTTCCTTTCTGTTGATCTCCTAAATTTTGGATAAAGTTACAAACAGACTCGTATAAATCCCTAGTATATCTCTCACTTTAGACACCAAGTCTTTCATCTCAATGCCAGTCTTTTGTCTTTCCGAAATTTTGATTCTCAAGACACTCATGCAATCTTTACGAAATTTTGGTTCTCAAGACACTTGTGTTTACGTTTCGCTTGCGCGTCGAGACTCAATTTTATATATGGATAACGGTTTATTTGATTATGGATCTGTGTTTTCCTGCCTCTTCTCTTCCTCCTCCTTCTTCCTCCTCTTCGTCCTCTTCCTCCTTTTCGTCCTCTTCCTCCTCCTGGTCCTCTTCCTCCTCTTCGTCCTCTTCCTCCTTTTCGTCCTCTTCCTCCTCCTCGTCCTCTTCCTCCTTCTCGTCCTCTTCCTCCTCCTCGTCCTCTTCCTCCTCACAGTCCTTTCTATTTTATATGAAGAGGGAGATATTATTCATTTGCATTTTGACAGTCTGATCAATTTTATAATATTATTTGTTTCTTTCCTCTGATACCAAATGCTAAATTGTAATCTGTCAAGATTCAGATGTTTTTGGTTCAATTTATTGTTTTTAATGTTCTTTGTACTTCATCGTTTTATTGATAATCTTGTATTCGTTTATTTATTTTTATCTTTTGGACAAGAGGATATATTTGATCAAATCTATTTTTGCAAAATGTCAAAACCTTTTAGTCAGTTAATGGATTAAATGAATTTAGTTGAATTTTTAACGTTTTTTATTATTGCATGCACTTTTTTTTTCTTTTTTTTTTTTTAGTTGGACAAGAGGATATACTTTATCAAGTCTATTTTACCAAACGTCCAAAATCCAAAGAATACAATCGTTCGAAGCATTAGATCCTTAAAAAAAAGACAAAAATAAATTGACAAATCTAAGCTTTGACCTGCAAAGACGATTTAAGTTGTCCTAACATTCATAAGTCTTTATTGTTTTGTCAGAAAATCGGTGTTCCAGTGCACTTTGTTTATTTTCATATAAAAAGAAAGCTGTTCAAACATTCAAAAACCTTTATTGTTTTGTCAGTAATCCAGCTCACCAATAGCTTTCGTCTTCACAACTACAATTTTTTTTTCTTTTTTCTTTTTTTTTTTTTTGTCCATGAACGATCAGACAAATTGTCGTTACGAATAGAAATACACCATAAGAACATAAGAATGAAGGAGAGTGCATAAGACCATAAGGCCTACACAAGGCAGTCCCATGTCCAATACTACCTGGCTTCCCCGTCTAAGAAGTTGTCTAACCTTTTCTTAAAACAACCGATAGTTTCAGCGCTTATTACATGGTTACTTCGTCTTTTTCTTGAGATGTTTTTCTTGCTATTTGCTCGCGTCGCGTTCTAGACGACTTCATTCATCTTATGTTTTACTCAGTCCAAGCAGCGGTGCAGGAGGAGGAAGAGGTGAAAGACGAGAAACAGGCAGTAGAGAAAAAGAAGGAAGGGGAAGAAGAGGAAGGAGAAGAGTAGGAAGAAGTAGAGGAAGAGGAGGAAAAGAAAGAGGAGTAAAAAGAAAACAAAGCGTGGGAAGAGCAGAAGGCATTTATTATATCATTTTGGCTAAGGTCACACAGATATATTGAATCGTATGATACCACTTCTGTAGCAACATATATGTATATATAATATATATATATATATATATTATAGGTATATATGTGCATGTATATATATATGTATATATATATATATATATATATATATATATGTGTGTGTGTGTGTGTGTGTGTGTGTGTGTGTGTGTGTGTGTGTGTGTGTGTGTGTGTGTG
>NC_134787.1:11010783-11023283 GCF_046742065.1 Oratosquilla oratoria
AAAGGTGGTAGTCCCTATTGGAAGCTAGTGTGTATGGAGGAGGAGGAGGAGGAGGAGGAGGAGGAGGAGGAGGAGGAGGTGGAGGAAGAGGATGATGAGAAAAATGCAAAAAGAATATGAAAAGGAACAGAAAAGGGAAAAAAGAGACAAAGGATGCTAAAGGATGGTAGTAATAACAAGATGGTGGTCATGATCATTTGAAGGAGAGATAATAATTTAGAATATAATCATCTGAGCGTAGCCAGATCATGGACTCGCCCATTTGAAAAGGACGATAAAATTCTGGTTGGTAAAAATAGACTTTTTGAAGCATCTAGTGAAACACTAAATCTTGACTTTTTGAGAACAGAAATGACGGATAACTCAACATATAGAAGAGCATATTTTTAGTCTATGTTCTGGGTAACGGCCAGTGGGGGTTGGGGAAAATTGGTATGATAAAGACTCATAATAAAAAACAATAAATAATCAACAAATAAATCAAATTGTGGGAATGTTTCTTTAAGCCAATGTCTTAAATGGTTTTAATCGGGTTCATACCAGATAATTTCATTCAGCTAAAAGGAACAAATTCGTGACAAAATTGGTCTACTGAGCTATAGATGTCCAGTTGATCGTCAATCAGTCTCCTTTGGTGAATAAATCACTGAGATTGAGTCTTGAGGGGGAGGAGGTTGCCAGATCGTCCGAGTTTGGTACAGATTTTCTTCACTGTCGTTCAAAAGCTGCTTTGTAGTTTCCAAGTCTTTTTTTTTCACTAAGTAATTCCCCCCCTTTGTTAACCCATTCAACTCCGATGACAAGATGTCTTGTCATTTGGTCAAATAAAACAAAAAATCATAAAACACCAAAATGTTTGATCAAACACCAGAAAAATATGACGTCAGTCCTCGCTTCGCTCGCAGCGAAGCGAGGACTGACGTCATATTTTTCTGGTGTTTGATCAAACATTTTGGTGTTTTATGATTTTTTGTTTTATTTGACCAAATGACAAAGAATCTTGTCATCGGAGTTCAATGGGTTAACATGTATAATACATTCCGCCAGTAAATTTAATCTAACGTCTGAGATATTGTTTTTAGAATAGATCTCCACAGAGCCAACGCTAAGAGACTGTCTTGCAAATTGTTCTGTTGCTACCTGTTCACCTCCACAGCGTCTTTATTTGAACATCATTTCTGGTCATTATCTGTTCATGAATGACCTTGGAGTGGCACTGGAACATGATCACAATCGGTAATGAAAACCAATCACAAGTACCACTGAGGAGCTTGATAGTATCGGTGACGCCAAAAATAGATTTTGCTGACATTGACGTCAGACAATTTTATTCAGTAGACGTAAGTATTCATGGATAGAACGGAGAGGCGGAGAATTGTAAACGAGACACCGGCAGCTGACAGGCGTCTGGTGAGATGACGGGTGGCTCCTTGTCGGTACGCCTCTCGATCTAACCAGCTGACGATCATGCCGAGGTTCGACATTCTTCTGAATGAAATCGTATTGCGTTAGCCAGAATAAAGTATTTAGTGTACATCACCATGTTGAATGGAATGGAGGGATTAGGCTATTTATCCAAATAGACGTTTGATTTCTGAGACTTCTGACATGAAGCGATTTTATTGAATTCCTGCGCACATCGAGAATTAAAGAATGTTTCCAAAATTCTCTGGTGTCTCTGACCCGATTTTGACCATCATTTTATGAAATCACCTAACGTTAGCCAAAAAAAGCATCTAATTAGTAAATTATTTTAATATTATTTTTTTATATATATACTGCATCGTGAAGCATCGTGTTAGCCAAACTAGCCACCTTTGCCCTGTGAGCTAGGGCAGCCAAGCCAAGTGGGAGTGAAACGGAATCCTTTGTATACGTAGCTGAGATCGAAGCCCAATGGGCCGAGAAAAGTTACAGAAAAGGGCACAAAAAAGGAAGAACAAATGTATAAGATCAAAACAAATATTTTTGTGCTGCTGGGTAGGAGGAAGTTGTGGTATTATGTATTATATGCAGGGAGCTGAAGCCTGGATGTGTAGGTGTTAACATTTTAAAGCACAGATGTTCCTTCAAGCCGAATGGAATAGTTTAAACTTAGCCAGAACAAATTGGTTTAAGATAGTTGGGTTTTGATAGGTTGAGTATATGAAACCAGGAGACCAGGCAAATCAACCAGGAGACCAGGTAAATCAACCTAGGAGACAGGTCACAGGTCAGAGAGAGAGAGAGAGAGAGAGAGAGAGAGAGAGAGAGAGAAACAGGCATGAGGAGTTTCATTGTGGGAAGAGGAACTACAAAAATCTGGCAGAAGTATAGACAGTATGATAGGCAGAAAAAAAACGACAAAGTAGGTATACATACATGTACGGGTGGTATATGTGTATGTTTTTATGCGCATTCAAGTGAAAAAGGAAATAAGGCAGTAATTTAAAGAAAAAGATTAAACTGAATGAAAAAGTTAAATGAACGCTTGCCGGAAGGAGACTGTGAGATAAACGTATATATATATATATATATATATATATATATATATATATATATATATATATATATATATATATATATATATATTTTTTTTTTTTTTTTTTTTTTTTTTTCTGGAGGTGGAAAGGTTTTATATTATGTGACTCCCCAGTTACAGTGAAAGCAACTATTTCATCTCTCGATAAAGAAGAAACCAGAGGAAAATAAAAAAGCAAAACTAAAACGAGACTATGTAGTGCGGAGAGGTCTCTTGTGAGGCAAACATAATCACAGCTTAGGGTGAAGAACGTGATCGAAAGACCGTAAAAGAAAATAGGATGGCATGGATTTAGGGAGGACAATAGGGCACTGATGATAGTCCCCCTTTTGGGATATGAGGTTCGGGATTGCAAGGGGTAGGGATTGACTGAGGCAGGGATGGAGGATGGGAGTAGAGGGAGGTTGCCAGCTTATTTTAAGTTCAGTTAGAATATACAGTTTTACAGGAAATGATTACATGTATTATGTAATTGTGTGCTGGTTGAAATGGCAAAAATAGGATTCTTTCTCATAGGGTCCTTTCCCCGACTTCGGGTACTTCAGATTATGTTTTCCCACGTTGTATTGAAGATGTGGTTGTACGATCTACGAATCATGATGATCTTCGACAATATGTCAAAGAGGGTTGAATCGAGTTGACACGAGTTGACACGAGTGGAATCGAGTCGGGGAAAGGGTCCATTATACCAAAGCCAGGCGCGTTACCATCTGACAGATAATGCGTTACCAAAAAAATCTGTATATGTATATATATATACGCATTGTATATACACACATATATATACATATATATATGTATATGATAAGCATTGACGGAAATGCACCCCAGATTTTTCGGTAACGCACTACCTGTTCGGCGGTAACGCACTACCTGTCCGGCGGTAACGCGCCCAGCTCTGCGTTGTAGGAGAAGGAACCCGTGGGGAAAGAACTCTGGTTTTGCGTTTAAGAGTTTTTCCCCTGTAGTTAAAGTTAAAACCCACCACAAGTTATATACTGCAATAGACCAAACCCTTTAATATTATGTATACGCATGCGAGATAAAAAAAAATATTAGGTAGCATGGTTAGGTTAATTCGGGTTAGGTCAGTTCAGGTTACGCCAGGTTAAGTTGATAAAGGTTAGGTAAAAGGTTACGTTGTGAGGACAGGTCAGGTCAGGTTAGGCTAGGTTATGTTAAGTTGGGTTAGGTTAGGTTAGGTTAGGTTAGGTTAGGTTAGGTTAGGAGGCCAAGTAAGGTCGTGTTGGGTTGGGTTGGATTGAATTAGGTTAGGTTAGGGTTATTTTGGATTAGGTTTGATCACATACACTGATAAAATGTTGTGATAAAATACTAATTTCTATGAATATATATTTTCATTTCCCACTAGATCTCTTCATGGGAAAGTAAAACGATTGCCTACAATTTCCCTACGGCTTTCCAAATTTCGTTGATTTAGTCGCAGTTGTTCCAAGTAGCGGACATTTGAACACCATGGCTTTATAATCACCGGATGGAGGAAACTTGACATAACCCAGGGATGCACCTGTATGCGAATACAAAACGGACAAGTCCCCCACAATATCAGATATCCATCACTGGGAAGTGACGCCGAAAGGGTTAAGGCAGCGCTACAAACGAGCAGACATCCAGGGGTGGTCGAGAATGTATGTGTCAATTCTCCACCACCCCACCCCCTCCTCCGCACCTCATCCCTCGCTCCACCCGAAGCGCCTAAAGCCTCAACCGCTGCTTCGACCACCGCTATACGGAAACGAGGCAAAAGAGCAGGACGAAGAATGACTTGGCTCCATGTAAGGTTTATTGGTGGGGAGGGAGGGAGAGAGGGAGGGAGGGAGAGAGAGAGGGAGGGAGGGAAGGAGGGCGCCTGACACTGAGAGCGGGAGACGTGGAGGTGACTCATATAGGAAAGGATGGAGGAAGGGGAAGGTAAGGGGTAGAAGTGAGTAAAGGGATAGGGGAGGTACACACTGGTGAAGAGGTGGATTGAGATGGGCGAGGCAGGAGCACTTGGGCAAACAGAAGCAAATAATGAAATTTTGGGGCGAATTTAAAGAAGCCGATGAGGGAATTGAATGAAAGGATGGACGGCAAACTGGAAATGGAATAGAGTGCCTGAAGGGAAAGCGAGAGTTGATTGGAAAGGGGATTTTAGAAAACAAGAGTGAGGCTGCAAATAACTGTGAGAAAGACCTGAGGGTTATTTGGAGAGTAACAAAGTTTAAATAAATATTCATCCGTAGTGACGCCTTTTTTTTTTTTTTTTTTTTTTTTACAGATTGAAGGACAAGAGGGAAATTTAAAAAAAAACTGGAGGTTTGGTTCTATCTCCGAGCATATTTTTAGCTGAATCAAATTGGTATTAATTGAACAGAACTATGTGAAGTTTCCAACTAATGTACTTTGATTTCCATAAAGGAGAAGAATATGGCTGGGGTTTCAAAACGATTCTTTGGTGACGTGAAATATTTGGCAATTGAAGGACAAAACATAAAAAAAAAATCGTCTGAAGAGAATATAGGAAATGGTCGAAGGCTGAAGGAGAAAGCATGAAATGATAAAGAGAAAATAGGTTGGCCAGCACATTTTGATATTGGGGAAGGCTTGACAAAGGCCAAGAAATTTGGTAAGCGAAGATTTCGAGAAGAACAGGTGGGTGGAAAGTTGAAGGTACAGGAACAGAGAGGCGAAGAAGAAGAGTCTGGAAAGGGAAGAAATTGTGAAGGGCAAAGAGGAAAAGGAATTTGGTGAGCAAAGATTTCGAGAAGAACAAGTGGATGGAAAGTTGAAGGAACAGGAACAGAGAGGCGAAGAAGAAGAGTCTGGAAAGGGAAGAAAGTGTGATGGGTCAAAGAAGAAAAAAAAATTGGTAAGCAAAGATTTCGAGAAGAACAGGTGGATGGAAAACTGAAGAAACAGGAACAGAGAGGCGAAGAAGAAGAGTCTGAAAAGGGAAGAAAGTGTAAATGGCAAAGAGGAAGGTCGAAGATGAGAGGCGAATTACCTTTGGAGAGTAATAAGAGAATAAAGACCAACCCGTGGCCAGACTGGAAGAGGCTTTTTTGTGTATATGAACGTTCAAAGGCTCGAAAACACACAAAACAAATTGCCCGACTAACAGAACGCCGGAAAGGATGGCCAAAAGAACCAGAAAAGTACTGGTGCAGGTGTATGGAGGCAACAGAATTGCAGATTTTTTTTTTCATATTTTTCTTTTTCTTTTTCTTCCAGTCCCATTCAGGACCAGAAGGTATTTTGTTGGTTTGCTCTCCCATTGAATTCCTCTCAAATTCCGCTTTGAGGACGGACGAAGAGTGCTGTTTTGGTCTTCGTGAGAGATTGGACGAAAAAGAGGATGACTGGGTGAAATAAAAAATTAAAAAATAAAGATTCGAGAAAAGACGCGAGGACCTTTCAAGTTAAGAAGATGAAGTAATTCTTAGCACGGAAGTAGTTTAGACGTCTTAGAAGTGGTCAAACCCTTACTAAGGGGGATGGAAGGACTCCTCATTTAAATAAAATCATATGACGAAGTGTAACAACCCCCGGTGTCAGCAAGACAGGGTCAATGATTACAGTGCAACGCTTAACTGAGGGAAAATGTTAATCTTTTGATTACGTATTTTTTTCCTTAAATGAATAGAATTACACAACGATATCCAGAATAAAGTCAAAGACGAAACCCGTATCACGCTGGCGTGTTATGTATATTCTGTTTAAGCGACTGCTAGCCGATTTTACTCAGCCAATGCGAGCAACCTCGTCTCAATAAAACCTGTTCTCAAGTGGGTGAGATGCAAAGGGGCTGAAAGGAATTTACAAAGGGGTTGAGAACAGGTGCCACGGGGCTTGTGACGAGTTAGGGTTGCCAGCTAGTTATAACCAAAATCCTCTCGGTACGATGGTCATTGAGTGTCATAATTATGTTAGGCAGCCTCATGCATTCAAGATCCGATAGCCTGAAACCATTTTTTTTTTTCGAGTAAAGAATAACATTATAGAAACATTGTGAAGTGTTCTTCATTTGTATGTGACCAAAGGCTCCAGACATCCATAGATTATTTATCCAAGAATATCTAGAATATCTAGAATTTCATAGTATGACATCATATAGCATGTGGGGTCGTATGACATGTGAGGTCAAATCTCCATGCAATTAGGGTTAGGGGACAAAGAGTGGTTTATCAGGAAATCACGGATTCTGCGGGTTTTTGTGAAGTTTAATTTTCGGGACAAGATTCCAGAAAGAGATGTTTGGGTCGCGGTTATGTCGGTCCTCAGCGAGTGTTGGACAGTCACTACAATACCTGCGTTTCTATCCTCCATTTCTCTTTTTATCTGTAAATCTAGTCATTCGTTTGTTTGTCTTACATTATCCACTTGTTATTTTTATCATCTCTATTGCTTATCCGTTTTTTTCCTCCGGTGTGTTGACTTTATCCCTGCATCCTCCCCATCGCCCTGGGTCAGAAGCAATGCACCAAGATCCGTCATCCAGGAGGAGCCAAGATAAGAGGGAGAGAGGGGGGAGTGGTAAATAGGAGTGGAGTGAGTGGGGATGAAATGGATGGGAGTGGAATTATGCCTTTTGACTTTGGCTACCTCCCTTGTAAAGAGGAAAAAAGCCCTTGGTATAGGTATGAATTTCAGGTCATCCTTTAGCCCGAGAGGGACCATTTGGCCATAGTAAATCGTATGACACAAGGGAGAAAAAGCTTTGTATAATACATCACTCTTTTACAAGTTTCTGATAATCTCAAACATTTCATTTTGGGTCACCTTACCTTAAACTAACAAGAAGAGGTGTATGGGCACCTGGCTGAAGGGATTAAAGTTAGTATATGTAAGTTGGCATCATCCTACTTTATAAGAAATACATGAAGAAAAAAATCCAAAACAGCCGAGACCCGTAAAGCGAGATGGCTAGGCATGGGAAAAGAGCATCATTACTTTACACTCCCATGACACGCGCCCGTCTCATTCCTTCCCATTTGCACCATACGAAGATTCCGCCTCATCATTTCCCTCAGCAATATTACCAGTTCATCTTTGGTGCACCCCTTCCCTCGGAACAAATCTTCCCCTTCATCTGTACATTCTTCTCCAACATATTTTATCACGATGGGAGAGGAGCTCATGCATACACTAAACTTTGTTAAATGAAGTTTAAGCCCACAAAGGAAAATTCTTAATTTTAAAAACTCAACTTGCAGATTGTGGAATATAATATTTTGGTGAGAAATACGATATTAGCAGTGTCGGAGGAGTTTCGTAAACCAGTGGTCTTCTTTCTTCGCCTCTTCCTTCTTGTTCTTCTTTTTCATCATTCTCTTCTCTTCCTCCTCCTACTTCTCCTCTTGCTCCTCCATATCTCCTCCCCCTCCTCCTCCTATTCCTCTCCCCATTCCTACTTCTCCTCCTGCTCCTCCTCTTGCTCCTCCACACCTCCTCCCCTCCTCCTCCTCCTCTTTCTCCAATTCCCATTCCACCTCCTCCTCTTCCTCTTTCTCCTATTCCCATTCCTCCTCCTTCCCTCCTCCCTATCCTTCTCTTCTTCCACCTTTTCCTCCTACTCCTCCTCTTTCTCTTCCTCTTGCTCCTCCTTTCCTTATGTTCCTCCTTCTCCTGTTCCTCTCCTCCCTCCTCCTTCTCCTCAACGTCTTCTTCCTTCTTCTCTTTTCATTCCTCCTCCTCCCCTCCTCATTCCTATCCTCCTCGTCCTTCCTCTCCTCCTTTTCTTTTCCTCTCCCTTCTCCTCCTCCTCTTTCTCCTTCTCCTTCTCCTCCTCCTCTTGTTTTCCCTCCTCCTTTTCCTCACGTCTTCCAGCTGCTTGCGACCCACAACCGCTTACTAGGCACGAACCGCCTGCGACCTACGCCAGGGCCCACGCACGACCCGTCTGAGACCTAGGAGCTTTCTTCTTGCCAGCAACCAAAGCCCCCAAATTCCACTCTTCCTGCAACCAGAGACCTGTTCGCAATCCGCCAGGCACTTGCGCCGTTCGCGAGCTCTCCGCAAGCGAGAGAAGGAGCCGAGGGTGCACGAACTCGCCCAAGCTCTGTGCGGATCCAATTCAATTACTTGAGTTGAGCGCCGCCGCCGCCGGCGGCGACGGCGAGGTCGTCGCGGCAGAAGCTGGGTCACCCTTAAAGGCTTTCAGGGGTCGGGTCCCTTCAGCACCTTGGTTTACTTGTGAACTTCAGGCAATTTTATTCATGAAACACATGAGGATGAAAATCTACTTTAAAAGGTATGACGACTGGAAGTCACCGTTCGTCGCTGGGGGTGATTATGATTATTCTCCCATAATCACGTTGCACGCCGTGGCACATGTTGGCAAGCTGAGTCATAAAAGGTCAGTCCAAACACTTGATGAGCGTCTGTTTCATCTTTAAACAATCGACGCGTGATCGCGCAAAAGCGAAGGAAATCGGGGGAGGACCAGCTGTGCAACCCTCTCTCCACTAACTGCAGTAGCGAGGGGAATTCCCGGGTTAAGTTTAAAGGAGAAAGACCCTTCGATCCGTGTGACTCGTTTTGACCAATCACCGGAAGGCTATATCTCCTGATGGGTTCTGATAGGCGGGGCAGGTGTACGGAGGCGTGGCGTCTGGGCTAACGATGACTCAACGGCACACGGCCGACCGGCTCCCTCGTTCTCTCGCTACCCTCGTTGTTGTTGTCACCACCGCCACCGCTTGTGCCGCCACCACCACCACGATTGCGCCCGCCTCCGACTCCGCCACCGCCACCGCCACCCATCCCAGTAGCTGCTGTAGCGAGCGTCTCCCTGGGTGTGGTTCAGCTTCGTTTGCGGGCTTGGCGTGGCTGGGTGTCGAGCTTATCACGTTGCGTCCGAGACGCGGCCTTGCGCCCATGGCTGGAGCCTTGGGCAGCGGGAACTTGTTTATTTTTATTACCCTTTTCGCTTTGATAAGACTAATACTCACTCGAATTTATTGCAGTGGATGAAATCTATTTTCACTTACATACCTTTGGCGTTAGTTCTAACGTTCTAGGACTGAGAGCAACAGAATTTTGTAATGCTGTTTTTTTTTTTAATCAAATACAACAGCGCCAACTGGAAGGCAGCCAGTTCTCGGGGTTGAAACTTTGCAATACCCGTTATTCCTTGTTGAGTTTTCATCTCCACGCTTTACAAACAGAATAAAACAAATATTAGGTTTATGAATATATTCATGTTTAAGGTGGTCACAGTACTGTAACTCAGACACTGAAAATACGGGTTCTGCTTATCTGGACACTTTTTAGTGCATCACAGCCCATGGAAGGAGTTGCTCATATGGTCAAACGGCCTTGTTGTCATGCAACGGCGATTATTTTTCTCTGCCTTTGCAATTACTGTACGGAGCGAGGCACCTCGTCTTCTCTAGTTTATGCAGAAACTTTTTTCATTCTATCTTTTATTGGCTTAAGAAGAAAAAATAGAAAAAAAAGAGACGAAGGAAGGAGAGGTGAGGAGCGGGGTGAAGACGGAAGAGAAGGGGGGGGGTAAGTGGAGGAAGGATATAAGGAAAGGAGAAAGAATGTAGAAAAAAAATCACAGATATTTTTCTTTCCTTTTTATAGGCTCAAGAAGGAAAATAGGAGAGTGGGAGGAAGGAAGAAGGTAGGGGAAAGATTGTAAGGAGGAGGAATAAAGGAAATTGTCTTAGGACTTAAAGAAACAAGAAAAAAAAAGTCATGAGATTGTAAACAGCTGTCGCTCTCTCCCCCCTCATTACTATGCATCTCGCGTTCTTACTCAAATACACAAGATTTATAACTTCTTGTGCTGCAGGATAATTTTCCCGCCTCAACGCAAAATTGTAGGTTGCCCAAAGAAAAGACGAGACGAAGCCTGTTTGATAGTCTTAGTAATTGTAGGAGTGTTTCCCCATTTCGTATGATAATTATTACCACGAGTTTCATTGAGTGGAAAGCCCCTCAGCCTCATTATAGCCAGCGATGGCCCATGAGCTCTCTCATAGATCTCTCTGGGAAGAAATGCTGGTTTGTTGACTGTATTGTTCTCGCGTGGGTTTGTTTCTTTGTCACTGGCTGGAAGGAGGTAGGGGAGGAGCAGGAGATAGGCATAAGAACATAAGAACAGAAGAATGAAGGAGACTGCAAGAGACCATAAGGCCTACACTAGGCAGTTCCGTAGATTATTGCTCCCTATTTAAAAAAGTAAAATAAATCGGAACTGGTAGAGATCTTGGTCCCATTCCAAAGACCGAGCACCATCCCCTCGGGGTTTCACCTAATGGTATTTGAAAATAGGCGTCAAGATAATTCTCTCCGATTACCGTTGCCACAAACATGCCCCCATCGCTGGTTTTGACCATTTTGAACAAACAAATGATCAATCTCGCAAGTATGTTCGTGGTAACCATAATGGGAGTATATTTCTCTTCATTCGGGGAGTATTTGACAACGTTGGAATGAATTTGCATCCCATCCATACACAAACTTGTCCAGGTTCTCATTTATCATCGAACAGGTAACACATTCTACCAGGTATAGTTACAAGAACGTAGAATCGTAATTCGAGTCTTGTTCTCTATAAGACCAGACACCGTTTTCATTGGAGGTTATTGGGACAATTCAAGTGCTACAATTTCTCGTATTGCAAAACGATATCTTGTTCGTATGTTTGCGAGACACGTAGCAATTTGAAGCGTTTTGGACGCTCCTAGGCAGTGATTAATCAGTTATCATTTAACGACCGTAAACGTGATGTATTTTTTTTCATAAAGGTTCTGTGGCTTCCCCTTTTATTCCAGAATTTTCAGAAACATTAGAGGTATCTTTTTTTTCATAATAAGATTAAGAGGTGGATGAAAATAATGTCGAATTCCACTTGAGTTTTCGGCCAACGGTGGTTGACTGATGTAGCCAATGGGTCATTTTGATTTCCACCCCAAAGCCTTCAGTTTCTTCACCAGAAGTGAATGAAATTCATAGGACACCCTCAACTCTCTGATTCAATTTCGACATGGAAAATTGGCTTCTGGCTTGAAGACTCAGTCCACGGCCTCTCTTACTTGTCAACATCTCGCTTATCAATGAGATGACGACAACCGCAATTTTTCATATCCTTCCCTTAGGCCAGTGGTTCTCAACACGTTTTTTCGTATATTCCACATTTATGTACTGCTGTTCTTCAGCTTCCATGAGACCACTTCATCACTAAAGTTAATCGCTGTGCATCCACTAACAACCACTAGTTTCCGAATTGTGGACCCCACTTTTGAAACTCTATAGCCTCCCAAGGGGTCACGGACCCTAGGTTGAGAACCATTGCCTTAGGCCAAAGCGACAACAGCCACCTGAAGAACGCGGTGCAGAGCTGAGTGTACAGTTGTCCGAGTCGAGATCTGATGACGCTATGAGCAACCATACGGATGAAAGTCACCTGAGAAACGTAATGGAAATGGAGTCTCCTTCTCGTGGGATTTCTTGTTCAAAGGGAAAACACCTGAGGATTGCGGATCCATTACACAGGCTGAAGTTTACACTGAGTCATACTTTGATACGCCTAAAGATGAGGAACAGGAGAAACGCGTGCGTGCGACAGTAAAGGTATTCGGAAAGACATTCGTTGTGAGTGCAAACACTGTACGATTGTAATGTGTGCAGGATTTTTTCCAGCTACCATTGTGAAGTTTATTTCTGATAGGCAGATTCAATATTATTATTATTATTTATTTATTTATTTATTATTATTATAATTTTTTTTTTTTGTGCAGTTTAATTTGTTTACCCCAACTTCGAACCTGAGTGATACTTTTGCCAGGCCTTAGAGGGTAAGTAGTTATATATCTCGTATCTTGCGACACTGCTTCTGACCCAGGGCATTGGACAAGGTGCAGGGATGACCCGTCATCCAGGAGGTGCTAAGATAAGAGGGAGGGTGGAGGGGTGTAGAGTGTATTCAGGGATGGAATGGGTGGGAATGATTTTATGCCTTTTC
>NC_134787.1:11028283-11043283 GCF_046742065.1 Oratosquilla oratoria
TCAGTCTGTTTGTCTGTATCTGTGTATTTGTCTGTCTACGTCTGTGTCTCTGTGTATCTGTCTGTCTTTCTGCATATCTGTCTATATGTCTGTCTACTTGTCTGCCTGCCTCTCTTTTCCGTCTATCTCTGTCTAGACCCGTTCTTGTATCCCTGCCATTCTCTATATTTTTTCAAACCAATAAATACATTAGCCAATTTGCTGCCTTGCCTGGGGTTGGTTCGCCGAAAACGTACTGGCTGCTTCCATGGTTTTGTGGAAATACATTTCTCTAATTCACCTTAAACGCTTTTATCGTGACTGTGGGCTTTTCATTTTTCTTGATTCCAGCCAAATGCTCTCTATACTCAGTCTTAAAGGCTCTACCTACGCTTTGCTGATACTTGAAACAACATATAGCCCTTTTCGTCCAAGACGATTTTATTCGATTGTGAAGGAACCGCTAGAAGCAGGAGAGGAGTTAAGCCTCTTTTGATTGCCTGCAAGGAGCTTTGAGGAAAGCTCCCGAAGAAGCAAGACAGAACTGAGAAGACTAACACGACCGAACACCAAGAGCAGAGGCAACAGATTTCGTGTAGAAGAAAATTGGAAGAAGGGTTGCGAAGACGGAGAGAAAGGAAGAGAGGAGGATAGTGTGTAAAGAGAAGGGAATAAAGGAGGAAATTACAGGGGAAGAAGTAAAACGAGGAAGTTGGAGATTAGAAGTCAGAGTTAGGGGGTGTTCATGAGAACAATGTAGACGATATTAGATTAAAGACCGCGGGTGGGCCGTCTCGAGAACAGGGGAGACAGTGATCTTGCGGCACTGAACAAAAAAGAACAGCCTTTGATTTTAGGTGTCCGGTCTTCCCCCCGCGTGGTCACAACCACGCGCAAACGTGATATTAGGAGCGCACACTCGCGCACACATGCGCATATACGTGCCCACTTGCATTGTGTCTGTGCCTTTACTGTCCTCCTTCTCCCCTCCCCCTTTCATCAGAGACAAGCGCGCACGCACGTTGGGGGCGGAGGGGGGAGGGGGGAATATGTCGGGAGGGGAAGACTGAAGGAGAAGGTTGCGTAAACAAACAGACACGGACACGTCGCGGGCTTCCCCGGTAGGAGGGCGTAGTGGGTATGATGTCATCTTCCTGCAGGACAGGGAAGCCCCACGCTGCCACTTCAGGATCAATATTTATCAACAGTATTGATACTGGCAATAGATATATTATTGATAACCGTTACTTTCGCTCACCGTCTATAACAAATTAACGCTGTTTGTAGGTTTATAATTTTTGGATATTGGAAATTTAAATTGGTCTTTCTTTGGGGGTTCCTTTAGTCACGAAAGAGGGGGAGGGTGGAAAAGGAGGAGGAGGAGGAGGAGGAAGAGGAGGAAGCGGACCATCATGGCAGTGTGACATTAAGTGGCCACTGTGTGATTAATTTTATTAACACAATGCATTAGTAAAATATCATTATTCTCCCTATAAGGCTTTATCAATACGAGCCCAATATAGGCAGCAGTATTGGTCATGCAAGGATCGGTTTTAAGGATTCTGCTTTGGAAATTGGCTTCGTTTATCCCAACCAGTTGTTGTTGAGCAAACGACCGGAGATTTTCTTCGATTGAGTGTATGGAACCCAAACCAGAATAAGGACCTCGATTTCTTATATCTAGATCTATTTATTTGTTTATTTGCAAGGTTGTTCGTTACTTATCTATTCATTTATTTTTTATCTATTAACTTGTTTATTTGATTAATTAGTCATCTATACCTTTATTTACTTATTTACTATTATTATTTATGTATTTGTCTATTTATTCAATTATTTATTTTTCCTTTTCCCGTCCTTCCTCCGATTCTCATCTTTCACCATTCTCATCATTCCCAATTCCCATCCTTTCTGTTCTCTATTCCCTTCCGTTCCCATCCCGGTCCTTCCCAATTACCGTCATTTCTTATTCCCGCCCTTTCCCATTCCCGTAGTTCCCTATTCCCGTCCTCTCCCATTCCCGTCCTTCCCCATTCCTGTCATTCCCCATTCCCGTCAGTCCGTATTCCTGTCCTTTCCTATTCCCGTAGTTCCCTATTCCCGTGCTTTCCCATTCCCATCATTCCCCATTCCCGTCCTTCCCCATTTCCTTCCTTTCCCATTCCCGTCATTCCACATTCCCTTCCTTCCCCATTCCCGTCCTTCCCAATTTCCTTCCCCATTCCCGTCATTCCATATTCCCGTCCTTCCCCATTCCCGTCATTCCACATTCCCTTCCTTTCCCATTCCCGTCATTCCACATTCCCTTCCTTCCACATTCCCGTCATTCCACATTCCCTTCCTTCCCCATTCCCATCATTCCACATTCCCTTCCTTCCCCATTCCCGTCATTCCACATTCCCTTCCTTCCCCATTCCCGTCATTCCACATTCCCTTCCTTCCCCATTCCCGTCATTCCACATTCCCTTCCTTCCCCATTCCCGTCCTTTCCCATTCCCGGTCCTTCCCCATTCCCGTCATTCCATATTCCCTTCCTTCCCCATTCCCGTCATTCCATATTCCCTTCCTTCCCCATTCCCGTCATTCCACATTCCCTTCCTTCCCCATTCCCGTCATTCCACATTCCCTTCCCCATTCCCACCATTCCACATTCCCTTCCTTCCCCATTCCCGTCCTTTCCCATTCCCGGTCCTTCCCCATTCCCGGTCCTTCCCCATTCCCGTCATTCCATATTCCCTTCCTTCCCCATTCCCGTCATTCCATATTCCAATCCTTTACCATTCCCTTCCTTTCCTATTCTCGTCCTTTCCCCATTCCCTTCCTTCCCCATTCCCGTCCTTCCCCATTCCCGACCTTCACCATACCGTCCATTCCCATTCCCGTCCTTACCCATTCCTATTCACCTCCACCATCTTCCAAACTACTCCTCCTCTCCTTTCCCTTGATCTCCTTCTCAGACACCTCCTCCTTGTCCTCTGCCGTTCAGACCAGGAGATAAAGTGAAACCTTCTCGTTGTTGAAGTCCTCATATTCATCAGCTGTCCATCAACAGAAGAGACTCTTCAAAGGGGTGATACGCCCCACGTCATCCTTGAGGTCTCTCTCTCTCTCTCTCAGCTCTCTCTCTCTCTCTCTCTCTCTCTCTCTCAGCTCTCTCTCTCTCTCTCTCTCTCTCTCTCTCTCTCTCTCTCTCTCTCTCTCTCTCTCTCTCTCTCTCTCTCTCTCTCTCTCTCTCTCTCTCTCTCTCTCTCTCTCTCTCTCTCTCTCTCTCTCTCTCTCTCTCTCTCTCTCTCTCTCTCTCTCTCTCTCTCTCTCTCTCTCTCTCTCTCTCTCTCTCTCTCTCTCTCTCTCTCTCTCTCTCTCTCTCTCTCTCTCTCTCTCTCTCTCTCTCTCTCTCTCTCTATGTATGTATGTATGTATGTATGTATGTATGTATGTATGTATGTATGTATGTATCTATGTATCTATCTATCTATCTATCTATCTATCTATCTGTCTATCTCTCCATCTCTCTATCGCTCTATCTCTCTCCTATCTCTCTTACTCTCCCTCTCTCTCTCTCTGTCTGTCTGTCTGCCTTTGTCTCTGTTCTCTCTTCTGTCTCTCTCTCTTCTCCGCCTTTACTCTGTTCTTGCTCCTCTTCGACACCTGAATTTGCCGTATTTTCTCGACTCTCCTCCCTTCCCTTTCATCCGGGCTCTTCGTCGGTCCGCGAGTTTAGATGTCTTGGATGATGGTGTCATCTGTTCTCCTCCGTCATCCATTTCTTTACCGTCATCCGTCGTTTCATCTTCGTCTTGTTTCTTTCTTTCACACATTCCTTGCGTCAGCTCTTATCATCCTTTTTCCATTTTCCTTTTATCGTATCCTCTCTTATTCCAAGGTCTGGCCTGAAGCTTACCTATGGTTCTCAATATGGTCCGTAGATCCTTATGGAATCACAGAATTATACAATTGGAACCACAAACTAAAAAAACTAGTGGTATTTTGTGAATGCATACTGATTCTATTTAGTGTTGAAGTGATATCCAGGAGGCTAGTGAACAGAAGTACATAAGTATAGTGTATATGGAGAAATGGGCTGAGATCCCCTGATCTACACATTCATCGCCTTTTACCTTCCCGTCGCCTTCCGAGAGCTTGCATCTCCTATGGCAACGTCTCTTTCATTATTTCTCTCGTCTTTCTGACCTTCCTACACCGGTTCTTTGATGTGAACTCCTTCACTTACGGACAGGGTGCCACGGAAATGAACAGAGTAGGCTTAAGGTGGCAGCCATAATAAAAGGAAAATCGGCACCCGGTACTGAAAGGGTTAACATTTTTTCATATTATGCGTCATTCTCTTCGTCCATTTATCTATATATCCGTCAGTCGGCTGCCCAACTCTGCCTCGCCTTCTGCTCGCTTCATTTCCCCTTGTCAAGTCACGTCCCCCTGTCAGCTTTCTTCCCTTTTAAACCCGCTTCCGTTTTCCTTAAACCACTACCTCTTCTTCCTCTTCCTCTTCCTCCTCCTCCTCCACCTTCTCCATCTCCTCCTCGTCCTCCTTGCTCCTTCTCTTACTCCTCCTGCTCCTCCTCCTCTTTCTACTCTTCGTCTTCCTCCTCCTCCTCCTCCTCTTTCTCATCGTCGTCCTTCACCTCCTCTTCCTCCTCCTCCTTCTTTACCTCTTCCTCTTTCTACTCTTCGTCTTCCTTCTCCTCCTTCTCTTTCTCATCGTCGTCCTTCACCTCCTCTTCCTCCTTCTCTTCCTCCTCCCCTCCTCTTCTTCCTGGTCCTCTTCCTTCCTCTCTTCCTCTTCGTGTTTCCCTTCCCACCTTGTTTTCCTCCTCGTCTTTTTCCTCGTTCTCATCGCCTTCACAACTTTTCAAAGTGAATTTGTGTGTGCGTGAGTTTCCATGAGCTTATGTCTGTCAATCTTTCAGTTTGTGTCTGTGTGTGAGTATCTGTATGAGACTGCGTGTGTTTGAACTTGTCGTTTGAAGACTGAAGTAACTTCGTTATTCATATTCCGCTTCTTTGCTTCATAGTGGAACCTTCTCACCTTGTCTAAACTCCTAAAACGTACGCATGAAAATGTGTATGTGTGTGTATATATGTAGATATATGTTTATGTATGCGAGAGAGAGAAGGAGAAGGGGAAGATCATGATTTTTTTTAGATAAATACATTTATTTTTGTATTCAGTATCGATTATGTTTATCTCTTATATCTGAAAGCATGCCCACATTGTAATTTTTTCACAGGATTTACCGTTTGATATTAAATTACATCGCATTTTTTTATATAATATGCCTCGCTTTCAGGTTTGGTTTTCTGACTCCCTGAAGCAATCTGTCCTGATGTTCCCATTTGCTGAAGTGCTCTCATCTCTTGAGTCTTTTCCCTGAAGTCAGCTAACAGCAACTGCGAACCCATTTTCTCTTCTTCCCTCCCTCCCTCCTTCTCTTCCTTCCTTCCTTCCTTCCTTCCTCCCTCCCTCCCTCCCTCCCTCCCTCCCTCCCTCCTTCCTTCTTCCCTTCTTCCCTTTTCTTCCTTTCTTCCTGCTTTCTTCCTTTTTTCCTTCCTTCTTTCCTTCCTTCCTCCCTCCCTCCCTCCCTCCCTCCCTACCTCCCTCCCTCTCTCCCTCCCTCCCTCCCTCCCTCCCGCCTCCCTCCCTCCCTCCCTCCTTACCTCCATTCCTCTTTCCCTCTCTCCCTTCTTACCTTCCTCACTCCCTCCCTCCCTCCTTGCCCCCTTCCCTTCCTCCCTTCCTCCCTCCACTTATCCCTCCCTTCCTTTCTTCCTTCCTTCTTTCCTTCCTTCCTTTCATTCCTCCCTCCCTTTCCTCTCTTCTCTCCTCTCCTCTCCTCTCCTCTCATCTCCTCTCTTCATCGGTTCCTCTTATCCTTCTCGTGCTTGCTTTCGTCTTTTTTTTTACTTCCTTGGTCTGATTTGTTGTTCTTCTTTTCTAACACAGAGTGTGTTCACACTTTCACTCCCATATTCGTGTGTTTTATGCGTATGAATATACCTTTGTGACTCTGCATGTGTGTGTGTGTGCGTGTGTGTGTGTGTGCGTGTGTGTGTGTGTGTGTGTGTGTGTGTGTGTGTGTGTGTGTGTGTGTGTGTGTGTGTGTGTGTGTGTGTGTGTGTGTGTGTGTGTGTGTGTGTTTGCTTGTTTGTATCTGTGTTTCTATGTGCATACGTATGTAATTGTGCTATGTGTTCACGATTATATCTCGTTTGCATGGACAGACATGTCTATATTAATACAATTCGATTTAATTTCCTCCAATAGATATGTTATGTTTCCCTGCTCTTGCGGGAAGATCCCGTCTATGGTATATTTTTTTCATTGTTATAGGAAAGTGTTAATTATACAATGTTAGGTGGAAAATCGAAGCCGGGATTGGCTTAAGGACTTGGGAGTCCAGCGACGGCCTCGTTTGAGCCAGCAGGGATCGCCGCCAGGATTACACAGGATTGGCAAACGCGTCCGCAGCTCCGATCTGGAGATGGAGGACGCGTAGGAGGGCTTGAAGGAAGGCGAGGAGTAAAAAGGTGAAGAAGAAGAGCTGTGTGGAAGGGAAAAGAGGAGGAGGATTAGGAGGAGGAAGACAAACAGAAGGAAAGCGTGAAGTAGGATAAGTAGGTAAAGAAAGAAGGCGACGAAGAGGAGAAGTAGGAGGAAAGTGTGACGGAAGACAATAAAAACAAGGAGTTAAAGGGAAATAACATAGGAGGCGGAGGAAGAACATAATGGAATGAAATGAGCTTGTAGTGGAATAGAGGAACAGAACGAGTTGCAAGCATATGTATATGTATATATATATATATATATATATATATATATATATATATATATATATATATATATTATATTATATTATATAGTATACTCCGGTGGTGGCCGGGCCACTTGCTGATTATATACACACATACACACACACACACACACATATATATATGTATATATATATATATATATATATATATATATATATATATATATATATATACATACATATATACACATTCATATCAATAAAGAAATATTGGAAATTTGGAGTTTTACTCGCGTTGCTTTGGCCATTTCGGAGCGGTTGGATTCGTCACGATCTGGCGAGTCATCCGCCCGCGCGTATCACTGTGTAGTCGTTGAAGCCGTTCTGTCCGAGGTCGTTGACATGCGGCCTTGAGGCCTTCGTCATGAGCCCCTTCAGGACGGAGACGCGCAGTTGAGGTCCAGGCGATTTCATTCAGCTGAGGGGCGGGGTTTAGATGTAGTTAAACATAGTTTAATCAAATTAACGATAAAATCTTTACAAGTAAAAGATAACAAGATTATATCCATAAAGCAACATTCAAAATGTGGAGGGGTGGGGTTTAGAAATAATAAAAAATAGTTTAATAAGATTAATGATCAAATCTTTATAAGTAAAAGCTAACGATATTATATCTATAAAGCAACACCCAAAATGTGGAGCAAGGAAAAACAGCCTCACAAAATGAAATCGCACGACATAAGACCTTTACATAATGGAAAAAGAAAATCACAAAAAGAATAATGAAAATACAGTACAAACGGATATACAATCCCATTAAAACTTTCTAGGAGTAATGAGCGATATGTATATTTAGGTCGTAGATCCACTTGAAATAGGTTTTATAACCTATCATAAAAGTTTGATGTCAATGAATACGCTTGATACAATTTTTCAGAAGACTGTAGCCACTGTAGTAGTTATAAGTAAAGCCAACTGTACAGAAGCTGGAATAGTGGACAAATTGGAGTAGGACTCTGGAGTGAGAGGATGACCTTAATGTCCGCTTCGAGGAGAGAGCATGTATGCTAAGCGGCTAAGTGCTAGTAGGAAGGGAATTCGGGAGGGGGGGGTAAGCGCTGAGAGGTGCGGGTTGCCTTTGCGAAGGGTGCATGAACGGGTGCTTATACCCAGGCGGTGCCTACATTGAGGATCCTGTTGGAGGATAAGCAACGAGGAATATTAGACTCATGCATGAGACTAGTCAGTATTCCTCAACCTGCTTCGTTCGAGTCGCCATTTTGAGAACTCCAGTCTTGTTATTGTAGGGACGGTTTTAGTACATACATACATATACCCAAGGCTTTTTTCCCTTATAATGGAGGTAGCCAAAAAACAAAGGCATAAATACCACTCTCACCCATTCCATCCCTATCACACTCCACTCCCCTCCACCCTCTTCCCTCTCTCTTACCCTGGCACCTCCTGGATGACGGGTCATCCCTGCATCTTGTCCACTGTCCTGGGTCAGAAGCAGTGTCGCAGTGCAGAATGAAATTGTTGGACATCCGTTTCTTCTAGTCACTGGTGTCTGGAGGTCCATGAGGAAATCTTTTAGGGCTATCAATGAGTTTGATGGGCTTCCAGTTCTCGATTGGAAATAATTTCAGAAATTATCTATCCTCTCTTACAGCCCATTCATCTGATTCCCAATCATGCAAAGCTCAATCACTCAGAACCTAGTAGTTGGTTTTATATTTTCCAAATACTCTTCTGAATTGGTTACTTGTTAAAAGTAGATAATGCTCAGCTTGTTCATATGTAGTTTATCTCTTCATTTGTGTTTTTGTATAATTGCAGAGCTCTTCGTAATGTGTTCATCACCAAAGTGTTTCAATTATCTTTTTAACTCTTACCATCTTCATCTACTTTGTGCTTACGATGAGAATGTTCACGTTAAACAACCTACTCGTACTTCACCATCAACCTACTTAAGCGAGTCTTTTTTTTCCTTCCCACGTATCTAGTCCTGGAGTCTGTTTGCACAAAGCTTCCAATCGACCTTGACTAGTGTTTACATAAACACTGATGATGGTGGGGCATGAAGAAGGGGCTGCTATAGACTACAAAGAATCTGTTTAGATGTAGGAGGCTTATTGAGCATTGATAAGCAGGAAAACAGGAGAGCCTAGGACGATGCTTTCAGATGCAGGAAAAGTTCGCTGTTCCGTTGATGAATTGAATAACTTGGAGCGTATTCAAGGGCGGATCTCTGGGAAAGCGGTAGAGATGGACACGGGCGTAAGGGCGGATTTGCATAGGTTATTAGGGCGTCCGTGATGGAGGGGGTGGAAGGGGGAGGTCGAGGTGGATATAGGGTCGATGTCGTAAGGTCCGACAGTGCGAGGTGCCAGATACTGTCCAGTGGATGAGAATATTTTTTTCTAAACCAGCTGTTTTATATATATATATATATATATATATATATATATAAATATATATATATATACATATATATGTTGATCAACCACAATTCACTTTAATTCTAAGCCATCAACATCGAGACAGTCGAGGAGACATACATGCAGAAATTGAAACGTGGTACAACCAAGGACTCGAACCTGCGCTAGCACGTGACAAGTGATAGTGACTAATGCGATTGCGCCATCAAGATGTAAATCTCTTCACTGGGACCCAATTAATGTTACACACACACACACACACACACACACACACATATATATATATATATATATATATATATATATATATATGTATGTATGTATGTATGTATGTATGTATATATTGTCATCGTTTTCATTTCGTTGAGAGGCCGAAGAGTATCTCTATATATTGAACATTTTTTATTCCCATATGCTTACCCCGGCTAAATACATCAGTGAGCCTTGTAACTGGTCGTGACACCCTAGAACCACTAGTGTGGTTTGCAGCTTCGGCTTGAAAGTCGCGCAATCAGAGCTAATACATGTTAGTCCAGAGCTACATGCAACGTAATTGGCGCTGAGGTAGTGTAATTAGAAATCTGCAGTGACTTTGATGTGCACCTTCTCGCAACCGCATTTAGTCAAAGGAAAATGAGGTAGGTGAAGGGAGGGGGCTAGGGATGGGAAAGGGGAGGGAGGAGAGCGAAGTGAGGGAGGAGAGGGTAAGTTTAGGGAGGTGAGTTTAGGTTAGGGGAGGGAAGGCGAGGAGATGTGGAAGGCGAAGGGATGAAGGAGAATTATGGGTTGGAAGGTAAAGGAGTGGAAGTAAGATTAAGTTAAGGAATGGACGGGAAATTGGAAGGAAGAAGAAGGAAAGAAATGTAAGGTGGCGTGAGCGTAGTTTAGGGGAGTGATGGGCTGGGAGGGGACGAAAAAAGAAAGCGAGTTGAGGAAGGGAGGCGAGGGGTCTGAGAGGGCTATAACACAGGGATGAATGATAGATTAACGAGGGTAGGAAAAGCTGGCTGGGTGAATAAGGCCTGGAAGGAGAAAGCATAATGATGGAAAGGTGAGGGAGAATGGAAGTCAGATTAGAGAAATGGAGAGAAGAGTCTGGAAGAAATGCAGTGACAGAGGATACAGAGATGGCGGGTATAGGATTACAAGAAGCGTCTGAGACGAGGGCCGAGATGAGGAAAAAGGAGGAAACAAAGGCAATGATAAAGGTAAAATTCGTGGTGGAAAGGAGAGGTGAAGTCAGCATAACCTATTCTTGCCTTGCCTAGCTTGTTAGCTTCTGTCCGGGTTGGCAGACCTAGACTCCCTGGAGCCTATTCTAGCTAAGCCTAGGGTAAAATACCTTATCTTAGTTCAACTTCCCAAGGACTAACTCTGTTCAACTTGACTTTGATTAACTTGGCACAGCTTTGCATAGACTAACTTACCTTTTGCACATAATGTCGGGCCGCCATGGTTAAACTTAGCCGGCTTTGCCCATACGACCGGATGCTATTGAACCTTCGGATGAAGAGGAGGCAATTCGAGTAGATTCCCTCAGATCTAATCCGACCATTCCATTCCATTCCTTTTCTTTCGGATCCCTAACGATCTGTCGCTATCCGGTACGATCTGAGAACCGTTGTCCTCGACGGAACTGGAGGGGAGTCTTGATTCTTGATCCAAGGGGAGTCTCGTATCTGAGGGGAGCCGCGAGTTCTGAGGGGAAACCTCCGATATGTTCCCTGGGAACCAGACCCAAAGTGTCTGAGCCGAGGGAAGGGTGGATGGGGGAGAGAGGGGGGGATGGGGGAGAGGAAGGATGGGAGAGAGGGGAGATTGGGGCTGAGAGGGGAAAGTTTGAAGGCGGGGGGAGATAGGGGAGGTAGAAGAAGGGGAAATCAAAGGAAGATGAGGGGAATGGAAAGGGAGAGGGTCTAAGACGAGGTAGAAGAAAGGGAGTGGAAGAACATGAAGCTAGAAAATCAGCAACGGAAGCGGAGTGATCAAATCAAGTCTTAAAATAAAAAAAGATTAAGGAAATAAATGAATAGGGGTTGCAAGGGATGAGAGGGAGATGGAGAATCTGAAGAAGAGAGAGAAATAAGAAATGGAAAGAAAGAAGAAGGTGCGAAATAATAAGTAGGTGGAGCAGCAACGGGGAAGGTCAAGAAAGGAGGGAGCTGGAAGAGTGAGAAGGGGAAGAGATGTTTGATATGACGAAGGATTTACGGAAAGGAATGAAATGATGTCGTTGATGAAAGGATGAAAGGGAAAATTTAGCCTTTGAATGTGAAGAAGAAGTCTGGAACTGGAAGGTGAAGAGGTGACGGGAAGAACACAGATCTTGGAATCTACGCGAGCATGAATGAAAAGAATGAAAAGACTTATTCATTATTGTATAATGCCGCCTTATATTTCTGTTATTCAGCTTATTTCAAACTGTAATTGAGAGAGAATGTACTAAATGCTTTGGTAAGTGGTCGTAAATTATGACCTTTAAGGTTATCGTTAAACGCTCTAGGTTTCAGCCACCCTTCCGGGAATAATACACTATGGTCATCTACTTCGACTTCACCCGGGAAGCAAGATGACAAAAGACGCTCAAATTCACAGGCGGCTCTGTCTTAACAGGGGGACTTGCAACAGTACACTATCCAGATTAAAGGAGAGGGTATTTGTCGCTCCGACTACCGTGTTGGCAGAGCGAAACAGGGGGTAGATCTTGTTCAGAACCAAACTTGGCGAAAGTCCTCCCCATGTTGATGAATAATTGGTTTTAAGGCTTCAAATGCTGTTAATCCTTTGGGTTCGGTGGTTTTCCTTTTATATTTACATGTTTATTTGTTTCTTTATTCATATATATTCATTCATTTCTTTATTCATTCATTCATTTATTCATTCATTCATTCATTCATTCATTCGTTCGTTTAATTGTTGCGTCAATCAAGAGCCCCTTTCAGAAAACAGAAAGTGCTTATAACTTCCACTAGTCTCGTCTGCCCCTGAATAAGACAAAAATTGTGGAATACATTACTTTATGGATAGGATTAAATCTAGAATTCTTCAACGATTTCAGTTTATCCCACCATGGTTCTTAATGAGTGCAAAATTATTCTACGTCTTTATTCCATTTTCAATGTTGCATTTCCCTCTATCTCTGTCTTTGTTTAATCTCATTTGAAGTAAATACAATAACCGTATAAAATTCCTCTAACCTGTAAGAAAAACTAAGAATACAGCAATATAAATATATGATTAAAAAAACTGAAATGTGGGAATCAAAAATCAAATGAAATTAAAATGAGTTTGGAAATGTAAATTAAAGTTGGAATGTAGATAGAAAATGATTTGTATGAAAATGAAAATGAAGAGTTCCAGACTCCGAGCGGGGTTATGGGTTTCTGATCAGGAAGGTAATGTGAGCTGTGATTGGAAGGGGACGCACCCGTATCACTGGGAATGAGAACAAGAGAACTAAATAAATGAGAGAGAAAGAAGAGATAGATAAGAGTAAGGCGTGGCGCTGGAGAATTATGAGGTTCAAAAGCAGAAGAAGGCAAAGGAAGAGAACATAATAATAAAAAAAAAGAATAGGAAGAATAAAGTGAAGAAGAATGAAAAAAAGAGATAAAGATGAATATGATAAAAAGGAAGAAGAGGAAGAAAAAGATAAGAAAGAGAAGGAGGAGAAGAAGAAAATGAGGGGTATGGCGAGGCGAGGGGGGGAGTAGGAGAGGGAAGAGGAGAGGGAGGAGGAAGGGGAGAGGGGGAGAGGGAGAGACGTGGGATCAACTCGCGTCGGACAACAAAAAGCGGAAGGACAAGGAGGGGAGACAGGCAGGGAGTGGAATGGGTGATGAAGAGAGACTGGGGAACAGAGAGAAGTTAGGCAGGGAAAGGTTCGGGTCTGGAGGGGTCGGAAGGGGGAAGAGAGGAGAGGGGAGTGGAGAGGAGGGGAGAAGAAGGGAAAAGCGGTGTAAAGTTGGATATGAGGGTGGATACAAGAAGCGAAAGAGAAGGAACAGTAGGAGACGAGGCGAAAGATGAAACACAAACGAAAAAGGAAAAGGAGGGGCAATGGAGATGACAAGAAAAGAGGATAGAGAAGGAGACGAAGAGGAAAGGAAAAGAAGGGGAACGGAGACTAAGAGAGTGGGCGAAGAAGAAGAAGAAGAAGAAGAAGAAGAAGAAGAAGAAGAAGGGGGAGATTTGAAGCAGAAAGGGATATGAGGTAGGGTGTGGTTGGGAGGGAGGGCGGGGATGAAGGTGGAAGGAAGTACAGGCGTAGACAAGATGTTGAATGCCACGCCTTACTTCTTCAAGAATCGTCTTTTGATTTCTGAATATCCCCTGCAATCTGGGATCCTCTGCCGAACAAAGCGAGAGCGTTTGAGGACGTGGGTCGTTTTCGTGGTCGTTTGGGATGGTTTGAACGTCTACAGAACTACAGTGGAACCATGGTTTGAAATTAGAAATGACAACTTTGTTAAGGTGGGGTACGGAACCTGTATTGCTAAATGCGTAAAGAATCATAAAGATTTTTTTCTGAAATGTAATGATAGTAGTAAATAAAGATATCAGCACGCGCTACTTACACTCTTACTTTGGTTCATTTGAAGTTGGGAGAGAGTTTCATTCACTAATGTTGGTTGACAACTGGTTTGTAGGTTTCTAGTCACGCTGAATAATATTTCTCCATTATTTTCTTTCCTCTTTTTTCTCCAATGTTGATGTATGTATGCTGGCAAGCGAATAGACTGTAGTAGGGGAATCAGAGGTAAACTTTGACTACGAAATATTGGCTATCCTCGTATTTTCGTCATCGTTTTAATCGACCAAAGTGACAGCGAAAACGGTTTTGAGGGTCTTAATTGGATAACAAACAACAAACAGTAGCGGAGTGAATGAATAGATGGCATGGTGCCGAGTGGCGCGTTGTGTCCACTCCGACCTCGCGTACCGTGGATCCGAGTTCGAATACAACGACTACTGATGTCTACTACGTGCCTTGGCAGGCCGAGGACGCAGGGCATAAGTGAAAAACCTCGATCGAAGCTAAGCTCCTCCCGGCGTAAGCACGTGACTAGAATGGCTGAGGGAATTGTGGATGGAGGAATGTCTGTAGAAGAAAGGGAGGACGGAGGGTTGCGACATCAGCTTCTTTATGCATCTCGCGGTGGCGGTGGGTAAGCGAAAGGTCGTGCGGAGTTGTGCGTATATGTGTGCATATTTATATAAATATGTCTGTATACGTGTGTGTGTGTATACCTATGCGTGTGTGATTCATCATGGTCTTGGATCACGTGTTGGACTCGTGATCGACAGCTATTTCCCTCCCGAAAGATAGCTCAGAGTTCATATGTGTGTGTGTGTTTGTGTGTGTGTGTGTGTGTGTGTGTGTGTGTGTGTGTGTGTGTGTGTGTGTGTGTGTGTGTGTGTGTGTGTGTGTGTGTGTGTGTGTGTGTGTGTGCATGTGTGTGTGTGTGTGTTTGTGTGTTCACCACCGCGCGCATATGCATGTGCACTTGTGTACATGTTTATGGGTGCGTGCGTGCGTGCGTGGCTGTGTGTGTGTGGCGGCGAAGGAATTAGCAAAATATCGATTTTCGCGCACGGGCACGCGCGCAAACGCGCACACGCACCAGCTTGGTTTGTTTGTATGTTCCTAACCCTTCCAACGCTTGTGCTGCCATGTAAGGTCTTCAATCCTTTTTACTCAAGTTGACGACTTGTGTATTTGTTCTCGCTGCCGCCAACTGATTTTATTCGATTGAAGGAGACTCTTTAAATTTTGGCAAATGGGAATCCGTTTTTCGTCCCTAGTTCAC
>NC_134787.1:11055783-11068283 GCF_046742065.1 Oratosquilla oratoria
CACACACACACACACACACACACACACACACACACACACACACACACACACACACACACACACACACACACACACACACACAGAGAGTCGTATACTTATATGAAAGATTGGAACATTACGAAGCACTTTTTGAGAGTCAAAGGCTGTATGTTTGCAGGAAATGCCAAGGTCGATATAACAATAGGACACTTTCTTGTAGAAGCGCGTCTCTTCTGGGAATGCCCATATATGGACATTAGCTACAGGTTGAAAGCAACACGAGGTGCCACGGTCGTATGCCTCTGTCAGTTCTTCATTGGTTTCTTGTGAACATCAACATTTCACAGTTTTCTCCAGAATACTATCAAGCCATAGAATTATTTTGAAAAGCATGGCAAAAGAAATTTAAGTGATAAGTATTATCATTTATAATGTAAATCTTAATCACAAGTTATCATGACTTGAGTCATTCATGTCTTTTTTTATATGGATTGACATTAGTAAACAGAAAGTTTGAGATTGTTTATGCACTGGTCATCTTTTGAGCAAGATTGATAATCCTCAATGGAAAAAGTTAGCATCCCTGGGCTTTCTTAAGTGAACAGAGCTAATGGTGAAGTCAGAATTTTCTACTAGGGAATACTTAATTAAGCCCAAAGCCGTCATCTTTACTTTGTATACATGGGTCAGATGGCAGTCACAAGTCAGGGTTCGAACTATAGCCTCCATCCTCCCGAACGGGCCAAAGTGTATCTTTAGTATTTGTTTATTAATTCATTAATTCATCCGTTTATTCATATATATATATATATATATATATATATATATATATATATATATATATATATATATATATATATAATATATATATATATATATAATTGGTTTTATATTGTATCTATTTAAATTTCATATGTATTTATTCATTATTTATTTACATTTTTATGTAAAAACCTGTTATCCGCAAAACGAGGTGGCTAGGTATGGAATAAGTACAATCTCAGTACTTTTTACTCGCATCGCACGCGTCCCCTTCACTCTATCCCACTTATGTCATGCGAAGATTGCAGCTCGTCACTTTCCCAACATTACTACCGGTTCATCCCCACTGCACCACTCTCATGGAACAAGTCTGTACACTCTTCTCCAACTTTGTCACTCACGCACATCCTTGGTGGGAAATCCTGACCATACTCTCGTCATGAACGCGACTACATACCTTTCATCGGAGGTTCTCCCCTTGAAGACACCTCACTCGCGCACATTACTGCTTGTTCGACATTCTGACCACCTCATAGTATACGATCCTGTCATGAACTCCATACCCCTCACTCCCTCCCTCTCGTAGATTCTCTCCCCCTTTGGAGTCCCTCTTGAGAGGTTCTCCACCGGCGCCTCCTCCCTGCCTCTCACACTCCCTTCACACACCCTGATCTACCCCGACATTCATTCCCCCTTCCCTTGGCTGTCCCCTCAGACAGTCTCCCTACCTTCAGAGCAATTTTCCCTCACGCACGCACCCCCTCCGCACGCACATCTTCCGCTGTCTGCATCATATTCCCGTTCCTCTATCTACTGGCAATCAATATATTGTTTAATTTTCATATCATATGGTCAGCGGGCACGTGTGTGTGTGTGTGTGTGTGTGTGTGTGTGTGTGTGTGTGTGTGTGTGTGTGTGTGTGTGTGTGTGTGTGTGTGTGTGTGTGTGTGTGTGTGTGTGTGTGTGTCTGCATGTCTGTGTGCACATACTTGACCGTACAAGGCTTTGCTCGTGTCTAAGATGGTCTGCTGTCGTGGCTTTATTGGGATTAGAACGTAATTATTCTGAGAATCTCTCTCTCTCTCTCTCTCTCTCTCTCTCTCTCTCTCTCTCTCTCTCTCTCTCTCTCTCTCTCTCTCTCTCTCTCTCTCTCTCTCTCTCTCTCTCTCTCTCTCTCTCTCTCTCTCTCTCTCTCTCTCTCTCTCTCTCTCTCTCTATCTGTCTGTCTTTCTGTGTTTGTCTTTATGCATGTGCGCGCGTGTATGCATGGTAACGTGCGTGTCTGTTTGTCTATCTATATTTCTTTCTTTTGTCTTTGCGGAGAAAGGGAGTATGCAGTAGATAAGTAAAAAGAGATAAAGAGAGAGAAAGAGAGAGCGAAAAGGAGGTGGGTATGAATGAAGAAGTGATATTGAGGAAATGGATGGATGAGAGTCTGATTATTGTGTATATATGTATGTGTATATATATACATATATATATATGTATATATATATATATATATATATATATATATATATATATATATATATATATATATATATATATATATATATATGTATGTGATTTCTTGAACTTTTTTCTTCCCAATATCAGCTGGGGTCCCCAAATGGTATGAGATTTCTTCGGCTTCAGCCTCCCAGTCCACATAGCGAGGTTCCTTCGGGCTTCAGGCTTCAGGCTGTAGCCCACCTTGTTTCATCCACCTGTGTTCGAAGCTCAGCCGTGTTCACCATTGGTCATTCTGTCTCTTTTCGTGTTCAGCGCGTCGGACACAATTGATCGAACATGTTCGCGACACGTTTCCTACATGTTCCTCACACGATCCCAACACTTATTCACTTCCGTGAACGTATTGGATCTTTAGCCAAGCGGACCAATTAACTGTTTATCGTTGCCTCTGATAACTTTTCATTAACCTTTCTATATTCATTATTATTATTATTATTATTTTATAGTTATGATCCCGGTGCGAAAGGGGTCTCGATCGATTGTGACTTCGTTCAGATTGGGGGTCGCTGACTTTTCTCAGTCGACTAGTATAGTCTGGCGTCAAGTGAAAATAAATATATGAAATGGAGCGCTGTGTTAGACGGGTTAAATGAAAGGCTATCTATTGGATTTTTCTTACATATTTTCTGTATCTATTTCTCTCTCGCTCTCTCTCTCTCTCTCTCTCTCTCTCTCTCTCTCTCTCTCTCTCTCTCTCTCTCTCTCTCTCTCTCTCTCTCTCTCTCTCTCTCTCTCTCTCTCTCTCTCTCTCTTTCTCCCTCTCTCTTCTTTTCTGTGATCTGTCTTTTGACAAACTTTCCCTTTCCCTTACTTGCCTCACTTTATTCTTTCTCCCTTTTCCTTCCCTTCCCTTTTCCCTTGTTTCCTTTCCTCCTGCTCCTGCCTTCCACCTCCTTCCCTCTGTCTCTCCTTGCCTCTCTCCTTCTCTACCTCCCTTCCCCCCTTCCTTCTTCCTTCCTCATTTGCTCCCCTCCCTACCATCTCCGCTTGTTTAATCAATAGGACGAAGAATGCTCTCCGTGCATTGCCTCACCCTGTGACGAAATAAGCTTATTTTCGCATTTCTATTTTACAACACGCAAACCTGTTGTATTTATAAAGTTGAGACTCCAAGCTTGAGATAAATTGGTTACGTTAGGTTGTATGTATTCGTACGTGTGCATTTAAACATACATTTTCCTTTTGCTGTATTTTTATTCATTCATTCACTGTCTATTCATTTAATTATTTGTTCGTTCATTTGTCTATTTATCTATTTTCTATTATTTTCTCACTAGGGTGTAAAAGGCAAATCTTTCGTGTGTTAAACATAAACTCGTTATTACGAAGAGGTACTGAGAGGTACTTGAGGCACCTCATTCTGTGTAATGACAGGCGAAGTTAGGCATTTGAGGGAGCGGCCCCCAAGGTGAATGAGGTTAGCGTTGATTGAGTCCCCCATTAGGGCAAACTATTCTTCTTTGGCCTTACTTGGTCAGAATAGAACGCCTTTTTATCCTTTCTATTTGTTTTTATTTAATCAAATCATTCGTTTGATTGATTGCGTGCTTAGAAAATCAATGACAATAATACTAAACAACAAAAACAATGATAATGAAAAAAATTATATCTAACATGACTCCAAATAATTACTTCTTGCTGAGATTGAATTTTGAATTTTGACCCCTTTTTTCTTTTCTTTTTTCTCTTTTTTCTTCTTTTTATTTTTGCTCATTATTCATTCTTATCATGTCACACCCGTGACTGTCACTTTACGTGGAGTAGAGATTCGTATCTTCAAGGGAAGACTGCAGGGATCGCCACGAGCAGGTCATATACGTGATCCCTTATGATACAGAGGTATGCTTTATTGATCTCATGAGGAGCTTCCTCAGAGTTTACTCAATGGACAGTCCAACTCAAAAGGGAAAGGCATCTTAATGGAGAGATGGATCGCATGGAGGCCTGGCCAGAATATAATGAATAAATATGCCAATACGGTTTTAGTCAGGGATTCTCATCCATGAGGGAGGTGACCTCAACATGACCTCACGTTTTCCCATAGGGAGAGTTTTAGCATTTCAGCCAGAGAGGTTCTAGAATACAGATTTCGGACTAGACATCCTGGAGGGTAGGAGAGAGGCCAAAAGCAGAGTATCAATCAATCAATCAATCAAATCAGCCATCCTGAGTCCACTGCTGAACAAAGGCCTCCTTCATAGCATTCCATGATTCACACGACCGCGCCATTCTCTGCCACGTCACCCCTGCAAACTTCTCGATCTCGTCTCTCCCTAACAGAAGGTGGAGAGACGACATCGAAAAGCAGAGTATGGGATCCAGTATACCTAACGTTTCGCCCAGTAGAGCTTCTTCAGAAATAACGTTAAATATGCTTGATTCTATACTCTGCTTTTGGTCTCTTCTCTACGTTGCTGTTGCAGTCGTTGCTGCTTTTTATTCATCTCCTAGAGTATCAACCTTTCTATGACCTACAATACTATAGACTGCACAGTCTTCATTATCTTCAGGCCATTCCTCATTAAAAAAAAAAAAAATAGTTTAGCAATAAAGAAAAAAATTTCATCTTTTGTGTGAGAGACATAAAGAACACACATACAAGAAAGTTTGGGACCCATTACTATAGAGACTAACTTCCTTCAACAGTGCAACAAAGTGATCACATTCTTCTGTGTGAGCTCTCAAAATTTCGAGAAGAAACCTGTTTGCGTTCTTTGTCCTCGTCCTTCTCCTCCTCCTCCTCCTGATGCAGAAAATAATATCCTTCACATGACCTCGCCAGGGAACAAAGCCTTTGATGGCCCCGCTCGTTCCTGTCACACTTTACCTGCAGCGAAATTACCGGTGAGTCATACAGTCTCCCCCCCCCCCCCGTCTCCCTCTCCCGGCTGGTCGAACCCCCCAGCCCCCCGCCCCCACCCCATCCCAACAGGGAGCACCCGGGTCACCTCTGTCCACCACGCTCGGCCTCCCCACCCCTCTCCTCCCCTCCCCTCCCCTCCTCTCCCCTCCTCTCCCCTCCCCTCCCCTCTCCTCCCCTCCCCTCCCCTCTCCTCCCCTCCCCTCCCCCTCTCCTCCCCTCCCCTCCCCTCCCCTCCTCTCCCCTCTCCTCCCACCCCCTCCCCTCCCCTCCTCTCCCCTCCCCTATCCTCCCATCCCCTCCCCTCTCATCCCCTCCCCTCCCCTCCCCTCCCCTCTCCTACCCTCCCCTCCCCTTCCCTCCCCTCTCCTACCCTCCCCTCCCTTTCTCTCCCCTCCCCTCTCCTCCCCTCCTCCTTCCCTCCCCTCCCCTCCTCTCCCCTCCCCTCTCTTCCCCTCTTCTCCCCTCCCCTCTCCTCCCCTCTCCTCCCCTCCCCTCTCCTCCCCTCCCCTCCCCTCCTCTCCCCTCCCCTCCCCTCCCCTCCCCTCCCCTCCTCTCCCCTCCCCTCCTCTCCCCTCCTCTCACCTCCCCTCCTCTCCCCTCCCCTCCCCTCCCCTCCACTCCCCTCCCCTCCTCTATCCTCTCTTCTCCCTTCACCTCCTATCCCATCCATCCTCTTCTCTCCTCTACTCTCCTCTCCTTTGCCCTCTTTTCCAGTCCTCTCATCTACTATCACTCTCTCTCCCTCCTTAACCCCACATCCTCTCTCCTCACTCCCTTTCCCTCCCTTCCCTCCCCTCCCCTCCCCTCCTCTTTCTCCCCTCTCTCTCCCCTTCCCTCCCATCTTTCCTCTTCCTTCCCTACCCTTTCCTTATTCTTATCTCATTCCTCCCCCCTCTTCTACCGCTTCCCTCTGCTTTCCCCCTCTTTCTCTTCCCCTTTCCTGCCCCACCCTTTCTTCTCCTTTCCCCTCACTTACCCTTCTTCTTTCCCCTCATTTCCCCTTCTTCCTCCCCTCCCCTCTCCTTCTTCTTTCCCTTCCCTCCCCTTCCTCCTCCCCTCTCCTTCCCTTTCCTTTCCTTCTTTTTCCACCTCACCCTTTCCCTCTTCTTTCCTATCCTCCCCTCTCATTCCTCCCACTCTCCTCATCTTCTCCTTCCCTTTCCTCCCCTTCTCTCTTCACCTCCCCTACCCTTCACTCTCCTCTCCTATACTTTTCTTCTGTTCTCTAGTTGCTCTCTTCTCCCCCCTCTCTCTCCCTATCCTCCTTCTCTGCTCCCAGCACCTCTCCCCCCCCACCGCCTCACCCATCTCTTTTCCTCCCCCCGTGAGTGTGTTCTCTCTTTTTCCTTATCTCTAATTTCTCCCCCATTCCCGTGTTTGTTCCCTCCACCATCCCCTTCCCTTTTGCTGTCATCCTCTTCCGACGGCTCCTTCCCGCCTCCAAGTTTCAAATTCTAACGTCCCTCCTCCTCCTCCTCCTCCTCCTCCTCCTCCTCCTCCTCCTCCTCCTCCTCCTCCTCCTCCTCCTCCTCCTCCTCCTCCTCCTCCTCCTCCTCCTCCTCCTCCTCCTTTCCTCCTCCTCCTCCTCCTCCTCCTCCTCCTCCTCCTCCTCCTCCTCCTCCTCCTCCTCCTCCTCCTCCTCCACCACCACCCCCTCGTTCTCCTTTCTCTTCTTACCCTCTCTTCTGCATTTTCTATTATCTATCTTTCTACTGTTTTTTTTTTCGTCCGTTCCACTCCCCCCCCCGTACCTCCCAACTCCCTTCTCTTCCTTGCCTCCCTTAGCTTCTCCACCTCTCCAAACTCTCTCTCTTTTTTCCTGCTCTCTTCGGTTCTCACTCTAACTCTCGGGGGAATTGTCTTCTCACAAGTCCTTCATCCAAGGGAGGGTCCCTCTTGAGCACCCAGACTCTTTCCGCGTCCTCCTGGCCTCGAGGATCTCTCTCTCTCTCTCTCTCTCTCTCTCTCTCTCTCTCTCTCTCTCTCTCTCTCTCTCTCTCTCTCTCTCTCTCTCTCTCTCTCTCTCTCTCTCTCTCTCTCTCTCTAAAAAAAAAAAAAAAAAAAAACGAGCTTCTCACCCTCCCTCTCTCCTCACCCTCACCCTCCCTCCCTCCCTCCCTCCCCCCCAGTTCCCAATCCACCCGTGAGAAAACTCATCTGCTCAATGAGCAGGTGTCGTTGCTCTTCTGTTGTGGCTAAAAAGGAAGGAGACATAATGTCGGTAATAATCGGAATTTACATATAGTGTTGTTTTATTCTATTAACGTCTCTTTCTTTGTTTCTATCTCTTTCTCCCTCCCTCTCTCTCTCTCTCTCTCTCTCTCTCTCTCTCTCTCTCTCTCTCTCTCTCTCTCTCTCTCTCTCTCTCTCTCTCTCTCTCTCTCTCTCTCTATCTCTCTCTCTCTATCTCTATCTATCTATCTATCTATCTATCTCTCTCTCTCTCTCTCTCTCTCTCTCTCTCTCTCTCTCTCTCTCTCTCTCTCTCTCTCTCTCTCTCTCTCTCTCTCTCTCTCTCTCTATCTTTCTATCTACCTTTCTCTCTCTCTCTCTCTCTCTCTCTCTCTCTCTCTCTCTCTCTCTCTCTCTCTCTCTCTCTCTCTCTCTCTCTCTCTCTCTCTCTCTCTCTATCTATCTTTCTCTTTATCTTTTTCTCTCTACCTATCTATCAATTTATCTATACGTATATATATATATATATATATATATATATATATATATATATATATATATATATATATATATATATATATATATATATCCCCACCCTTTTCTTACTCACCTGATAATAATCATGTGGCATTAGGAAGAATGTAATCTAAAGAAGTGCATCGATTTGTTGAGAGCAGGTTTTCTCGTTTCCTGGTGTCGGGGGACGGCACGAGCAAAGGACCCGGCGAACAAGATGTCAACAAATGAAAACGAATGTCCTCGCTGCGAGGTACTTTGTTCGCATGTTTATGGCGCTCATCTGTTGATTAATAGCGTCTATAACTATTGCGGATCCGCCAGCGCGGTTCTTGTTGGGCCCACGCGACGCGCGTCTCGTCGGTATTGTGAGTATGAGACCAAAAAGGTTTATATAAGTAAGAAAGTGTTGAAGATCATGGGCTTAATTTAATATGGTGATGTAATATTCGTTATTGTACAAGGCGTCGGTCAATTCAATTCAGTTTTATAAGTTCTCAGAACGCTTGCTCGGTCGAGGTTCCGTTCAAATAGGTGTTCGGCTCTCAGCTAATTAAAATCTTTGGAGTTTGATGAGCCAAAAGCTATAAAAAAGTAAGTAAATGGGAACGAAACTTCTTGATGAGCTGATTGCATGCAATAGTTCAGGGTTGAAAGTTCATCAAGACCAACAGTCACCCTAGTGATGCATTTTAGCCCCTAAGACTCCATTTCACTATCCTGCCTTACCAGAAACTCAAAGAAAGAGATTAGCTACTTCTATCTTCTTTAGATATTCCTTCATTATAGAGTTCCTCAATCAAATGAAATTATGTTTGATTACACATAGAAGAATGGGCTCAAGCTTTCAGTAAAGGTTTGGGTTGAAGATCTGGTTTTGGCGAAGAGGATTGTGTACAGAGGTGTGCTTTGGGTCGTTCAGGTATAGCCTGGACTCATTGACTTTAGATATTCCTTCATTATAGAGTTCCTCAATCAAATGAAATTATGTTTGATTACACATAGAAGAATGGGCTCAAGCTTTGAGTAAAGGTTTGTGTTGAAGATCTGGTTTTGGCGAAGAGGATTGTGTACAGAGGTGTGCTTTGGGTCGTTCAGGTATAGCCTGGACTCATTGACTTTAGATATTCCTTCATTATAGACTTCCTCAATCAAATGAAATTATGTTTGATTACACATAGAAGAATGGGCTCAAGCTTTGAGTAAAGGTTTGTGTTGAAGATCTGGTTTTGGCGAAGAGGATTGTGTACAGAGGTGTGCTTTGGGTCGTTCAGGTATAGCCTGGACTCATTGACTGCCATTATTGATCGCGACAGGACGAGCAATCAATACCATACACCCGACATGACGTCATGACTCGTGCCATTTCACCCAGGCAGCTACACGCCGCGATAGACACCCGCTGTGCACGAGCGTGTGTATGTATGCGTGTGCGTGTGCGTGCGAAGTGAGAAAGGCTATTTCGCGCTTGGTAGGCGAGGTCCTGCGAAAGGAACACCTTGGACCTGAGATCGTTTTGAATCTGGAGATTTATTCGGGATCGTAACTCAGAGCAAAACCTACAACGCCTCCGGTGTTGGTTGGGTGGTGGTGCTCCTGACAGGGTGAGTCCCACATTTCACGGCGAGATTCGTCGCTGGCCCGTGCAGCTACCTTCCCTCTCTTGTCCGCTTGTACAAGATCTATTGATGTGCTCTTGTTTACGTGTTTATGAATATGCGAGTGTGCGTGAGAGGCTGCATTGTGTGTGTGTGTGTGTGTGTGTGTGTGTGTGTGTGTGTGTGTGTGTGTGTGTGTTTGTGTGTGTGTGTGTGTGTGTGTGTGTGTGTGTGTGTGTGTGTGTTTTGTGTGTGTGTGTGTGTGTGTGTGTGTGTGTGTGTGTGTGTGTGTGTGTGTGTGTGTGTGTGTGTGTGTGTGTGTGTGTGTGTGTGTGTGTGTGTGTGTTTGTGTGTGTGTGCACGTGCGTGTCTTGCGTATGAGCGTGTTTATGTGCCTGCGTCTCGGTATACCAAGCTCGCGTGACGACATTACGTCACAGAAAGGTAATGCAGACTCTGAGACCTTCGCTCGAGGAACCACACCCGAGACCGACGCTGCAGCTGCAGCCGAGGTCGAAGTCGGGTGCTCGGTGTCGTCGCCTGAGGATGAATCTTTGCAGATCCTAAATACACACCGTCCTTGGGGAAACCTCCACGGCGCATGCGCTCAGCGTTTTCCGAGTACTATGATCATACATACGCCATGGTTGAGGAAGGGTGAGGGGATGGGGGTGGGGTCGGCGGTTAGAATGGCCTTCTTCCCCTAATCTTCTTTCTGACTTGTTGAAAGTTCGTTGCATTGGGTAAGCAGACGAGTTGAGGAAAGGATGATGGAGAGAGTTGAGGCTGAGGTAGGCAACCTCTTCGCCACCAAAGGGTTGACACGGAATAGAATGACAGCCTTGCTGCAACCAGAATTACGGTTACCTCTCGCTTCACTGACTAGAAACCGCAGCCCCACAGTAGCTGACAACGGTCCTCTGCCCCTTTCATAGATATTATAAGCATATAGACAGACGGACAGACGTATAGTTAGGCAATAAGGCAGACAGGCAAAGCAGACGACCAGGAAGGATGGCTTACGAATAAGTACGCAGACAGGTGAGTGGCAGGGCAGGGAGACAGGTAGACAGACAGGATGTTAGACGGACAGGAAGTCAGTCACTCACGCTATCAGTCAGTCAGGCAGACAGACAGGCAGTTAGCAAGCAGACAGTAAGGCAGGCTAGACCAAGATAAAGAAGGTCCAACCAACCGACCAGCCAACCGAGATCGAGGGTCCAAGTATTCTCATTCATGTGTTTGTGTGAAGCTGAATATACGAACACGCGCATCAGCGGAGGGACATTGGCTCGCAGAGCTTGCCAAATACCCAAGTGTGTATTTTTATCAAAGGGGAAATATTTATTTTCGGCAGATCGTTCAGATGCTTTCTAGTAATTGAATGAGACTTGGGTTTAGACAGCGTTGTCATTAGAGGATAGGGCTAACAGAAAAGATCACAGTATGAACAGTTTATAAATGCTTTGATGAAATTAAATTAGGTAAAAATATTACAAATTGTCGACAATTGAATCTGACCTGTGATGTATCAAAATTATGAGTGTGTGTTTTCGTCCATGTTGAAAAATACAATATTGTTAATAGAAATAATTTTAGTTGTAGAGGAAACTTTGTATGAGAACAGATACCCAGGAACGGAAGAGATATTTCCATTTTTCCTATATACGTTTGGGTGTCAGACTTATTTCGTGCACAGCCGGGTTCCAAAGATCGTCCTTTTTTTTTCAATTCTCAGACATAGTTACAACATAGGAAACATGAAACTGTTAAGGTCCACTCCGCCAGCATATAGTAATAACACAAATCTGTCGTCCAAAGTTATGATCCGCCTGTACATCGAGGCACGAAACAAAATTGACATGTGTCGGTGGGTAAGTAGAGAGATATAGTTTTTGTCAATTCTGATACACACGCATACGCACACGCCATACCCCCACACATTACATACATATTATATATATATATATATATATATATATATATATATTTGTATATTTAGAACGCGCACACACACACACACACACACACACACACACACACACACACACACACACACACACACACACACACACACACACACACACACACACACACACACACACATACATCTTAGTTGCTTAGATTTTGGAAGGAATTAACCCAACCAAAGTTTCGTTATCATGACGCTGGCAGAGTTGGAAAAGTTGATAAGGAGCAACTTGTGCAAATTTGGAGAGAGATTTCTATTCTCCAAGACCCTTTTATTAAGGCACCAATTGGGGTGAAATAGAAAAGACCTGGAAAATAAGATTTCTTATTACATTCAAGATGTGATGAAAGACGTTTTAAAGAGGTGTTGCGATTAAAAAAGATATGTTAAAAGCAGCTGCGGCTTTAGAGAGATTGAATATGATTATTTGTTTTAAATTGCAATTAGATAAAAAAGAGGACATTTAGATAGTTATTCCATATAATCTTATATCCTTTGATGTTCAAATGTCCTTTCTAGTCGCTGTTCTAGCTAACATGAGGCGGTTTTCTAGATGTCTCTTGCTAAATAAAGATTAAAAAAGGTATGTTAAAAGCAGCCGTGGGTTTAGAGAGATTTAATAAAACTGTTTGGTTTAAATTGTAATTAAATAAAAAAAAAGAGGTCATTTAGATGGATATTCCATGTAGTCTTATATCCTTTGATGTTCAAATGTCCTTTCTAGTCGTTATTCTAGCTAACATGAAGCAGTTTTCTATGTGTGTCTAGCTGAATAAAGCTGTTTTTCGTCAGTGATAACAATAGAGTAAATGAATCATAATTAATGGTGAGGGGATGGTAAATTCTATCAACTAAGAGAGGAGAGTTTGGTCCTACAGGGGGTTACGGTCAATAGATGTCTCCCTCAAGATCAAAGGCCACAGTCTTGAAGAGGTTGACGAGAATTATAAGGCAGTTGTTTAGTTGAATCTAAACTAGTTCTTAGTAGTTCTTAGTGCTTTGGTGGAAACATAGAGATCTGACTGAGGCAAACACGCTCCAAAGGTGTAGATAGAAAAAGCATAAATAAATAAAAGAAATAATATTGCTATGCAGTAGGATGTTTGATGTGTCGAAGACCAATAAA
>NC_134787.1:11073283-11080783 GCF_046742065.1 Oratosquilla oratoria
TATATATATATGTGTGTGTGTGTGTGTGTGTGTGTGTGTGTGTGTGTGTGTGTGTGTGTGTGTGTGTGTGTGTGTGTGTGTGTGTGTGTGTGTGTGTGTGTGTGTGTGTGTGTGTGTGTGTGTGTGTGTGTATGTGTGTATGTATGTATGTATGTATGTATGTATGAATTCTATGAGCGCAAGAAGTTATAACACCATTGGCTCTGCAGTGGTATCGTCTGCTATGCTTCCCCTGCTGCCACAGACGCCGCTGTTGCTATGCAAGGGTCTCGTTGCCTTTCTCCCTTGCAGTCAGCTTCAGCCCAGCCCGAGGTGCTGGACACGTCCTCCATCGGGAACCTAAGCATTGTCTTTTTTTTTTTTTTTCTTTTCTTTTTTTTTCTTTTTTGAGCTGATAGATGGGATGTCTCAAGAATGCCAAGCACTTTTTTTTTTTTTTTTTTTTTTTGAGCTGATAGATGGGATGTTGTCTCAAGGATGCTAAGTCTTCAGCTCTCACCGTGGGTGATGGAGACTTTTTATTTTTTATTAATCTCCTCGTGGAGAAATGAAGTTGAAGAAAGACGTATTTTTTCTTAAAGTAAGGCAAATTACTTCTACTTCCTGAAGTTATGTGACCGCACCCTACACTGAATGAAAGGCTACAGAGTATATGAAGTCGGGATATGGACCTACCGAGAAAGAATTCTGTTTGCGGGTTGAGGGGCCAGCCAGCTGGTCAAAGTTTGGAGGGTAGATTGGGAGGCAATTTCGATGTTGTGCCGCAGTCCCGAAGTCTTCGAGTTTGTGGAATTTGATTTTTATGTATTTACCTCTTTATCTATTTTTTATTATTATTATTTATTTATCGTTATTTGTTTAAATTTTGAGTGTGGGGAATTGTCTTGCGGAATGATTTTTTGGAAAAAGAAAACTTTTGATAACATTACCTTCCTCAATTTTGGTGAAAAATATGTTCATGGTTAAAAAAAAAATAACAATAAACTTGATATTGGCACGAACACTCAAAAGCTGTGCTCTGGTGTGGCTGCAAGAATGTTCAGTATTTTGTGAAAATAGTCACATTATCAATATCTCTAGTATTGATATCTATGACCTCTGGACGTTCTTCTAGAACATTTGGTGTCTTCCTTACACGGTCAACAATAATAAAATAACCTCAGCATTCCCAACAGACATTTTCCCCAAAACGTCTCATAGTCATGAGCGGATTTTTCCAGCAACTATCCAACACCATCCTGCCCTTCTCGTCACCATCCTGATAGTTTTAATTAAGTTTATGATTTGCATCCCTGAGGCTGGCTTGCCGCCCTCGGTACTGATTAGATTCCAAGTGTCTTGGTGGGCCTGTTCCCTTTGCAGCAGAAACCAACACGTAATTTCTCACTCGCTGCATACGCATCAGCGGGAATTTGTTAGACTTCCATGAAGACAATCCCGTGGTTTTTATATAAACATACCGAGTTTGATATCACACAAATGATTGGAAAGTTATGAGATGAAATCCTCGCATGGTTGGAACGGGACGTGACGTGTGTGGTGATGGGAGTGGAAAGGGTAGAGAGGCTCTTCTAACATGTCTAGACATGTTTTGCGGGTAAATGTTGACACGCACATGAGCACACGCACGCACACACACACGCACACACACACACACACACACACACACACACACACACACACACACACACACACACACACACACACACACACACACACACACACACACACACACACACACACACACACACATGGCGCAGTTGGTAGAGTTCCCGGCTGTCACTACGGTGGTCCGGGTACGAATCCCGCCCAGGGCTGAAATAATTCCAGTATCACTGCGCTGCGGGTTGTTACTCCAACTCTCGTGGGCGGGGAGTTGGGAGGGTGCGTGTAAGGTCACAGCATTACCCATAGATCGGTCATAATTATATGAGCTCTCTTTCGGGAGGGAAATAGCTGTCGTCCATCACGAGTCCAACACGTGGTCCAAGACCATGGTGGTGAGTCACACACACACACACACACGCACAGGCGCATACACACACACACACACACACACACACACACACGCACACACACACACACACACACACACACACACCACACACGCACACACAAAAATAAAAAAAAATAAAAAAAACGGCTGACAAAAATAGCAACCCCCTTCTCTTTACAGGGGCTTTCACTCTGCTGACTAAAACCTCCTGCCAAGAGCCAGGACAAACGTTTAAATCGTAGAAAGTTATGAAAGTCTTATTCATGGTAGATCTAACCCCGTCTCTCCTCAGAAGTTTCCTCTGGTGCATAAAATCACCCAACGGCTGTTTTAATGAGTAAATATTGAGTAACAATGAAAGAATCAACATATAATACACTAAACAGTGCCATCTGTATATTAATGATTGATTTGACGTACTGGAAAAATGAAGCGAAAAGATTTGACGAATTTCAATGAAAACTGACACTCATATTCGGAATATACGACCTAGATACAAATAAGAAATAATGAGAACTCTCCTTCATAAAAAAAAATCAATAGTTTCAATTCAGCTAGAAATATGATACGATTCTTCTTCTTCTTCTTCTTCTTCTTCTTCTTCTTCTTCTTCTTCTTCTTCTTCTTCTTCTTCTTCTTCTTCTTCTTCTTCTTCTTCTTCTTCTTCTTCTTCTTCTTCTTCTTCAAGTTCTTCTTCTTCTTCTTCTTCAAGTTCTTCTTCAAGTTCTTCTTCTTCTTCTTCAAGTTCTTCTTCTTCTTCTTCAAGTTCTTCTTCAAGTTCTTCTTCAAGTTCTTCTTCTTCTTCAAGTTCTTCTTCTTCTTCTTCTTCAAGTTCTTCTTCTTCTTCTTCTTCAAGTTCTTCTTCTTCTTCTTCTTCAAGTTCTTCTTCTTCTTCTATAACGGTAGCTGACCCACAAGTCTATTATTTTCTGTTCATGTCTTCTCTTTTCTTTCTTTTTTTCTAAGAGGAAGCGACTCGTACACAAATTTCTTGCACCTTGACCTAGAAGTCCTTTATTCTATCTCACATGTCCTTTTTAAAACCTTCAAGTCTATCAATTTTGGTGTATAAGTCCTTTTTTGGCAACCCATTTATAAAGTTCCTTCATCTTGACCTACAAGTCCTTTATTTTAGCTCACAAGTCCTTCTTTTGGACATTCACGTCCATAATTTTTGGTCCATAAGTTTGTTTGTTTGTTTTTTTTCCTTGTTTTTTTTTTGTTTGTTTTTTACCCATTCATGAGGTCTTTACTTAGTCTCACAAGTCCTAATTTGGGTCTTGAAGTCAATAATTTCTTATTCATAAGTCCTTTAATTTCGACCCACAAGGCGAAATTGTGACCCAGAATTCCTTTTCTTTTGACCCACAAGTCCATCAGGGACTTGAAAATCGTTTTATTCGGACACGTAAGTCTTTTAATTTAGACTTGGTGCTTTCCTCTTTTCGCTTCACGCATAATCTCGTACCTCTGAAGCCGCCTTTCCAAAATGCAGGACGCAGCAGTCATCATAACTTTTCTTGAGAAGATTACCGGCCTTTTTCTTCCGAAGAACTCTTGCAGAGGCAAGTTATCTTTACAAGAAAGCTCGCACAAAGCGTGTTTTAAAGGTTGTTTTGGGGGTAAATTCTGTAGTTTTGGTGTTGTGTTCATTATTCTGTATGCATACATTGTAAAGTGTAAATAAATGTCCGATTTAGAAATGTTTCATACACTCATTTTGTTTATGATGTGGGTAAGTGTTTTGATTCCTTCACATTTGACTCCTTATAAGGGGAGAAGGGCCTTCTATATATAATTCACACGAATGCTGACGTCGAGTAAACATATATAGTATTAGATTTTAGTTTGTTACGAAAGTGAGTGAAATATTAATACAAAAGTCTCTTTTGTTTACAAAATATCTATTTCCCTAGCTTAACAGTGGAGTTAATAAAATATTCACTTTGTCTGCAATCTCAAGATGTATAGTTTTTGTCAGGCCGTAATAGGCACTGTTTACAAGTACACTTTTATTATGCTATCAAAACTTTTGTAGCACTATAAAATTTACTAAACGAGTGAAGGGGGAAAACATTCATTGTAACTACCATAGCATAGCGTCTCATAAAGGGAAACACCAAGAAAAAAAAAATCATATGCTTTCGAGAACTCTGCATGGAATATCTTTTGGTGACGCTTCGGAGGCCCTTGACAACTCATAAAACGTTCAAAGAACGGCGAATCCAGCGACCAAGAGACCTCTGGAAGGTCAAGAAAGGCTTCCAAAAGGCCCCAAGGCTCTTTGTTTGTGGAGGCCGGAAAAACAGTGATAACACCGAGGCTAACCTCAACACAGAGAGGCCAACCTCAAGTTTTGTTTCACAAAGTTTAGCGAGGAGGAAGTTATGGGATGCCTTGGCCACGGACTCTTCAGGCACCAAGCAGGAGAAGTTGGCTCGTCCGGTGGCCTTCCAGCTTGAGTTTGGAGAGCCATATTACCAAAATTTGCTGAAGAATGAAACGCGATCCTAAGGTCTTCCCTACTGTATAGTCTCAACAAAGTTCTCCACTTCATGGACACTCTCGTTATCCTTTATGCCATCCCGTAGTTGATTGAAATCGTCTGGTGTGTGTGTGTGTGTGTGTGTGTGTGTGTGTGTGTGTGTGTGTGTGTGTGTGTGTGTGTGTGTGTGTGTGTGTGTGTGTGTGTGTGTGTGTGTGTGTGTGTGTGTGTGTGTGTGTGTGTGTGTGTGTGTGTGTGTGTGTGTATGTGTGTGTGTGTGTCTGATGTGTGATGTTACTGTAAATGAAAGGTAATTTGCTAACGCAAATCAGGGGAGGACCAATCCTGTACAAGTCTCGTTCACCCAAAACCCCAGTCAGATGGAGATCTTCATCCCGTCTGAATGACTCTGTCTGGCATTTGCCAAAACGGGATCAATAGTGCCACAATACTGAATGTTAAACGTCACTCAACTTCTTTCCCCATAAAGGGTCGGGAGGAGGGAGGGAGAGGTTAAGAGTCTGGATTAATTGCCTACCACTCACGTGGAGATAAGCTTCTCATCTAGTAGAGAAACCTTTCCGAACCAACTGTTCCTTTTAATCTGAATAAGATTAACTGTCAACAGGATAAAAACATAAAGGTCGATATCATTTGCATATCTGTGGGCAGCAAAGGAATAACAGAAGCATATTCGTTTTCATTTGCAGTGATTATTTCACATTGGACACCAAATGAATACAGGGCTTGTGAAAAATGGAACAAGTCCCGTCATGATTATTTGTCACCTACCTCCATGTTCCCTGGAATTGTTCATAAATGAATTATACCAGATTTAACGCAAACAGTATATTATTTTTTTAGCTTACATTAGCGTGAATGCATCGGGTCCTTCTGTCGTTCTCGTTTGTCTAGCCCAGAGTGAAGTGTTGTGCTAACGCACACGCTGTGTGTACTCGTCGATAGGTCCGGCGTCATTTACTGATATAAGTGTACACTCGACTACAAAATTATTGTAAACAGATGGCCCTGTGTGGACGGAGTGTGTTTGAAAGCACAAGCGTCGTTGAATGGTGGAAGGAGTTGTTCCTGACCACCACCGCCGCCGCCGCCGCCACCACCACCACCACCACCACCACCACCACCACCATCACCACCACCACCACCATACCACCATTATACCACTATACCACTACTACTACTACTACTACTACTACTACTACTACTACTACTACTACTACTACTACTACTACTACTACTACTACTACTACTACTACTACTTCTTCAAGTTCTTCAAGTTTTTCTTCTTCAAGTTCTTCAACTTCTTCTTCTTCAAGTTCTTCTTCTTCTTCAAGTTATTCTTCTTCTCCTTCAAGTTATTCTTCTTCTTCAGGTTCTTCTCCAAGTTCTTTTTCTTCTTCTTCTTCTTCTTTTCGTTCTTTGAATATAGCCATGTGTGTGGAGCAGGTAAGCGTGCCAACGTCTCGTCTGGAGCCGAGAATCCAGAACCAAATAACATGAATCTGCTGGATACAGGGAGAGACGGCAGAACGGGTATACGACCTTAAAACCTCAAATGATAAAAACTATCTCAGATATCCACTTCGCGATGGCGGGGATCAGCCAACTGCTGGAATGTAAGTTATAACCATAAGAATTATAGTGATATTAATGATAATAATAGTAGTAACAGTGATATTTATAATGAACATCATCATCATCATCATCATCATCATCATCATCATCATCATCATCATCATCATCATCATCATCATCATCATCATCATCATCATCATCATCATCATCATCATTACTTCCACCACCATTACAATAACCATCACATCACAATCACATCACAATCAATCACCATCATCATTATCATCATCATTAATTAAAAAAATATCCATCATATGTGGTTGTCGACCAACATTAGACCAAAGCATATGTGGACGAATGCAGACTTTTGCGTGTGTGGGCGTGGCCAGACCAACATGTATGTATCGTAGACTTGAAGCGGTCTTCGATAACGAGTGATATATTTGGCGAAATATATCAAAATCATGAAAAGCTAATATACACATAATCATGTGACTAGACACAGGGACATGAACAAGCCATTTCTCTCTCCTTTTTTTTTTTTTTTTTTCTTTTTAAACCACAACAAATTAACAACAAAGAAAAAATTCACCACTCAATTTGAATAGATTAACAAGAACATGTGCGTGTGGGTCCGTCCAATCGGGGTAATAAAGCGTTTACTTCCAGAACTTTTCGTTCAAGTACTCAAAAAAGATGGCGGTTTTGACCGAAACTTTTTCGAAAAGAATAACAAGACTTTTCATCGCGACTGCAACATTGGAGACAAGTGTGTACAATTAGACAAAGAACCACTTTCGGCAAAATTGCGAATTCTTGAGAGATCTTAGTATTGATTTTTAACTCCATTTTTTACGTGATGGTGCAAGCATGAGAGAGGTAATCTGCAATGTCACTGAACGCCAGTCGAAACAATAAGATCATGTGGTCTATCTTCCACACGAAGACTTTACTCCTTGGGTGTTCTCCAAAAGGCAATATCCTGGAGGCTTCAGAGACTGAAAGAAGAGTCTGCCTCGGAACTTATCAAGAATGATCTTCAAAATTGAGGGAGAAGGGGAAGTGGAGCTGTTCTTTGCCACGGGGTTTACACCAATCAAATGATTGATTCTCTTCATCTTAGTCTGGTCAGTCTCACTAGCGTGCCAGGTTAATTCAGGCGCCTTCGACCGTAGAGAACCAGAGTTTTCTTTTAAGCTAGATAGAATAATCTCTCATTAGACATAACGAAATCCTTATATGACCCGAATGCGTAGCAGAGGTCTGTAAGGGGTCAACTGAGGTTATGTAATTGGGGTTAGGTCCAAAGTTAACCAGGATAAAATCTTTAAAACTGGAAATACCAATGAAAGGGGAGGGGAGAAAAGTCCCTTCATGAGATTTTTCGGAGGGGGGGGGTTGTAATTGCCAATATTTACTTAAA
>NC_134787.1:11093283-11095783 GCF_046742065.1 Oratosquilla oratoria
CCTCAGGAGGAATCGCTTTATCCCAGAGGATAATCTACTGTGGCTCTCGGAGCATCACTATGCATGGCGTGATTACAATAATTAATTAGCTAGATGGCTAGACGCCAGGTCGGTTGAACCCGGATGTCCCTTCACTGAACTAGATCCTGCCTAGTTTGCGCATGCGCAGAGGCGCTATCGAAGCAGTGGACGTTACAGTTGGGAAAGTAAGTTCTTTGAGGTTTTGCCTGTATGTGTTTGCTTCAAAGAGGGTTTAGATTTGCACGAAATTGGAAAAGCAGTCATTATTATTAGTCATAGTAACAAAAGTAAACAGATCTAATTGGTTCACTCATAATGAATTAAAATACGACAGTTTTTTACGTTTTTGTTACTAAGTACCGAAAATGTACTTCAGATAGGGTCAGTAAACTTTTACTCAAATGTGTGCAAGGATGAAAGAGTGAAGATCTATTGGCGACAGACATTAACACCTAAGATACCAATAACGGCAAAATTAGAAATAATTACCACATGTGACGTTACATGGAGTCATTTGACAATCAACCAGTCGTCTGTTCACTCTTACTTGACGAAGTTTTCTTAAAGAACAGAAAATACCATCAGCTTTAGATCAATAGCTTACATGCCGGTCTTGGTGCCCCGAAGAATAGAACAGTTTCCAAGAGGATTCCAAGATCGAAGAGCAGAAGCACCAGATCGAAGATCAGAGGCATCAGATCGAAGACCAGAAGCACCAGATCGAAGACCAGAAGCAGTCAATGTTGAAGTGGTTCATATCCCGAGAGCTTATGTTCCCGAAGAGTTGGGAACAGTTTCAGAAAGTGCTCCCCCCCCCACCGCCAAAAAAAGTAGGAATTAGTGGATGTCAGATTTTTTCAATGATAAAATGATTTCCAGAAAGTTAGAAAGTAACATTACGTAATTAACGATTTTTTAAGCAAACAAGTTGGAAACTTTTACGTCGGATGAAACATCTAAACGGAAAATACATACATACATAAATACATACATACATACATACATACATACATACATACATACATACATATATACGTACATATACAAAGGGCTTTTTCCCCTTAAAAGGGAGGTAGCCAAAGTCAAAAGCATAAATTCACTCCCACCCATTTCATCCCCACATACTCCACTCCCATTTACAATCCCTCCCTCCCTCCCTCTTTTCTTGGCTCCTCCTGGATGACGGGTCATCCCTGCATCTCATCCACTGCCATGGATCAGAAGCAATGTAGCAAGGCACACCACAGCCACAGCAAGGCCGCTTCATTTAATCGGCAACCCCCTGCTCTCCGTCCCCTCATGCAGAAAAAGGAGAAGACGGGGAGAAATCCCTGCGTCAAAACATCATTTACGCATACTCCCTAGTCCCCCTCCCCCTCCCCTCATCCCTCACCCACTCCCTTCCATGCATCACAGCATCATCCGTACTTAACCACTCTCCACTCACCCCTATCTTCTGTCCTCTCCCTTACTTCCTCAACAGACATTCCCCTCTTTCCCAATGCCCCTTATAACCCCCATCTATCTCATCCTTGGTCCCCCCCCTCATGTTCACTCCCTTCAACTCTGCCTTCCACACCTCTTTTACTAATCTCTCTTCACTCGTTCTTTCCATGTGCCCAAACCATCCCAATACTCTTTCTTTCACAATATCTTCCAACTCCCTTTCCACCCCCGCTCTCCTCCTCACCTCCTCGTTTCTCACTCTATTCAGCCTAGTAACCCCTACCATAATTCTCAGGCCTTTCATCTCAAAAACATTTTAGCTCTTCCTCTCTTCCTCTCTTGCTCTCCTCCTCTCTTATATTCCGTGTTTCTGCCCCATACAGTGCTGTCGGCACAATCAACCCTTCATACAATCTCCTCTTAGCATGCATTCCCAAATGTCTATTTCACATTACACTTTCTAATCCCCCAAGATATTTACTTGCTTCTTTCAATCTACATTCTACCTCCACCTCTACTCCCATTCCACATTTGTCCCCAAGTACCTCTTCCAGTCTCTCTCCCTTAATATCCTTTTCCAAAGAGACTGGAAAAGTACAAATTATCTTTTCAGCACCATTTGTGAAGAAAATCTCCGGCAAGTTGTAATGACCTGAGCTCATCTAAGAGCTTTTCCCACATTCTATGGTGGAAATTCGTATCTGAATCACGTTGAATTAGAATTACACAACATTTTTTGCTACTTCATTACTTAATTTTTATATTAACTTTACCATGAGAGAACTACTGTATATACAAGCATATAGAAATATATAAGAATATATTCAGTAATCAACAACAAAAGGTATATTTGCTTAATATGCATCATGATTCAGTTGCAGTCAATCCGCAATAATACGGTTGAGCTATATGTCAAAGTTCTACGACAATGTTATATTATAATACAACATTCTCGTAGAACTTATGATAATAAATGGTATCTTAATATCTGCATTCATACAACCTTGCAAATGTTATAAGCAGTGCTGTATTG
>NC_134787.1:11103283-11113283 GCF_046742065.1 Oratosquilla oratoria
AGAAGAAGGGAGAGGGAGAGGGAGAGAGAGCGAGAGAAGAAGGGAGAGGGAGAGGGAGAGAGAGCGAGAGAAGAAGGGAGAGGGAGAGGGAGATGTGAGGGAAGAAGGGAGAGGGGGAAGAGAAAGAGAGATAAAGTAAGGGAGAGAAGACAGACAGAGACAGACACCCAGTAAATGAATGATGTTTGTGAATGGGTCTGCAGTATCGCCCAAATGGAAGTGAATAGAACATAAGTTGAGGACAAACAAGCGGGTGTTCTCCTGAACAACAATCAAAGCTCACAGTCAGAGGCTGCAGTGGCAACTGCCCGTGCAAAGGTGTATTGCAACATATCTTTTTACCTTAAAATCCCTTATTGCGACAGAATCGAGACGACCGTTCTTGTAAAGGGTGAACATTTCTATATGGTCATTTTTATTTGATAGCAATTTAGTTTTTTCCAAATGAGTCACCTGCAGGTGTCAACTCCTCCCGGTGCCTTACCCCAGGTAAGCACGGAAAGAAGACATCTTGGAATTCTGCAGGAGTGATCATTTATTGGCTTGGTTATAAGGCATTGAGGATCTAAACTTAGTTCGGATGGATAACCAATTCAGGAGAAAATGTACGAAGCTTCCGTGGCTTTTGAGACAACTTCAGGAGAGGTGCTACGGAGATGAGTCAAACATCCTGGTGGCAATAAGCTCGAAAGGGGAAATTGGTACCAGGCAAGTGCAGGAGTCGAAGTAGTTGTTCTTAGTTGAGAGTGTCTGCACTTCTTGAGAAGCACGAAGAAACAAGGGCAGGTATTTCTCTTAGTGGGAGAGTAGTTTCCCCTTCCTCTATATCGAAGCTTGGCGTCTGTAAAAGGGGAATAATGGGTGAATCTCCAACTAAAATATATAATTGTACATAGGTTTCGTATTTCAAAAAAATACCCCCATTTTTTAATTGAACGCGATCTAGAAACAAACTCAGTGAAAAAGATTCTAGTTGGTCAGACAGGTTTAGAAAAATAATTTTGACGAAAATCTGGTACAGGGGAAGGACTTCGACTAGACACACGTCCTTTCATTACCCAAGTCCCCTGTGTCATTCATTTACACTTGATTTATCTCCGTCTTCTCTTTTTCTGCATAGGGGGATGTAAAGGAGGGGTCGTCGATTTAACGAAGCGGCCTTGCTGTGGATGTACTGTGTCTTGCTGCATTGCTTCTGACCCAGGGGCAGTTGGTGGGATACAGGAATGGCCCGTCGTCCATGAGGAGCTAAGATGGGAGGGGGAGGAGGCAGTGGTGGATAGGAGTGGAGTGGATGGGAGTGGGTGCCTGCCTTTGACTTAGCTACCCCCCTGATAAGGGGGAGAAAGCTCTTGGTATATAGATAAATATATCCATAGAAACAGATTTATAAAGATGTTTCCGCCTAAGAAAAATCTTCTGTAATAGTCTGCGTTACCCTGTGTCGCAAATGAACGATGGCATACCAATCTGGTCAATTTATAGCGTCTAGTCCTTGACCTGGCAAACACCTCTGGAATCTCGATTCAGACCTGACTTCCCCTGACCTCACCTGACCTGACATGTTCAACAATTATTAGGAGCGGGTCAGTATGGCTTCGATTTAAAGGTATATATTGGTAGCAAAAATTTTGTTTGAGAGAGAAGAATAGAGGGGAAATATAAATTAGACCTGCTCCACTTTCGACGGTGTGGTTTGGTATTGATATCCAAATAACGATGTGCAAGATCTACTTCACCTTTCTTAGGAAATGAGGGAGAAAGAATGAAGGTTAAGGGAAGTAGAGCGTAGGGCGTAAATAAGCAAGTAATAAAAAAGTAGAGAAACCCATAGATGAGTTTCTCGAAAGCAAAGAGGTTGGAATAAGAAAGAAATTTTGAAATGAAAAAGATAAGCAGAGAAAGAAAAGCTAGGACACACACACACAAAAAAAACGGGTAAAAGGGGGAACGGGAGGAAGATCTAATTTGTGGATGGAGAAAAGAGAAAATTAAATATGGAGATCATCCATTGCGAGAAAGCGCCATGACACTGGATGACCTCGTTCACCTTTCTTCCGCAGTCCTAAGGATTATTTTTGGCACTCCATCTCCACCGTTTCTAGATACATACATCTCCATTCTCTCCCATCTCTCCTTGGGGTATCTGAGATCAGAATTTGTAATAGGAAATAGCCAGAGGCAAATGGTCAGTTAGGCAGACATACATACTATAGAAGCCTACAGAACTCTGAAGCATTGAGAAGACTTCCGTTTACCCTCAGCCTTCCAGAGCGATGAGAAGGCAGTTTCTGTCACAGGCATGAAGTCTCAAGAAGAAGACTGCCGTTCTTCCAAAGGCATCGTAAAGGCTTGAGGAGGATGCCGTTTGGCCACAGGCTTTCTGGAGTTTTGGAGATGTCTGCTGCCTCTGGCGACAAGCTGTCTGCCTTGCGTCTGAGACGATGCCATTTGCGTCGCCGAAAAGAATATCCCCCTTTCTGCCCCTTGCACCGAGAACGGGAGAAGAAAATGGGGGCACAGGGAATAGGAGGAGAGGGGAAGGGAGGGTAGGTGAGAATAGGAGTTGAAGTGAGTGTACAAATAGGCCTGACGCTACAAAGTAGAGTAAATTGGTACTCCCAAACGGGATATTTATGTCTATTAATTTCAGCTTTATTCCACAAGCGTTCAAACTTCTTGAAGAATAGTTCCATGTATACGAACATAGTCCCAGTGCAGTTTCTTTATGGCAATATAGTTATCTTTTTTTACAAAACAATATAGCTAAGGATGATAGAGGCCATATTCTCACCCCTCCTACTCCCTTCCTTCTCCTCGACTCCATTCCTATTTAAACCATGTGAAGATATATTACATCACATTCTTTTCCCAACAATACTACCAGTTCATCCCCATTACTCTCCTCACATGGTATGGGTCGTCGCCTTAGTCTACATTCTTCTCCAACTCGCCCACGCACATTCTTGCTTGTTCGACATCCTGACCAACCCCCATCGAATCATGTTTTCGTTGCTGTACCCGTTGTTCTCACTCCCGTCACAAATCCACATACTTCCTGAGATTAATTATTCGCGTCCATTCTCATAATGTATCTTTCTAGTGTACTATCAATTCGAGAAGTATTAGTTGCATGTTTTCTAGAATCTCTTGAGATGTTATCCTTGAGGTACTGAGGTAGCATATTTCGTTAAAAAATGCGACACTGCCATCGCAAGAGAGAGAGAATCCATACACTTCCTGAGGTTAATTATTCGCGTCTGTTCTCATAATGTAACTTTCTAGTGTACTGCCAATTCGAGAAGTAATAGTTGCATGTTTTCTAGAATCTCTTGAGATGTTATCCTTGAGGTACTGAGGTAGCATATTTCGTTAAAAAATGCGACGTTGTCATCACAAGAGAGTATTTCAATACGATAAATTTCTGGTACTGACGTGATAAAATTTATATACCCATGTTGCATGAATACATATTGTATATTCTATTGTGATTCGAATTTAGGCTGTATGGTATTTCTTTATTGAAACCTTTGCATAATTTTTGTATTTGTACATATGACTCACCACTTTTTCTTGCCACAAGTATTTGAAGGAAAGTTTACATACTGACCGGATTCCACTTTTGATAGGTTAACATAGAGTTTGTTTGACTTGAGTGTCTTAATTAGATATAAATATTTCACTTGTTTATTCATTTTTATATAATTGCTACATGTACTGAACAGGAATGCAAAGGCAGACCACTCCACTTTTGATAAGTTAACATTGACTTGAGTGTCTTAATTAGATATAAATATTTTACTTGTTTATTCATTTTTATATAATTGTTATATGTACTGGACAGAAATGCAAGGGCAGACCGTCCAACCAAGGGTATGATGGTATTGATTTTTTTTTTTTTTTTTTTTTTTCAAGTGCATATTGGGTGTAGAATTTCCAGTTGAAGCCGGGCTACTGCCTAAAGAGTAAAGTTTTAAAGTGAGACTGATTTGTTCTTCGTCCCACATGGCAGAGGACCGCCTCTGAATATAACATGGGAGGAGAAAAAGAGGACGGGAGAGAAGGAAGGAAAGAAGGACGGAAGGAAGGAAGGAAGGAAGGAAGGAAGGAAGGAGGAAAGGAGGAAGGAATGAAAGGCGGGTTGACAGAAAAAAGGAAAGAAGGAAGGAAGGAAGGAAGGAAGGAAGGAAGGAGGAAAGGAGGAAGGAAGGAAAGGCGGGTTGACAGAAAAAGATTCATTGTTGGGGACGGACACGTGGCAGAAGGGAAGAAATCGGGAGAGAAATGAGGGTAAATGGGTAGAGGGAAGCACGTAAGGGGATATAGGGGCTGACCAGGAGGGCTGGGGTCGCGGCACAAGTAGAGCTATAACGAGAGAGGGAAAGAGATAGAATGAGAGATAAAGAAAGAGAGAGAGAGAGAGAAAGAGAGAGAGAGGAGGGGGTGGGAGAAAGGACGTATAAACTAACAGAAGGGATAGGAAAAAAATTCCTCATTTCAAGAGAAACTGAAGAAAGGAAAATAATGAGTATGATGAATACATGATTACCTTTTGGAGGGAGTGGTTGGGGAGTATGGTGGAGGAGATGAAGGACAAAGAGAGACTTGGAAAAAAGAGGGGGAGAGATGAAAAAGAAATTTAGAGAGCGTAAGCCAAAAAAAATGAATTTCAGAAAAAAGAAAGAGAAACAAACAAAAAGGGGGATAAGAGGAATACAGAAAGAGGATGTGGGAGGGTGATGTGGGATTGGTTAATGTGATTTAGGGTGAAGAGGGATTGATGGGGTCAGGGCATGGGAAAAGGGGTAATAAGGGAGTTGGGTAATTGGTATGGGAGGAGATGGGAGGCAGGCAGAGGAAAGCCAGAGAGTATGGGTATGACATCCGGGAGTGGATGTGTCAGCGTACGCGATGAGACCACGAAATGGGATATAAGAACACAACACCGCTAAAGAATAAGAACATAAAGTTTTGGGCAAACCACAGATGCGTGGGATTAAGATGTACACATACATACATATACCAAAGGTTTTTTTCCTCCTTACACGGGGGGTAGCCAAAAAGAAAAAGGCATAGAAACCACTCCTACCCATTCCATTTCCTATATATTCCACTCCCCTCCACCCTCCTCCCTCCCTCTTATCTTGGCACCTCCTGGATTAAGATGTGGTGGGAAAAAAATAAGAGGAAGGTTGTTGAAGAAAGACCAGACCATGTAGGTACGGGAGGTGGAGGGTGAGGTAAGAGAGGAGTGGTCGCAAGGAGAAAGACTGAAGCTCCTGTGTATATACCCGATAGAGCAGTCGCTTTAGTTCTTGAGAAATGGAGACGAGGAGAAGGACCCTGCAACGCAAATACGAAGAGTTTATCTATAATACAAGTACTCGAGGCAATACCTGATGATGAAGGCTGAGTAGAGGGGAGGACGAAGAGGAAGGAGAAGGGGAAGATAGGAGGAGGAGGGAGGGTGGGAGGGCGAGATAAAGCTTCGCCTTCAGGGAAGAAACAGAAGTCGTTCAAGTAGTACTTACCTTGAATACAAGGACCTCCTTCGTCGTCCTATTAATCCACCGAACTAAGGAAAGATTGAGGAAGTTCTCGAGGAAAGGAGGGAGAGGAATGGTGGTGGAAGGTGGGAAGATACTCAAATTGAATTTTTTTTTTTCCTTTGTGTAATGTGATTTGTGAAAAGTGTGCTCTGTAAATGTAGTCATCTCGCCGGGGGTTGCCCATTAGGCGTGTGTAAACGTGGCACTTCTCATTAGTATTTCACTAATTCAGTAAACTTTTCTTTTATCTCCCCCCCCTCTTTTTACTTCCGTGTAAAAAAAAATAAGGGTTGATGGTAATTGAGTAGTGTTTGTGTCATCACACAGTAATTACCTATTCGTCATTCCTGATGGTGTGTCGGGTAGGGGAAGTGTGTGTGTGTGTGTGTGTGTGTGTGTGTGTGTGTGTGTGTGTGTGTGTGTGTGTGTGTGTGTGTGTGTGTGTGTGTGTGTGTGTGTGTGTGTGTGTGTGTGTGTGTGTGTGTGTGTGTGTGTGTGTGTGTGTGTGTGTGTGTATGCATGTGTGTGTGTATGCATGTGTGTGTGTGTGTGTGTGTGTGTGTGTGTGTGTGTGTGTGTGTGTGTGTGTGTGTGTGTGTGTGTGTGTGTGTGTGTGTGTGTGTGTGTGTGTGTGTGTGTATGTGGATATGAGGAAAACATATAAAAGTGCGTGAGAAAGGCCTTTGGTTTGTACATTTTGGTACGGTTTGTGTGGGAGTGTGATATATATGTTGTCTGGTGTTCGGGCTCCATTTATATTATGAAAAAGAAAACGTTAATGCTCTCTGTGTTGGGAAAGAGAAGGATTTTCATATTGAAACGAGAAAAGTGTTTCTGGTCTGTCTGTTTAAATGAGTATGAATAGGAAGTTATACGTCTCTGAACGGTTGTATAAGAGGATTTTGTGCTTGTTTGTGTATGTGTTTGTTTGTTTGTATATTTGTGGGGGGGTTTACATAAATGTATTTAGCTAATTATACTATACTGGAAAGCAACTACTCTCGGGGGATTTTATCTCTTATTTCCTAATGTGCTTGTGTGTGTGTGTGTGTGTGTGTGTGTGTGTGTGTGTGTGTGTGTGTGTGTGTGTGTGTGTGTGTGTGTGTGTGTGTGTGTGTTTGTGTGTGTATGCATGCATATATGCATGTACTGTGTGCGCATGTATATGTATGCTTATATGAACAGTACTTGTGGAATATGTGTACTCAATGGTATGAGACAGATTAGTGTTTGTGTATGTAAGCACCAGAATCATATTCGTCAGATGTTTTGCTGAAGAGGCTAAAGAGTAGGATATGGGAACTGTGGAAGCTCACATCATGATCAGGCAGGACCTTAGACATGCGAGAGATGGAGCCAAAGGGGCGGGGCAGGTCCTAGAGGACAAGACAGCTGCGAGGTCTGCAGGAAAGGGAGGATGGGGAGGCGTGCGTACGAGGCATCTGCGCACAGACCACAAGAAGCCCCCTCAAGCCTCCCGTAGTTGGTGGTTGTGGTTATGGATGTGGTTGTTTGTGGTCTTGATAGGCGTGGGGAAGCGGTGTTGGGTGTGGGGGAAGAGCGTGGATGTTGAAAAGTGTGGGTAAGGTAACAACATATATATATATATATATATATATATATATATATACATATATATATATAAATATAAGGTTGCATAATGCCAAAACTCATACACTTTATTTGAACATTTATATAATGCCCCTCGCATTTCAACACCTCTTAGGGATCTAAAACGAATCAAATTGACTGTTGTTAGTGAGGACAAAACCTACGAAGGTGCCATCAGGTTGGAGTGGTCCAGCGAGAGAGAGGACCATACGTAGAATGCCAGACTTGTCTCAATGGAACAGGTCAAAGGTTAACGGCGTCTTGACCTGACCATATGTCTGGGGAGGCCACGTGGCCGCTTCCTGTTTGTGACCGCGTGTAAGGGAACACTAGAACAAAGCTCCTTACGTTGACCTTGATCAGCTAAGCACCAAATGGTTTTAGTATTGAATTGAGACGGGAATACGGACTGCAGAGGGTTGAAACTTCGACTTAGTTTCGGTTCGTCCTGAATAAATGCATCTGTGTTGCATTGAAATCATTGGGTCTCTGCCGCAGTTAAAGGTACACAATGCGTCACAGTATTGAAGAGGTTAATGAAAGGCACTCCCGAGCGAGGTCACGTGACGATTGCCATTACACTTTAACTCTGAGGTCACGTGACTACGTATATTGTTTTCTTTTTGTGTTTCGGTGGGATGCAGTGCTTTGTCGAAACCTATGTTGTGGATGTTTTGTCGGTTAACAATGAGTTATATGCACCATTTTCACCTTTTTATATTTCGGATATCTTTCTACCGGACTTTTTCCTGCCTCTGTGTATGGTTGAAAGAATATAATGATTTTAAGACTATGCCGATTTTTATACTTCCTGTGGTGTGTGTGTGTGTACGTGAGTGTGTGTGCGTGTGATTGCGTGTACGTATGCTATACGTGCCCTAGATTGTTCATTGCGTCTATACAATTGTGTGGAAGGAAGGGAGGAAAGAATTAAAAGGAAGAAGAGGAGTAGGAAGAGGAGTAGAAGGAAGAGGATGAGGAGGAAGATGAGAAGGAGGAGGAGAGGACGGGATGAACATTGACGATGGTGGCTGTGGCCGGCAGCGATGGGTGGCTTGAGGAGGCTGACCAGCAGCCGCCTGGCCAGTGCATCCCAGCCCCCGTGAATACTGCAGAATGAGCAAGAATACCTTTGTGCATCTGAGCGAGGTTTCATAGTTTTCAGCCATGGGAATTTTCCAGGTCTCTGGAACTGACCTGCGGCCCTCGCGTTTCAAAAAAAAAAAAAAAAAAAAAAAGAAAAAAAAAAAAAAAAGCCGTTAAGAAATGAAAGAAACACATATTGAGTGTTTTAAATCGTTAGAAATACTATATGTTTTTCGCCTACTACTCTTTCCCTCCCTTGTGGAAGGCTTTATTTACTCTATCCACAATATCAAAGGATAGTGCCGATAGTTCTCACGGAAAAGGTTGGCCGGAACGAGTTACTTCCGGGTCCAATGTCTTGGACTCATCGATAATTAATCTTTGACAGGGCGCGCAATGGAATTTTAAGTATAGACGGGATCTATTTAAACCGGCTCTGTCGATGTTGGCCATGGATATTTTTATCTAGAAAGAGGAGAGAGAGAGTGAGTGAGTGAGTGAGAGAGTGAGAGAGAGAGAGAGAGAGAGAGAGAGAGAGAGAGAGAGAGAGAGAGAGAGAGAGGGAGTGAGTGAGAGGAGGGAGGGAGGGAGATATGTTCTTCTCATCTCCTCCAGCTTTGTTGATTCATGACATTACAAAGATCTAATTGGTTTGATCCTCGCAGCGTTCAAGAACTAATGCGGTGTATGAAGTATGCTCCACACGGTTCGAAACTTGCGTGTAGTTTCGAATTTCTTTAACATGGTTTGTCAGAGGCCATAATCCACCATATAAGGGAGGTAACTGACTCAGTGCATCGTATTTGACCCGACTCATTGTAAAATAATAATAATAATAATAATTAATAATAATAATAATAATAATAATAATAATAATAATAATAATAATAATAATAATAATAATAATAATAATAATAATAATAATAATAATAATAATAATAATAATAATAATAATAATAATAATAATAATAATAATAATAATAATGATAATAAATAAATTAATAGATAAATAAGATGAAATAAATGCTCATAGTTCCTTCATTCATTCCCATTGAGACACTTTTTACCATATGCAAGGAACAGAAAGGTGGTATTCTTGTCTACTACGAGTGAAGAGCGCTTATGAAATGACTATTTTTCTTTGTGTATGGGTCTGTCTGTATGTCACTCTGTCTTTCTGTCTGTCTGTCTGTATGTCGCTCTCTCTGTCTGTCTGTTTGTCTGCCTGTCTATCACTGTCTCTCTGTCTGCTTATCCGTCTGTCTGTCACTCTGTCTGTCTGTCACTCTGTCTGTCTGTCTCTGTGTCTGTCTGTCTGTCCGTCTGTCTGTCTGTCTGTCTCAGACGTAGCCAGAACAAGTCCTACAAAGTATACCTCGTGTCGAAGATGGTATTGGACACGATATCCAATTGAAATAAGTTGTTTGTCTCATACGGCTAATGAACGGGTCTGTTTGTTTAGTTTTTGAAGATAAAAGGAATTCAATTAGTTTCCAATGTCGATCTGATCTGGAAGAGGAACCCGAGACCAGCCAAGGGACCAACAACTTTTATTTCACGTTATCGGGAAAACGCTTTAATTAGTTGCTTTCAGGAAGTAACTTCATGAAAAAATGGAGTCTTTTTAACTTCGGGAGTCGTCCCAATTCGAGAAGAATGTTTTTCTTTTTGGATAATTCTTATTTCGTTTTTAATTCGCAGATGTTTCTTTTTCCGTTTGGTGGATCGAGCGATGCCCTTGTAGGTGGTCCATT
>NC_134787.1:11118283-11123283 GCF_046742065.1 Oratosquilla oratoria
ATATTTGTGTATATATATATATATATATATATGTATATTGTAAATACATGTGTGTATGTATTTACTTAATTGTAGTATACAAGTGTGCATAAGTATGATTTTATAAGTGTATATATGCATGTACACGTACAAGTGTGCATAAGTATGATTTTATAAGTGTATATATACATGTGCACGTACAAGTATATCAACATGTATATGCAAAATGATGTCTGTAGTCTACCTACTCCAGAGGTGATGTTAATAGGTAGACGAGTATCTTCACGAGCACACAAGATGCATCGGCAGAGAAACCTCTACAGGGTCCATATCGAGCAGATTTCCTACGGAAAATGAATGCACACAAGCACCACACACGCACACACACACACACACACACACACACACACACACACACACACACACACACACACACACACACACACACACACACACACACACACACACACACACACACACACACACGTATATATATATATATATATATATATATATATATATGTATATATATTACATGCAAATACACATTCAAATACATGCATGTGAACATAACTTCAACCGTGGGTATTAGAACTAGGTGAATGAATACACACACACACATGAACACGGACGCGTCTATGTATGATATATACACTATATACATATAAATGGGTTTGAATATAAATTGTTTTCCGGATGAGATGGGGAGGGAGGTGACAAGTAAGAGGAAAGTCTGAAAGATTCGAGAGTTGATAAGATGGATAGATAGGAATTGTAACTGAGCAGGAGGAATTATTGGAGGAGGAGTAAGTGGAGGAGGCGTTGTTGGAGGTGAATGGGAATAAGGCGGGAAAGGAGGTGAATGGGGAGGTAGGAGGCGGGAGAGTTGGAGGTGAGTGCCGGAGGAGGAGGTGGAGGAGAGGTGTGGTGGACGGGTGCAGCCGGAGGGAGAGGCAGGTGGTGAGTCAGTAGGGGGGGTGGTTGGGGAGGAGGAGATGGAGCGAATCGATACAAGAGCTGGGCAAACGGTGTGGAGGTGGAGGTGGAGGTGGAGGGGGAGAGGGTGGTGGTGGTTTGGGGTGGAAATGGCTGGAAGTAATTGTGGGCGCGGTGGAGGTGGTGCTGTTGGTGTTAAACGGTGGTGTTTGGGTGTCGGGGAAAAACGCCGCCAGCAGGACAAAGAGAGGGCGTTGGAATAGTGGTATACTTCAAATTGCTTTGTATGGAGACACACAACTAAGAAATGACCACAGTCTTGTTCTCCGTGATGGTAGTTTTGTTCTCCGTGGCGGTAGTTTCGTTCTCATTTTGCGGTAGTTTTGTTTCTTCGTGAAGGTAGTTCTGACAACCGTGGTGATAGTCGACATGAAACGCATCTGTAACGAGACGTAAACGAAACCTACATTAACATACATTACGAAGCTTGTTAGTCATGCTCTATTGTGCAAACTACATTTGTAGTTACTGAAGTGATAGCATGGTAGTTACGTCTCCCAGAACTACGGTAGCTCTATCAGAGGCACTCGTGACGACGTGAGAAGGGGATCGAGGGGCGGATGGGGTGGTAGTGGGCGTTGCTGTATCTGCGGCTCTTGTTTAGGTCATGCAGTGGCGCTGGGACTGAAGGCGCCTGGCTCAGGCAGTCACATGATGAGCGCGGAGGAAGTGTGCGCGTGTGTGTATGTATATATATATATATATATATATATATATATATATATATATATATATATATATACATATATACATATATACATATGTATGTATATACTGTACATATATAAACATATGTATATATACATATACATATATATACATATATATATATATATATATATATATGTGTGTGTGTGTGTGTGTGTGTGTGTGTGTGAGTGTGTGTGTGTGTGTGTGTGTGTGTGTGTGTGTGTGTGTGTGTGTGTGTGTGTGTGTGTGTGTGTGTGTGTGTGTGTGTGTGTGTGTGTGTGTGTGAGAGAGAGAGAGAGAGAGAGAGAGAGAGAGAGAGAGAGAGAGAGAGAGAAATGAGAGACTAGTTCTGTATTTCAGAAACGCCATATTTATGTATGTATGCACATGAGTTCACATATATGAATATACTGTGGTACATGTATGCATGTGTACATGCATAGGCATATGTCCACTAGATATGTATGTTTCATCGAACCAATGATGGGACCTCCAGGTGTTGGTTATGCAAAACGGATGTCAAAGAGAATCATCTCCCTTCCACTCATCTTGAAAACCCATCAACACCCTCACCTCTATCTGAAGGTGCAGCCCTGAGAGGCTGACACTCGGTCTCCGGACCAGCCTCATGATCCCTATTAACTTTGACTGCCTTTCTTCCACTTCCCCACATTGGTGGAGATGACACCTCTGGGTCATTCAACTCCTTTGATTTTCATAACCTGGTGATGTACAAACATTACTACGTACATGTATATGTACAAAAATTGTGTATACATGTAGGTATGCATCTGTGCATAACTATATGTATGTACGTATGTGTTTATGTATGCATTTGTGTGAAGATGTACACGTATGCCTGAACATACGAGAACATCCTGACTCTTTTAAGCTTTGTCCTGTTTGATACAAGAGGATTTTATTCCGAGAGTTCGAAGACCAGGCGTTTGACCTTTGACCTCACAAAATCGACTATAGCAGAACAAAACATACGAAATGGGTTTCCGAAGAGAAAATAATCGCGGACGCACAGGAGCTCTGGTGCTGACGATGTTTTCATTCGAAACGTTTCTGTTTTCGTAAGAAACTGTCGACCAATTCAAGAATGGCCCTAGATCCGAGTGTGAGGACATCTCTTCCGTAGTGATGACCTCGTAGTGAGCACTAAACGACTTCATTCGCATCAAGGACGACCAACAACTAAAGAATCTGCAAAGAAACTCGAAAACCTGAAGTTGTGACTGGAGGAGGAGGCTGAAGGGTTGCCCCTCGCCGGATGGATGGCGAAAGAGTGGTGCTGTGCTGCAAAGACCTCCTGGGGTTCCGCGCCCGCGCGCGCTCGCACTTGTGTGTGTGTGTGTACGTATGTATGCCTCTGTGTGTGTGTGTGTGTGTGTGTGTGTGTGTGTGTGTGTGTGTGTGTGTGTGTGTGTGTGTGTGTGTGTGTGTGTGTGTGTGTGTGTGTGTGTGTGTGTGTGTGTGTGTGTGTGTGTGTGTGTGTGTGTGTGTGTGTGTCTATACGTATGTGCATGTTTGTGTGACTTAGAGAGAGTTTGAGTGACAAAGAAGAAAGAGAAGCAGAAGCAGTGATGGAAATAGGAGAGAGAAATGGATAGGGAGAGAGAGAATTAAAGAGAGGAGGAACAGGAAGGGACGAGGGGGAAAGAGAGAAAGGGAAAGAGAAAGAGAGAGCGACTGAGAGAGTGATGGAGGAGGGGAGGAAGGAAATGAGTGAGGGAGGGAGTGAGTTGCATTACTTGGCGTTGCTTTGCATGAGGGTAGGGAAGCAAGCAAGCAAGCAAGCAAGCAAGCAAGCAACAAGCAAGCAAATATCCCTCCTTACCTCGCCCCCTAGCACGTTGGCAGCAACCCCACATCGACCAAACTCTGAGGCACAGACTTCGTTACAGAAAATGTGCACATCCCCCCGCATACGCTAATTACGTGGAGGAAATAAAATGGACGCTGATTCATGTAGACGAAGGTGTACTCATCGTGAGAACGAACGCAAACACACTCGCACACACGCCTGTATAAAGCCACGCACGCACGCGCACGTTTGCATACATACGTACACACACATACATACGTACACACACACACACATGCACACACACACACACACACACACACACACACACACACACACACACACACACACACACACACACACACACACACACACACACACACACACATGCACGCACGTATTCAGATAAATGCGAAATTATAGGTTAGTATTACTAATTCTCCATAGAAAACCACTAAATGAGATTGGAAATTACTTCCTTTTTTGTGTGGCTTAAAAAGGGAATAATTTGGGTGAAATGTAGGAAGTGTCAGAAAAAAAGGAAATTGCAATCTGTTCCGCCATCCAGTGTCCCCTCACAAATGACGAAATGGACCAAGATCAGTCAATGATGGACGGTTGGGGAACGATCTTCTCTTTCGGCCGAAGTTGGTGCAAAGCGACGACGACGACGATGTCGCCACCAAAGACATCAAGACATCGTTTCCGTTGTCTTTATGTTAACAGTCTGCCTTGTTTGGTAAGTTTTTTTTATTCATTTTGATTTATTATGATTTTCTTTTTAATCCCATATTCAAATCGAGATAGATGTAATCTAATCTAATCTATCTATCTATCTATCTATCTATCTATCTACCACGAGCATTTTCCCCTTATAAGGGGGGGGTAGCCAAGTCAAAAGCACGTACCTACTTCCACCCATTCCACTCCAATCCACCATCTCATCTTAGCTCCCTGTGGATGACGGGTCATCCCTGTATCCCGCCCACTGCCCTGGGTCAGAGGCAATGCAGCAAGGCACAGTACATTCACAGCAAGGCCTCTTCTAATCTAATCTAATCTAATTTAATATATTCTACCCTAACCTAATTTTACCTTATCTAACTTAGTCTAACCTAGTGTATCCTAAATCAACCTAACCTAACCTAACTTAACGTAACTTAACCTCTTCCTCATCTTCATCCTTATCCTCATATTAACCTTCATTTTCATCCTCATCTTCATCTTCATCATCATCCTAATCCTCACCCTCAACCTCCTCATCCTCAACTCTTCATCCTCAACCTCCTCATCCTCATCCTTTTTCTCCTTTACTTTCTCCTCATCCTCTTCGTTCTATCCCTACTTCTACTCCTCCATTTCCATCTCTTCCACCGCCTCCTACCCCTCACCGGTTTGTAATATAAGGTTAATTTTCAGCCCGAAGGAAAAGAACAGACCAGGAAAAGGAGGCAAATTTGCTTTCTTTGTTCTCGAGAAGGACAAGATTTTTCACGAAGCAGTCCACACTACGCAGTATCATTGA
>NC_134787.1:11128283-11130783 GCF_046742065.1 Oratosquilla oratoria
GCAGATGTGCTTGTAGCAGGAGAAGGAGGAGAAGGAAGAGGTGGAGGAAGATGAGGCGGAAGAGGAAGAGGAAGAGGAAGAGTACAAGGAGAGTAGGAGGATAAGAAAGAAGAGGAGGAGGAAAAGGAGGAGGCTGAAGAAGAAAAAGAGGAAAAGAGGGAAGGCTATAAGAGACCGGTAGATAGAGGTAGACATTTAAGTAGATAGAGGAGTAGATGGAGAAGGAAGAAGGGCGACTGTAGGAGGAAGGAGGAGCAGGAGGAGGTTTAGACAGCAGCGGTGAATGCGAAGGCAGCTGCTATGGACGGCGTGAGCAGCTGCAGAGGCAGAAAGGGTCGCTGGTTACAGCATCTGGGAGGGATGTCTTGCAAGGGCAAGTAGAGTTGGCAGATCTGGACGGGTAATGAGAACGGTTAGGACTCCTGCAGGAAGTAAAGGAGCATTTCAGCGAGGTTATGAAGCCATCACCCGGGAGAATGGAGACGGGACCTTCCACTAAGGCGGGCGGTTCCTCCCTACGATGGACAAAATCGTCTGGTGAAATGGGTCATCGTGACAGGTTTGGTACGGATAATCTTCACCACGGAAGATATTTTCCATAATCAGATCAAATCAATTGACCCCAATTAAAGCAAAAACAAAAGTTAAATTTAGCGAAGTTAAAATATGAAATCCGTTGTAACATATATGTGTGTGTGTGTGTGTGTGTGTGTGTGTGTGTGTGTGTGTGTGTGTGTGTGTGTGTGTGTGTGTGTGTGTGTGTGTGTGTGTGTGTTTTTGTGTGTGTGTGTGTGTATATGTATATTTTTCTTGCCAATACAGAACAATTTGATTCAAATGAAACCATACAATGGAGTGAAGGTCGCGATTTGACCAAAAATGTAAGATGAACCGCCTTCGATGGACAAGATTACTTGAAATTTTGCAAAAGAAAATCTCTGAAATAAGCCAACGTACAGAAAGAAGGGAGGAACCCTGAGGAGGTACGAGAGTGGAGTAATTGTTATGGTGAAATGCAGACTGGGTATAGGTCGGGTTCGAAGAATCGAACTGAGGTGGTGATCCAGAAGGAACTGATCTTACTGCTCTTCTTTGATCCTTCGAGATACGTCACGCGAGAGGAGGTGTCTCGGTGAAACAAGTTTGGTCAGAGGACTCTAACCCGGAACTGATTTTTTTTTTTTTTTTCGTATCTCAGGTCTCGCTATTGTATATATATATACATATATATATATATATACATATATATATATATGTATACATATATATATATATATATACATATACATATATATATATAATATCTATCAACCACATTACACTTTAATTCTAAGCCATCAACATCGAGGGAGACTCGTGGAGGCCAGCATGCGAAATTGAAACGTGATACGTCAAAAGACTCGAACCTGGGCTAGCACGTGACAAGTGTGTTAGTGATTTAGCGGACGAGTAAGGAATTGCAATATAATTGGGTCCTCTTCTACTCTGCTCTACTCTTCTCTGTTCTCGATATTCTCTAATCTCTCTCCCCTTTCCTCTCCGCATTTTCCCTCCCCTCCTCTCTTTCCTTACCTCCAAGATCCTCTACTTTTTTCCTTTCTCTCTCCCTTTGCCTCTCCCTCTCCCTTTCCCTCTCCCTCTCCCTCTCCCTCTCCCTCTCCCTCTCCCTCTCCCTCTCCCTTACTATCTTCCTTTCCCTCTCCTTTCTCCCTCTCTCTCCCTCTCCCTTACTATCTTCCTTTCTCTCTCCTTTCTCCCCCTTTTCCTCCAATTTCCCTTGTACCTTTGTCCTTTTCTCCTTTATCTTCCCCCTCTCCCTTCCTAGAAGTGGTCTCTTCAGCAGAGAAATTCCATCGAAACACTACAAAGTTGCCATCTTGGACTTGAATTCGACATTTCGCCTTTCCCATTGAATTAACCCTATTAGCTTGAATTCCTCCTCTCAGATGATTAAAATTGTCTGACGTCAACCAGAATAAAACGTAAATAGTATTTCTTCTCAATAAAGAGGATAGTTGAAGCAGCCCCATTTTTCGTTGAATAGTTTACGTTTTATATGTATGATTTTGTAAACACAAGTGCATTAAAACAGCAACAACAATGAAAAAATACCTGTTGTTTTTCAGTGTCAGTGACGTCAGAAAACTGCAGACATTGAAAACTAAGATTTATGTGTCGTGGTTTGTAGGCATTTTTGCCTGCCTGTTTTTCTAAAGGATTATATATTATATACGGTTGCACATGTGTTTGCCTATCTCATATTTCGTCGTCTTTTAAGTTTGCTGTTTCAACATCTTTACTTTGGTTGCCTTTTATGTTTGCTGTTGTATTGTACCTTTTGCTGCTTTGTGAAGAATTGTATAAAGTTGTGCTTGGTCGTGTATTTACCTTTCCCATATTTCGTTGTTTTTTATTTTTACTGTTTTCATATCATTCATTTCGTCGTCTTTAAATATTGCTGTTTTCGTGTATTTAAGTTTCATATGTAGTTCTGTTATCT
>NC_134787.1:11135783-11138283 GCF_046742065.1 Oratosquilla oratoria
GCCACTCGAGGCTATAACGATTGGAAAAGAGCGCGCGACATTTCTTCAAGAGCCGGAAAGAGAGGATGAAGGCGTCTCACAAGAACTCTTGCGGCTCTCGTTTCTCATATTCAAACTTCTCTCCACAAGGTTTCTTGTTGAGACTGGAAACTTGCACACTGCCACAGTTAGGGGTTGTTAGGAAGAATACACTATTGCTTGTTAAGCACAACAGCTTCCAGTGTTGGAATTCTAACACAACAGTGGAAACCTTTTTTGTGTTGTAGATTCCGTTATTGTTACACAGTAGCCTGTCCAGTGTATTAACAGTTAAGTACCAGGAGTGCCTCTTGAGCTGAAAGAAATCATGCGACGGTTGTTAGAATAAATATCTAAACTGCATCACTGGAAAGAATGAATTAAGACAGTTTCAGTACGTTAATACCTGGAGTCCTTCCTCAACTCAGTTGAATCACATAATGTGAACCATGATAAAATCTCTACATCATATGATTACAAACACGTTACAACAGCAGACTATCCAGCATTGTAACACAGCAAGCTCACTCTTTCCAGGAACACAGCAAACTCTCCAGTTTCAGTACATTAATACCTGAAGTCCTTCCTCAACTCAGTTGAATTAAATAACGCGAGCCTTGATAAAATCTCTACATCATATGATTACAAATACGTTACAACAGCAGACTATCCAGCATTGTAAGAGGGGGTTAACAAGGTCCAACGGTACGTCGAACTCGGTTCGACAGACACCTGTTTAAAGTGATGTGTGAACGTGTGAACGGGGTATTTGGTTGTCGAACACGTTGGTTAAACCCCAAATACCCCGTTCTTACGTTCACACATCACTTTAAACACGTTTCTGTCGAACCGCGTTCGACCGTGTAAACCCCCTCTAACACAGCAATCTCAGTCTTTCCAGGAACACAGCAAGTTCTCCAGACCATTAGCAGAGTAATTGGAACACTCAACCGCCAATGATAAAACACTGGTGTCAATGCTGGGATCATTTCACAAAGACATTAATGATATACTCCACAAGCGAAACGCTAGGGAAAATATATGGGTGTGAGCTTATGAAACGTGACAAATGATACAGGTGGCTTTGTACTCCAGCCATTAATTCCCCTTAGTAAGTAATAGATACGTCGAGATCCATACCAATAAGTGAACGTACATTCAAAGAGAGGGAGGAAGGGAGAGGAGGAGGACAAAAGAAAGGGAGAGACGAATGGAAGTAGAGGAGATAGGAAAGGGGAGAGATCAATGTTTGTTTTTGTACAATACATTCATACATACATTATATAAATATATGTGTGTATATATATATATATATATATATATATATATATATATATATATATATATATATATATATATATATATATAGTGTACATACACACATATGCCTGCATACATATGGAAAGTAATTGCGATACCGTAAGAATTTTTGTCAGGTAATTTGTACCCGTAGAGAAATATCTAGACGTTATATTTGCTATGAAATCTGTGAGGGGTGATGGGGAAATTTTCTTTCATTCAACAATATTCGCCATATGTTCCTCAGTCTTAATCCACCCTAATCCCTTTAGGTTGCTTATCCTTGTCTCGCTTTCCCCTTTTCACCAGTACTCTGATTCCAGTAAGCTTAGATTAATTATCAGTTGACCATATGCGCCACCCTTCCCTCTACACCCTTCCCTTCTTTATCCTCTCCCTTTTCCTCCCTCTCCCTCTTCTTCCCTCTCCCTCTTCCCCCCACTCCCCTTTTCCTCACCCATCTTCCCCGGACTTTTTCTCCCTTCCTCTTCCCCTCCCTCTACAGCCTTCCCTTCCCTCATCCTCTCCCTTTTCCTCCCTCTCCCTTTTCCTCCCTCTCCCTCTTCCCCCCACTCCCCTTTTCCTCACCCATCTTCCCCGGACTTTTTCTCCCTTCCTCTTCCCCTCCCTCTACAGCCTTCCCTTCCCTCATCCTCTCCCTTTTCCTCCCTCTCCCTTTTCCTCCCTCTCCCTCTTCCCCCCACTCCCCTTTTCCTCACCCATCTTCCCCGGACTTTTTCTCCCTTCCTCTTCCCCTCCCTCTACAGCCTTCCCTTCCCTCATCCTCTCCCTTTTCCTCCCTCTCCCTCTTCCCCCTCTCCCTCTTCCCCCCACTCCCCTTTTCCTCACCCATCTTCCCCGGACTTTTTTCTCCCTTCCTCTTCCCCTCGTCACTCCACTCATAATTTACTCTTCCCGTATACTCCCTCCCTTTCCCTAGTAGCCCCCCACCCCACCCCGTCCCAACTTCCTCACCCTCAGTGACTCCCTCTGATCGTCTCCTCTTTAGCATTCCCGCCTCACCCCTGGCTAGGCCCAGTGCCAGATGGCACTCCCTCTGCAAGTCATTTCCGGATGCTACCTTTCCATACACCCCGCCTCTCTTCTCCCTTCCAGTTCCTCCCTTTTCGTCACTCTTATCCAAACCCTTCTCACCGTAACCCTCCTCCTCCCTTTGTCATCT
>NC_134787.1:11145783-11160783 GCF_046742065.1 Oratosquilla oratoria
TGGTGTCGAAAGGAACACTTGTATTGATCTAGACGGACAGAACAGATGTGCTTATCGCAACGAGTACGAAATATGGATAAGTGTAGTAGAGTTCCTGCAGAGGACAGACCCCCCCACGCCCTTCTCAGCATTAGCAGGGACCAGGGAAGATCAACTGCAGGAGCAGAACGATCAACAGAAGCCCCAGTAGAGGGAGTGATCTTGTGATCATGTTCTTTGTCGTAGCTGTGATCACGTTGATCGTCCTGGTTTCTCTTGTATTGATCGGACACTGCCTAGTGCGTTAAGACCTTCGTCAACTAGAAGGGTTCCATGCGTCATGCCCCCCCTCCCCACCCAACACCCCCCCGCCCAACCCCTCACCCCCTCACCCCTCCGTAATTTGCAACAAACATAACCCTTTAAGCATGGTGGCATACTTATAAGACTTTACTGTGTTACCGAATGATTTTATTCAGCTGGCGGATGTATCGCGGACCGGATAACATCGCCTTGTGTTAGAACATAAACCTCTGAACCAACATGTAGTAGGGAAACCTCTTGTTCATGGGTTCTTGACAGCCCTCCTTTAGGGAACCTAAATCCTTATCAGACGCACTCAAGCGATACTGAAAAACCATATACTCCAACTTTAAGGTTATTTAGCTGATTATCATCAACGTTATTTCCTTCTTGGGACATTTTCTCTTTCGAAGCATCTTCGCTGGTAGACGGAGAAACGTTCATGTTGAGTAAAGGAAATTCTCGACTCTTGAGATTTGGTGACGTCCTCGTTCTGGCTGGCGCCTGGCAATTTCACTCACCTGAGGCGGTGTAAGAATTTAAAAAATGGCTCTCGATCTTTTAGGACCCCGTTTTTAGAGTCTGTGTCTTTGGTTATCCAATATCATCCTGTATTAATAAGACCAAGATGTGTAGATTTACTACAACGAAGAGACGGTTTGGAACTGCAGTGTTCGTAATATACCCTATTTAATTTTGTCAGTTTAACCTAACAAAACATGTTCTTCGTTATGTTTATTGAATTGTTAAACATTTTCTATTTTGGTACAGAGAAATGATAATCATCGACACGTAAGCAACTCAAACTTTACGAAAAAAGGATTGCAGTGCCGTTTGAAACATTTATGGGAGTTGAAGATACGCATCAACCTAAAGCCTGCCACAGCTTGGTAGAGCATGCGCGCGCGCACATACACACACACACACACACACACACACACACACACACACACACACACACACACACACACACACACACACACACACACACACACACACACACACACACACACACACACACACACACACACACACACACACACACACACACGTAGGTGTATAAATATGTACAACATACATATGTAGACTGGGTACACATAAAAAAGAAACAAAGGCATATAGAGATCGTTAACATGCACGAGAGCGTTTTGTTAGACATAGGTTATAGGTCCTGAAGTGAATGTTATCCTGTACTCAAACTGCGACCTCTGTGGGCGCGTTTCTTGTCATTATACGCCATTTAGGCTCCTGAGCACTGTGACAACATGGCCCAGGGCGTGGTCAACACCAGACTGACCCATCAAAATAGTTCATGAGTATGAAATATGTTTTGACAAAATTTTACCCGTGGACAAGACGTGCTATCGGGTTTCTGTTCCCCGTGCCAAACAGTGGCACTGGCTGGACAGAAGAGGCTTTGTTCATTACGTCGCGACTCGTTTAAGTGTTCATCAATAAATCGATAGGCTTATCAGTAACCCTGCCATATTGCACCCCACCACCCCGGCTCACAGTATCCTTCCGTCTCTCTCTCGCAGTTGACTGCTCACCCGAGATATCACGTCAACCACGTGCTTTCTTTGTGGCTGCGTATTATGCGCCTTAGCTTTCACGTGATGTCGGGTGGAACAAACGAGTTAATTAATGAAGATGTGCATAGGTGTAATTACCTGGTTGTGTTTGCGTGAATATATGCTAGTGTCTGGGTAAACGTGTATGTACAAAAATATTTATATGTAAATGTATATACATATCTACATATATATATATATATATATATATATACATATACATATATATATATATATGTGTGTGTGTGTGTGTGTGTGTGTGTGTGTGTGTGTGTGTGTGTGTGTTGTATGCTGTGTGTATGCACATGCGTATATACATTTGTGTATACACACGCGTGTGTACACATATGTGCACACACACGTTCTTCATAAAACAGAGGCCAAGTGGACATAATTGTTTAACACACGTATGTAAATGGATACACTTATGCAGCTATTCATATTATATTATGATATTGAATATGCATATCATGTATATATTTTATCTGTGTTATTGTACGTATGTGCGTGTAATGGAGCACGCACACACATGGACACGCTCGATTATACATTCAGAAGAAATGGCTTCACCGATCTTGGTGGTCTTCCCATACACAGCTGCCCGTTCATTATCAAGGGGAAACCTACCTTATGTGCCGTGTCCCTTTTTTTAATAGTTTCCGTTATGTCTTCCTCCTGTTGTTATAAACTTTTTGCGTATTCCTTGTGTAGTTTCTACCTCCTCCTCCTCCACCTCCTTCTTGCCCCTACCACCTTCCTCCTCCCCCCTCTACTTCCCTCCTCCCCTTCATCTCCCTTCTCCTCCACATCTTCCTTCGTCCCTCTACACTCTTCTATCTCCATCTCCTTCTTCAACTCCAACACCTTCATCTGCTTCATCTACCTCACCTCTCTACCCACCCCTCTACCTACCCCCTTCCACTTCCACCCACCCAACTCTCCTCACCCGTACCTTTCCTCGACATTTAAGCCTCCCCTTCCCCCCGTCCCCTCCCATCCCCGGCCACAGTAAGAGCCCATACAGAAGCTGAAGATACCCAAACCCTACCATGTACCCCCACCACGTACTACGCGATGCCCCTGCCCGCCCCTCCTTACGAAACCGGACAAGGCCGAGAACCACCCTCCCCTTCGACCGGAAGGCGTCCGTTTTCCTTGAGGACTACTGTCAGCCATTCATCCAGTATCCTTCCTCATCCATTTCCTCACCCCTCTGCCTCATCCTCCCCCCCTCCCCCCCTTTCCTATCCTTTCCCTCCCCATCCTTCCCCACCTTCCCCCACCCCCCTTTCCTATCCTTTCCTTCCCAGTTTCCGACTCCTTGACTTCATTTTTCTTCCGGTCATTGGTCACTTTTGGTCTTACGCCTCCAGAGTGAGGGTTCTGACCTCAACTGAATCGAACCGTTTGACGTTAACCAGTACAAAATATATTAAGGTGTTCTTGCAACAAAGGAGTTATTCTCGACAACAGAGTGGCCAGTATGATGGATTTCATTTTTGGATAAAGGAAAAAATATGAATTATGAGTTTAGGCTTCACCCTGGTTATGACGTTCCTCCATCATTGTCAACACTTTTCATCCATCATTTCATCACTTAAGAAAGCGCTGCTGTGGCTCGGTAGACATCAATCACTCTTCGTGGTTACGAAGCCTCCAAGTTGCTCACTAACTCTCTCCAGTAAAGTCTCAGTCTGGATGTCCGAGTGCATAAGGCAAAGGTGGCTTCAGGCTTCAGCGAAACTCCTTCAGGGATCATTCATAGGAGAATGTGTGTCAAGAGGGATATGCACACATTTTCGTGTATCAGTCCATGATACTCTCGTCCATGAGTCTTACCGTTCCTCATAGGATAGATTCTGTCGTAAGAAGCGTCAACATTCTTCATTACCGTTCCTCATAGGATAGATTCTGTTGTAGGAAGCTTCAGCATCCTTTATTACCGTTCCCCTTAGAATAGATTCTGTCGTAAGAAGCGTCAACACTCTTCATTACCGTTCCTCATAGGATAGATTCTGTCGTAAGAAGCGTCAACACCCTTCATTACCGTTCTTCATAGGATAGATTCTGTCGTAAGAAGCGTCAACACCCCTCATTCCCGTTCCTCATAGGATAGATTCTGTCGTAAGAAGCGTCAACATCCTTTATTACCGTTTCTCATAGGATAGATTCTGTCGTAAGAAGCGTCAACATCCTTCATTACCGTTCCTCATGGGATAGATTCTGTCGTAAGAAGCGTCAACACCCTTCATTACCATTCCTCATAGGATAGATTCCGTCGTAAGAAGCGTTAACATCCTTTATTACCGTTCCTCATAGGATAGATTCTGTCGTAAGAAGCGTCAACATCCTTTATTACCGTTCCTCATAGGATAGACTCTGTCGTAAGAAGCGTGAACACTCTTCATTACCGTTCCCCTTGGGATAGATTCTGATAGATTCTGTCGTAAGAAGCGTCAACATCCTTTATTACCGTTCCTCACAGGATAGATTCTTTCGTAAGAAGCGTCAAACTATATCATTAATCTACAGTTCGACATCTCGACCTGGACCGGATATACACCTCTTCCAAAGCCGGGGTCCATGACTGCGGAATGAAATTGTGTGCTATTTGCTGCGATAAAAGCTGATGCCGGGTCTTGCCAGCTGACCAGCAAACGACGGTGACTTCCAGTTTCGTTGCGCGACTCCACGGTACAGACCTTCGCCACATCCTTACGCGCACTGCCGCACCCATCTCCTCCCCACCCATCTCCTCCCCTCTCCTTCCCTCCCTTCCACTCCCCTCCCTTCTTCCTTCTCCCCCCCATCCCACTCTCTCCTCCTTCCTCCCCTGTCCCTCCTCCATTTAACCCTCTTCCTTCTCCTCCTTTCTCTCCCTTTCCTCCCCTCCGCTTCTCTCACTTCCCTCTCCTCTCTCTCTCCTTCCTTCCTCCTCTTTCCCTCCCGTCCTCTCTCCCTACTCCTCTCTCCCTCAAACTGTCCTCTTCACCTCTTTCCCTTTCTACCTCCATCCCTACCTCTACTCCCTCCTGGACTCGCTTCTTTCTATCTTGCTCTACTTACCCATACTACCCTCCGTTACACATTTTTTCTACGTCTTCGTTACTCTGTCTTCTCACGTCATTATTACGCACCATTGCTCTTCTCACACCTGTTCATCCCACTCTTCTTCTTTCACAACCTCCGCTTCTTCCTCCCTCCTCTCTTCCTCTTTTTCCTCATCCTGTTCCTCCTCCTGTTCCTTTTCCTCTCCCATTTTCACCTCCTCATCTTAATATTCCTCCTCCTCCTCTTCCTCCTCTTCCTCCCCTCCTCCTCCTCCCCCTCCTCCTCCTCCTCCCATCCTCCTATTCTTCCTCTCCCTCCTCCTCCTGTTCCATCTTTTCCCCCTCCTCCATTTTTACCTCATCTTACTATTCCTCCTTCTCTTCCTCCTCTTCCTCTCCCTCCTCCTCCTTCAATCCTCCTCGTCTTCCTCTTCCTCCTCCTCCTATTCCTTTTCTTCCCCTCTTTCAATCTCATCTCCGCTTCTTACTATTCCTCCTTTAATTCCTCCTCTTCGTCTCCCTCCTTCTCCTGTTCCTTTCCTTCCCTCTCTTCCATCTTCACCTCCTGTTATTACTATTCCTTCTCCTTCTCTTCCTCCTCTCCCTCTCCCTCCTCCTCTTCCCATCTTCCTCTTCTTCCTCTCCCTCCTCCTCTTCTTCCTCCTCCATCTTCTTGCCTCTGCGGTCTACTCGTACCCTGCTGCTGTTGTATGCATGCCACATCCAAGAGCAGCAACCTGTCTACTGCAGTCCTGTACTGTACAGTATGCCCAGCTCGTACACAAATATCCACTCACTCCTCCCCCCGCCTCTACCACAACCTCTTTACGACTTACCGTCAGCTTGCCGTCAGCTTGCCGTCGCTTGCCACCCCATTTACCACATCCCGTCCGCCCGCCCGTTCCTTTTGTCGCCGCGGGTTGTGGCGTAACGGAGAGGGAGCTCACCTTGAGCTTAAAGGTCTCTCGTTCGACTCTTTCCTGGTGCAAGAGCGATTCCTTCTTGGGACGGGGAGGGCCCTTGCGGTCTTTCCAGCACAGTACCCAGCCCCTTTCCCCCGTTTCTGTAGTAACGCATGGTGGTAGGGTAACAGTAATCACCTTCGCGCGTGGGCAGGTATTACCCGTATGTGGGCAGATATTACCGAATATTGGGGAAAAGATTACCGTCATCTGTTACCCTCTGAAACATTATGAGCGCCAGACGATTTTATTCAACCGAGAATGTGGACCACTTTCAGGTCCAGGTTCCGGGCATTCAAGAACTTATCAATCCCAGAATAGAGCCGTGATCTATTTCGTTATACTGGAGAGTGTTCCCACCCCCTGGTTGAATAAAATCGTCTGACGGCCACTCCACAAACTGTGGAAGTGTTAATGAAGACGACGTTAACTTGACTCCACAAGACGGGAGTGAAGGCGTCAGGTAAAGCTAACATACAGATGAACAGCAACGAAGGAACCGATAAGAATTAGACGGGGGGAATTCCCTAAGCGAAATTCCTCCTCCTTCTGCGTGTACCGTCCCTCCCTCCCTCCGTCAGTAACCTCCCGCCCTAATCACATGTCCGCACTCCCAGCTATTGGTTCCCCATCAGCGGCCGGGAGTTGGACTCTCCAGCGTGGCCCTCGTCGCCCAATCATCCAATAGTGTTGAGCTATGAACGAGCTTTAATTGTTCCGTTATAGTCCGGGGGACTCTAACATAACACCCCCCCCCACCCGCTCTACCCCTCTATCAGTTCTTCCCTGTCTTTCTGCCTAACAATTCTCCTCTCCCTCTCGCCCTTGCCTGTCTACTTCATGTATACCTTGTCGCTTATTCCCCCGTCCTTGTACCTTTTTTTTGCCATCTCTTTTCTTATGGCGTGTAACTCTAATCTCTCTCTCTCTCTCTCTCTCTCTCTCTCTCTCTCTCTCTCTCTCTCTCTCTCTCTCTCTATCTCTATCTCTCTCTCTCTCTCTCTCTCTCTCTCTCTCTCTCTCTCTCTCTCTATCTCTCTCTCTCTCTCTCTCTCTCTCTCTCTCTCTCTCTCTCTCTCTCTCTCTCTCTCTCTCTCTCTCTCTCTCTCTCTCTCTCTCTCTCTCTCTCTCTCTCTCTCTCATTCACTCCCTATGTCATTCCTTCTCTCTTTCTCCCCCCCCCCATCCATCGATCCATCCCTCTCCCTCGCTTTCTCCCCACAAATCTGTTTCACTTTAGGGCCCACGTGATCCGTCATGTGTACCCGAAGGACATTTTTGAAAAAAAAAAAAAAAATGTGGAGAGGCTTTGAGTTGCAGCTCAGTCTGTCATGTAGCATGAGTGCTGGGTATACACACCTGTTATAAAAAAAATCTCCTTTTTTATCATTTGTTTTTTATTTTTCTGTTCTTTGGGAGACAACCTTTGCTAATGTGTTGGGGGGGGGGGAGGTACCAGACGACGTGATAACATATTCACAAAGGTTCCAGTTTCCCTAACGAGGCCGTCGGAAGAGCTTGACTGAATATTGCCGTCAGATAGCTGTCGGGCCTTAAGATGCTCGAGTGTGTTTTTGAATATGGTCATTGTTCTTCTTATTGATATCCTCAGTTCCCTCACGTTTTGACCTTACCGTTAAGAAACTAAAATGTTGCAGTCTAACTTTTGTTCAAATAGTTACCAACCCATTTATATCTCACAATTTTAGTTGCCTAATTAATTAAAAGTGTAATGAGTGTCACTAATTAACTATAGACATCGATTCCTTCCTCGGTGGATGTTTTAATTGCCACTTACTTTGCCTCTCAGAGAACAGAGAACAGAATTTCTTTTCTTTTTTATATCTGAAGATCTCCAGTTAGGTCCAGATAGTGTAGTACACCTTAGCATCCGGTCATAAGAACTAGAGTTACTACATTATTACAATGAGTAATATTTTCTAGCACTCCTTAGTAAAGAAACACTGACGTAAAGTGAAATTTATAGCTTCAACTACAGCAAATTATGTCCTGAACTTGTAAGCCTCTCCTCTTACCTTTGAGTAGGTAAGCCAATCGCTGAGTAAGTCTGGATGTAGTTACAATGAACATACAGGGCGATGGGAAAAAAGTAAACCCACATCACACTCGTCACAGTTTCCATGAGAGTTAAGAGTTTATTGGACCAAGGGGAAGTTATAAATTCAACCTTAATGGCTCGTTGCCAGACCGGCCTATCCCCTAGAGGACGATACAGCCTTTGTACCTCTAGTTATAATAATTAAGTTGCTATAGTATTATTAACAATGCTTGAAACGTTAATTTATTATTCTACATGTGTCTATGTAACGAAAAATATTTATGTTTGGGTTATTTCTACAAAGAAAACGTAACAGAAGTCTTTCCTAGTCATACAAATCCGTCGTAGTTGCAAAAATTGTTCTCAGTGTGATAGATCTTCAACTCTACGACAGAGTTGGGGCATGAACAACACAAGTCCTCCCTCTCCTCCCTCCCACTCCCTTCTTCCTGCACACTCTTCCATCTTCTCTCTTCTTTCCTCCTTCTGTCTTCGCCCTACACTAATTCCGTCCATAGAATCCAACCATTTCCCCTTCAAGCCCTCCATACTCCTTTCCCTTTTTCCTTTACTCCCTCCATCCCTCCCTCCCCTCCTCCCTCACACCCTTCTTCCCTTCCTCCCTCCCCTCCCTCCTTTTCTCTGTCCCTCCCGTCCTCAATCTCTCCCTCTCCTTATCACCCATCCATCCTTCTTACTTCTATTTCTTTTATTTGCTTTCTTTTCCTCCCTCTCTCCCTCCCCTCCCCTCCTCCCTCACACCCTTCTTCCCTCCCTCCCTTCCTCCCTCCCTCCCTTTCTCCGCCCCTCCCGTCCTCAATCTCTCCCTCTCCTTATCACCCATCCATCCTTCTTACTTCCAATTATTTTATTTGCTTTCTTTTCCTCCCTTCCTTCCCACCCTCCCTCTTCCTACTTTCCTCCATCCCTCTTCCTGCTTCCCTCCCTCCCCCCCCCCTTCCCTCTAGTGGTCGGTGCCGGGCCTGCTTTTCGGCGTCCGAGTGTTTATGTATTTGCTCAGTAGGCAGGCGGACAAACACGGTGCCTGTCAAACTCAGGGGCCGTTGGAACCAGCCAGCGCCCAAGACTCTCCCATCAACTAACCACCGTGCCCGAGGGTACACTGCCATGATGATGTGCAAGAGAGGTTTTGTTCAGAATAACAAAGAAACATGAAGGCCAAGAAGAGTAGGGCGCTACCGTCTGGAGGCGTAGAAGTCGAGGGAGGGTCGAATCCCGCTAAAGAGGGAATATTGTCTTTAATGTTTTTGGTTTGACAAAGGTATTTCACATCTAATCTCGTAGACCAGTAATGGCTGCAATTCTGAATAAGTGAATGAATAAATGAATAAATAGGTAAATAACTAAATGAACTAATGAATGTATAAATAGATAATAAATCAATAAATGTGTAGAAATCAACAGAGGGTGGGATCACGTGATCATACCCAAGGTCGTGCATAATCTTTGTTTTGGTCACGATAATGAAATCAAATCTTGTGTTCCGTATGAGGGCTTTCCTTAGGTTGAATAAAATACCCTGTCGGCAGCTAGAACGCACGGCGTGAACCACGAACAGTAGTGTGCTTTGAGCGGATAGGTCGAGGGAGGGCCGGATGCACCGGAATATGGCCACCGGATACTCCCACTTTGCAAGGTCACCGCAGTGACCTCTGCCTCAAACCGGACCATTTCATTCAGCTGAGGGTCCCAATGGGGTCTCGACCGGTAGTGGCCCCCTCCTCAGATAGATTGATATATATGTTGGTAGTTCTCCCTCACTCAGAAACTTCATCATGTGGTGGTACGTGTGTCACTGGACAGGAGTGTCGTTGTGTCACAAGGGACATCCTCGCCTTTCCCTCAATCTTCGTCAGGTCACGTCGTTCACCCTTGGCCGACGATTACCAGCTCCCGTATCCCCCCTCCCCCCTCCCTCTCTCTCACTGTGTGTGTATTTACCTAGTTGTATTTTACGGGAAGGGGAGCTATGCTCGTGATGTCCCGTCTTCATATCTCATTTTATCTAAACTGTTTTTAAATTCATGTATTGTTTTTGCACACACCACACTTTCTCATCTAACTTGTTCGTGTGTGTGTGTGTGTGTGTGTGTGTGTGTGTGTGTGTGTGTGTGTGTGTGTGTGTGTGTGTGTGTGTGTGTGCGTGCGTGTGTGCGCGTGCGCGTGTGTACAAGTGTGCGTGTGCGTGTGTGTGTATGTGCTCGCGCTCCCTCCTTCCTTCCCTCCCTCTCTCCCTCCCTCTTTTCCTCCTTTCCCTCCCAACTTCTCAATACCAATTTATTCCCCTCCCTCACCCACCTTTTCTCCCTTCCACTCTCTCCTCCCATCCACTACGTTCTACACTCTTCCTCTCCCTTTCACCCCGTTTCCCCTCCTTTCTTCACCCTTTACCTTCCTCATCGTTATCTTTCCAGGCCTGTCTCATCCTACCCCTCCTTTCCCCTCCCATCCCCTCCTATCCCCTCTCATCCCATCTCTCCCTTCCTTAATCTTCATCTCCCATCCCCCCCCCCCTTCCTGTAGCCCTTCTTCATCTGTCTCACTCAACCTTCCTCCCTCCCTCCGTCCCTCCCTCCGCGGCGGCATTTGTTTTCGTACTCGCGTCTCGTCGGTGCTCATCATTCCGCTCTCGTTCTCTCTCTCAGGATCTCACTCGAGCTGCTCGAAGTTCGTACGTTCTCCATAGTACGCCACTCGAGGCGATGGCGTACTAGTGCTCGCCTGTTGTCCTAACCCCTTGACTACCGAGGGGCTCCCACGGAACTGGATGGAATAGGGTGGTGGTGGAATAGGGTGTAAGAGACAAAGTGTCACCCGATAAAGAACCGGGTCTTGTACGAATATCTTGCAATTGCTTCTGAATGGGTGTAAACCACGCAATCATAGCTCGCAAAATTGTTCCTGGTGGACATCAGGGTAGAGATAATACGTGTTTTTCATTTCTCTTTTCTTTTCTTCTTTTTTTTTTGGGGGGGGGGAGAGATGTTTTTTGTCCCACTTTGAAACTTGTACATGAAAGACACTTGCAGACATGAACTGGAAACACGTTTAGGAAAGACATATTAACAGAGGCGGTGACCTCTAGAATGACAAGCGCTTTACTCCATACTGTTGTTGGTAGTGTCGTTGATGTTGTTGTCGCTGTTTTTGTTTGTAGTTGTTATTTCGTGAACTACGTCATCATCACTCCCGTGTGAGATGATGATGCAGCTCTGCTCTTGAATAAATGGGACACTTCCTATCACCCTTTTTGTCATCACTCTCAAGCCCTGTCAACCCCCACCCCCCACAAGAACTCGTCTGACCTTCGTCAAGAGTCCTCTATTTCGTTCCCCTTCCCGTCCATCCTCATCTGTCCCTACATCCTGTCTATCCTTTTGTCCACCCCGTCTACTCGCCTTTACCAACCATTGTTTTATCTCATGCTTTCATATTTATCATTCTCTCTCCTGGCAATATCCTCTGCCAAGGATCCGTAAGATTCTGCACCTTTTTTGGCCCTTGTTCAACTCCATATTACTTCTATCATTTGATTGATTTTTTCTATTCATTTTCTATACGCATGTCTATAGTGTTTCCTTTCATTTATTTCTTCTGTTTTTTTTTTGTTTTTTTCAAACCACATTTTCTTCTTCGTCCCTAAGCCTTCTCCTTCTCTATTCTTACATACTTGCCAGCCTCTTCGATTGGATAGTTATCATTTCTGTCATATAGCTTCATCTGTATCATGTGGGAGATGGAATGGGTGGGAGTGGTTTCTATGTCTTTTTCTTTTTGGCTACCCCCCGTGTAAGGGGAAAAAGCCTTTGGTATATGTATGTATGTAGCTTCATTTTGTTCCCCATCCTGTCACAGTCTCTACTTTCCATTCTTCCTCATCGCCATCTCACCCTTGTCAATTATTTATCTTCCTGTACTCAATTTTTTTTTTCTCTATTCAAAGCATTCTCTCCTACATTCTATCCACGCTCTCCCAGTGCTTCCTCATCTCTCAAATATCTCGTTCGTTCTTTTGTGGGTCCTCTTCCCATATCCCCTCATACAATCCTTGTTGTATATCGGCATATCTTTTCCTTCATTTCCCCCTCTTCCTCCCCTTCCCTTCCCCTCGTCCTCCCACTCACTTCCTTTTCTTTTATTCTTCCCCTCTTCCATTTTTCCCATTCATCCTCATTTCTCATCCTCTCTAGTCTTTCCTCTTTCTGAACACACATCCTTTCCTGTAGCTATTCTTGTACTACTTCTTGTATATCCTTTTTCTTTAAATATCCCATAGCGTCTTCTTCTTCTTCCCATCCTTCCATACATCCTGTCCTCTTCCCTCCCCAGTCTTCCCCCCTCCCCTATCTAGCCCTAGCCTTACTCCCCTCTTCCCTACTCCTCTCCCTTCTTCCCAAGGGATTTCCTGTCCTTCCATGGTAATTTTCCATTCCTTCGCGGTCGTTCCCATATTTTTTCGAAAATATTTTTTCTTGCCCCATAGCCACACATGTCCGTCCTCAAACTATTTCAGGGGTCCTCCCTTCTGGGGACCTCTCTTCAGATGAATAAAATCACGTACAATCGCCCTGAAGGAGGCTTTCTATATAGGATGCAGAGTTTCATACCTTTGGAAACCATAACCTAACCCATGATATATCAGAGCTATGTTTCTTTATCTTCCTATATCATTCATCACTATATTAATAGAAATTAGTTTACAAAGAATTGTTTCTATTGATATAGTTTTATATCGTTGATTAGCTTACAAAGAATTCCTTCTATTGATATTGTTCGGATAATTGTATCTTGTGAGACTTCCATGTCAGTAATCATATTTACTGGTATATACAGTCACGGGTAAAACTTGACCCAAGTTAGTTCTCACAAAGTCAATATGATTTGCTTTTGTTGAAAACGGGATATATTTACGTAGGCAGCACTTAGCTTGAAGTTAGATAATTTTCTTAAATAGATTATAATACAAAAGTTACCAGACGAAGAATTTGAATTTCATAACATGAAAATACTCAGAGTAGGTCAGAACTTCAGCTCGTGAGCGTACGAATGTGTGGGGAATTACTTTTCCATAAAGATGCCCCTCCCTTCCTTCGTTCAACATAAGGTCAGGTTCATATGTCCGTAATAATGCGTATGCGCAGGGTGATGCAAACAAGGTCATCATATTAAAACAACAGGGCAGGACTCGCAGTAATGGTTATAAACTGGACAGATTTAGACTTAAAAAGGAAATAGGCAAGAATTGGTTTACTAATAGGGTGGTCGACGAATGGAATGAACTTAGTAAGCGCTGAAACTATCAGTTGTTTTAAGGAACGATTAGACAACTTTATGGATGGGGATGACAGATGGGGATGGATACGGAGCTGCCTAGTGTAGGCCTTATGGTCTCTTGCAATCTCCATAATTCTTATGTTCTTATGTTCTTATGTGCGAAAATACTATTCCGCATGGGACCTTCGCCTCTCCCGCATGATGTCAACGATGTCCATTTTGCAACCCGAGCGGCCGGTGTCGTTCTTTGCAAATGGCTGAGGTCTCACATTGTGAAGTGACAACGGGGGCGCGTAGAAATACTGGAGGAAGAAAAAAAAAAGAGTAAAATGTTCCGCATCTGCATGTGAATACAGGCTTCTCTATCTCGGAGGCGGCATAGAGGATTGGGTTGAAAGGACCACGGAGGACAATACAAATACCCTACGGAAGTTTTAAAAGAGAATCTTTTTTATGTGTACAACTATTTTATTTTCATCAAATTTAGAAGCTAATATTGAAGGCTGTGTTACAAAATCTCACCTGAACCGAATTAGATCATTTGGGTAAAACCAGAGCAAGGACACTTCACTCTTCTTAAGGCGTAGATTGATGCAAACTTCCCATCACTCCGAGTGCCCTTCACATGAAGGAGACCTCAAGAAACCATAAAGCCTACACTAGGCAGTTCCATGTCCATTACCACCTATCAATCCCATCCATAAAGTTGCCTTCATGATCTGAGTGAAAAATAGAAATAGAAAATGAATGACAATAAACTAATAAATTATATGATGAAAAATCACCTTTTCCATAACAAGTTATACCTGTAGTTTTATTCTGGCCAGCAATGTGGAGTAGACAAGAACAAGCATCGCATTGGCCAAAGAAACAAACCATAAATCTACGCTGTAAAGGCGAGATTTTAAGTGTTCTGTGCAGTACTGAACTCGCTACATATTTTTACATCAACAAAAAAAGGCACGAAAGGTTACCACTTTTTACGCGTAAATAGAAGGAGGGTCACTGCTGGTCCGTTGGACCTGAAAAAAAAAGAATGTGACAGCTTTCCTCGCGTCCAGAAAGTGCCAGGCTGCAATGGAAAAATTCATTTTTAACTCACAGAACGTGGGATTTCCCTCAACTGAGTTAGTTATGATAAGAAAAACGAAAATTACCTTTTGGAATTAAGTGTTATATGGTTTTGTTTTGGGATTAAAAGTGTCAAATGGTTTTGTTTCTAAACCCAATGGGGACGTCGGGTCCTTTGCAGATGAATAGACTCGACCAATGATGGCCAAAACAAAATCCTTCGAGCTGTATTCTTGGGCAACGGGGTGACCACTTCACCCTTATTCATCCTAATCTTCTTCCTCCTCCTCCTCCTTCTCCTCCTCCTTCCCCTCCTTCTCCTCCTCCTTCTCCTCCTCCTTCTCCTCCTCCTTCTCCTCCTCCTTCTCCTCCTCTTCCTCCTCTTCCTTCTCCTTCTCCTCCTCCTACTCCTCCTCCTACTCCTCCTCCTCCTCCTCCTTCTCTTCCTCCTTCTCTTCCTCCTCCTCCTCCTCCTCCTCCTCCTCTTCCTCCTTTTCCTCCTTTTCCTTTTCCTCATTCTCCACCACCAAACCTCATCCTCATCCTCTTACACCATAGAGGGATACTTAGGGGAAAGAACGGCTTTGGGCCAGTTTTGCCATGTACAGCATATTCAGTCCAAAAAAAAAAAAATCACACCGCAGACCACTTGACCTCTTGCTTATCTTCCCTAACGTCCTCTCCTTCCGTCCGCACCGCTCTTGGAGGGA
>NC_134787.1:11165783-11178283 GCF_046742065.1 Oratosquilla oratoria
ATGATGATTCAATGCTGTAGAAATTGATCCACTTCAATAGGTTTGTAATGAGACTCCGTCTTCAATGTACGCTGCTGCTTTGTTCCTCACAAACAGTCAATGGAATTATACGGAATCCCAATATCGAGTTACGGAACTCATTAAGCCCTTTGGAAATAATTCTTAGCTTAATTGATATGAGGAGCTCTGTCCCGTCTTTGGGAATTAGGACTAAAGAGTGTTCTAATCTCAAGAGGAAAAAGAAGTTGATCTACGCGGGAAGCAGGTTGCAAACGCGTCTTGTGTAGTCGAGAGGTCTCCTAAAATAATATACATACATACATAAATACATACATACATACATACATACATACATACATACATACATACATACACATACATATACATACATGCTCCTCCTTTGTAATTCTTTATGTGTGTGTGTGTGTGTGTGTGTGTGTGTGTGTGTGTGTGTGTGTGTGTGTGTGTGTGTGTGTGTGTGTGTGTGTGTGTGTGTGTGTGTGTGTGTGTGTGTGTGTGAATGTCTATGCACTCAAATTTCTACTAATGATATAGAATGTTTCTTGAGCACACTTGAACACATTATACACATTTTTACGAGTTAATTATCTTCAGAAGCAAAAGGTATAGCTTGTATTTCATTGTGTACATTCTTCTAAGATAAAAAAACATATAAAAAACAGAAGATATACTCTTAGGCAATAATCAGAAAGATTAGTGAAAATTTGTTGCATACATTTATTGAGTCTAAGTAGATAGACATTTCTGAAAGCGTCGCGAGATGAGAACAAACCTCCTCCTCCTTGTCTTCTTTGTCACTGTCGGTTCTCTCGTTTCACCTCAGACGAGTGTGTGTGTATGTGTGTGTGTGTGTGTGTGTGTGTGTGTGTGTGTGTGTGTGTGTGTGTGTGTGTGTGTGTGTGTGTGTGTGTGTGTGTGTGTGTGTGTGTGTGTGTGTGTGTGTGTGTGTAGTGTGTGTGTGTATATGTGTGTGTGTGTGTAGGAGGGGGTCTGTGTGTGTGTGTGTGTGTGTGTGTGTGTGTGTGTGTGTGTGTGTGTGTGTGTGTGTGTGTGTTTGAGGTGTCAGGTAACAGCAAAAGTTAATTCGGAGGAGTAATGACAAGGGCAGGACTGCGAGGGTGCCATGTTCATCCCTTATCCGTCTCCTCGCCTGTCCGCCGACTCCGCGTCTTCTTTTACATCAGTGATCCCTTTACACACGCCAGGGCTCCGCTCAGGTGGGCTCCTTGTGGTTAGCCCTTGTTTCCTCTTTGTCTTCATCTCCGTTTTTTTTTTTTTTCTTTCTTTATCATTTTCTTTCTTTCTCGATCTCTTCCTTACTTCCTTTCTTCCTTTTATTCCTTTCTTTCTTCCCTACTTCCTTTCTTACTTTCTTACCTTCTTCCTTCCCTCTTTCTTCCTTTCTTCCTTTCTTCCTCTCTTCTTTGTTTCTTCCTTTCTTCCTTCTTCATATCTTCCTTTCTTCTTTTCCTCTTTCTTCCTTTCTTCCTTTCTTCTTTCTTCCTTTCTTCCTTCCTCTTTTCTTCTTTTCCTCCTTTCTTCCTTTCTCCCTTCTTCCTTTCTTCCTTTCTTCATTTCTCCCTTCCAACCTTCTTTCCTACTTTCCTGCCGTCCTTCCTCCACTTTCCTTGTCCCTATTCCTTTCCTATCGATACGTAATTTTACCCTCACTTGCCTTCCTCTTCCCCACATCTCTTCCTCCTCTCCCTATACTTTTAACAATCACCCCTACCTCTCTTCTTCCTCTCTCCGTCCATCCGTCCCTCCCTCCCCGCTCTCTTTCACCCTCTTTTTTCACACCTCATATATTTCCGTCTCCCTCATCTTCCTCATCTACAGACACCTCCCTCTTTCCACCTTTCTTAAATCCTCTCTTCCTTTCCTTTTTCAATTGGATCTTTTACTTCAAAATCGTCCCTTTAAAACCATTAGAATCGTCTGGCTTAGCCAGAATAAATTCCATAAATGCATAACATCTGGTGAGTGAAATGGCAATTTCCTCTTCTCTCTTCTTCTCTTTCTCCTCAGTCTTGACTCTCTTTCCCCCTCAAATCTCCTTACCCGCGCCTCTCGTGTAATATTGCTAATTTGCGTCTCTCCTTCCCCTCTCCCCCTCCCCACCACTCCTCCAACACCCCCCCTTGCGTTTTTCATCGCTTAAACCTTGCGAGGTGTGTGTATTTCTCTCTCTCTCTCTCTCTCTCTCTCTCTCTCTCTCTCTCTCTCTCTCTCTCTCTCTCTCTCTCTCTCTCTCTCTCTCTCTCTCTCTCTCTTTCTTTCTTTCTTTCTTTCTATATCTATCTACCTCTCTATCTATCTATCTATCTATCTATTCATATATTAATCTATCTTTCTATCTATCTATCTATCTATCTATCTATCTATCTACCTATCTATCTATCTATCAGGCGAATAAAATCGTCTAGTCTAAGGCAGGGAACAGATATGAAAGATAATTCCTTGTGTCAGATGACATTTCCATTTCACTTTGTCTTTCCTTCCCCTTCCTCTTCATCTCCTTTCCTCTTCCCTTAAACCTCCCGTCCCCTTCCCTGTTCCCCCCTCCCTTTCACTCTCCCTATCTCACCCTCTCTTTCCTCCCTCCTCCTTTTCTCCCTATCCTCATCCTATTTTCCTTTACACTCCCCTTTCCTTTCTGCTTCCCCTTCCCCTTGCCTATGCCTCTCCCGTCCCATGCTCTTTTCCTCTTCCCTCTTTCCTTTCTCCTTTCACTCTCCCACTTTCCATTTCCCCTTTTCTGACCCCTTTTTCTCCCCTTTCCCCCTTTTCCTCTTCCCATCACCTTCACCTTTTCCTTGCCCCCTTTTCCCTTTCCCTTTTCCTCTTCCTATTTCTCTTTTTATCTCTCACTTTCTCTCTTCTCCTTTTAATTCTAATTGCTCTTACCTTTGCCTTTCCTTTATCCCTCTCCTTTCCCATTTCCTTCACCTTCTCCTTCTCTCTTTCCCCTCTTCTCTCTATTCTTATCACCTACGTTTCCCCGGTCCCTCTCACCTTCCTCTCTAATTGTCTTTGGTTCCTCTTGGTGATGTTTCACGTTTTTTTTTTTTCTCAACTTTCTTATTCCTCTTTCATTCTCTCTTCTATCCCAAGCCCATTTCTTTCTCTCTTTTTCTCCCTCTTTCTTTTCTATCCTTATCTAACCTCCTCTATTTTAGTTTCATTTTATTTTATTTTCTTTCTTCACTTTCATTTTCTTCGTTTTCGAATTTTTCCCTTTGATATCCATTTTGCATTTTTTTGCATCTCTATTTTCTTTTTCTTTTCTATTGTTTTCTTCTGTATTACTGATGTACCTTTTCTTTTTTCATCTCGGCTTTCTTATGTTCTTCTTCTCTTCCATCTTCTAATCCCTCTTTCGTATATTCGTTCTTTCCCATTTCTCATTCTTTCTTCTTTATCCCTCTCCTCTCTCTTTCCTCTTGCGGAATGCAATATGCCGCTACCACCACCAACACACACCAACACCACCACCAACACCACCACCACCAACACCACCACCAACACCACCACCAACACCACCACCACCACCACCACCACCAACACCACCAACACCAACACCAACAACAACACCACCACCAACACCACCACCACCAACACCACCACCAACACCACCACCAACACCACCACCAACACCACCACCACCACCAACAACAACAACACCAACACCATCACCACCAACACCACCACCAACACCACCACCATCACCACCAACACCATCACCACCAACACCATCACCACCAACACCACCACCAACACCACCACCACCAACACCACCACCAACACCACCACCACCAACACCACCACCAACACCACCACCACCAACACCACCACCACCACCAACACCACCACCACCACCAACACCACCACCACCAACACCACCACCACCAACACCACCACCAACACCAACACCACCAACACCACCAACACCACCACCAACACCACCACCACACCAACCACACCACTATCACCACCCCGTCTGTGTTTGCTTTCTCATAAGCATTTTTTCACTCTCAGGTTCTCATTGGTTCTCGTGACGTGGTTCTCTTCTTCGTCCGTCTCCTTTCAGTCGCGTCTCCCCGTGTATACTGCCTCTCGGTTCTATACACACACTGCATTTCCTTGGTCCCCACGTTTGTCCCATTATTCGCTTTGTTACCCAACCTTTACACCACCCTGTGGGAGGTTGCCCTTTGGGTCCTCCTCCTCCTACTCCTCCTCCTCCTCCTCCACCTCCTTCTCCTCCTCCTCCTCCTCCTCCCCACTTATCCCTCCCTCCACCTTCCTCCCCCATTCCCCCTCCCTCCTCCCTTTCCCTCCCAGGGTTGTCCCATCTCCTTCCCACTGATTCCCTTCCATTGGAGTGGAGGTTCTCTTTACATGTAGTGAGGCGACCTGTCATCCCCGTTCTATGACATTATATATCCACCGCAAGATGTGACGTGCTATGCCACTTCTAAATACCACAGTGCGAAGCTGTTCTAAACATATTTCTACGGTACGAATATGCCTACGAGGTCGCAATAAAGTTTGTTTACGTCGTAAATGTACTACTCAAAGATATACGACTACATAGAAAGACATCAGCATCTATAGTACTTGTCATTAGAGGAAACTATATCGTATCCCACATTTCTTTTTCTCTTCCACTCTGTACTGTCTCGTGTATATTATGATTTCTCCTTATACTTTTCTGGCTTCTAGTGTAACCACTGTATTGTGGCTTTACCCTTTTTATCCTACACCGTGTTGTATATCCCCAAAGTACAATAGTCTTCATCTTCATGTACTATATTGTCGTCCTTTGGTACTGTTTTGGTAACCTGCGTTATTGCCCATTCGTGCTGAGTTGGTGGTACCTCCTAGTACCCCATCCATGTTATTATACAGAGTAGTCCTCTTCCTGTTTTATTATTGTATTTTGTATGTTCTATTTTGACCTTACTTTTGTGTAACTCTCTCGAAATACCGTTCCCAGTTTTATGACCATCTTTACTGCCCTATGAGTACTCACAATCTTCCTATCCATATGTTATACCCCCTCTTACTGACTGTATTTTGTATATTGCATTGTGACCTTACTCTTGTATATGTCTCCTGAGGTACCCAGCGATGTGGTTTTCTTCTTTGTGCTTGGGTTCTGTCTTCTCCACGCTAGTGAGGTGCCTACTCATGATGGACTATGGTCCTCCGCTTTCTCAGCTGTTGCCACAGATGCCGCCCGATTTGTAGCCTGGCGCGGCGCTCTCCAGAGTGCCGTCCGTCTCCCCTCTGTCTCTCCTCCATCTTCGCCTCCTCCCCACCAATTCCAACTTCCCCGCCCGTCCGGCCCGAATTCCCGTTTTCTATAGTCCCGATCGCTTGCCGGAGGTTTCGAGACTCTTCGTTTTTTGCTTTTTTGTTTTTTCTTTCTTTCTTTGACCCATCTATGGCAACGTCCTGTAAGTGCCTCCCAAAACACCTTCGTTACCAGGGTGGTCTAGATTTTGTTGTGTCTCAGACACTGGGGAAATCAGAGTTCCTCAAAATCACTTGTTCTCGACCCCTTTTTTTATCTACTTATTTATTTATTTATTTATTTGTTTATTTTTTATTTTTTTTTTTTTTGCTCCCTTTGCAACCTCCACCCCCCTCCTCACCTTTACAGCCTTAGCCGATACAATTAGTGAAATATTTATCTTTATTTTTTCATTGGATATAAAACGTTTGAAAAAAGGCTAAGTTATGTAGCTTATGTAATTTTTTCAATTTCTTATTTGCATTAAAAACAACTATTCCAGCAGTTAAGTCTAAAAACTTCCATCCTCTGCTTCCCCCTAAGACTTCCAATATCCCCAACCCCCACCCCATCGGGGAAGATATTTTCCTTGGTTAAGAACCATAACTATAAATGTTGAGAGAGAGAGAGAGAGAGAGAGAGAGAGAGACAGAGAGAGAAAGAGAGAGAGAGAGAGGAAGGGAGGAAGTGAGGGAGGGAGAGAGAGAGAGAGAGAGAGAGAGAGAGAGAGAGAGAGAGAGAGAGAGAGAGAGAGAGAGAGAGAGAGAGAGAGAGAGAGAGAGAGAGAGAGAGAGAGGGGGGGAGGGGGGGGGGGGGGGGCGGGGGGGGGGGGGGGGGGAGAGAGAGGGGGGATAGAGAGAGAGAGAGAGAGAGAGAGAGGGAAACACATTATGGTGATTCCGCGACGACTGCATATTACATAGAAAGTTTTGTGACGGCTACATCATTGTGGAGAATTTCGAAAATATTCTTTTACCTGCTCCTGTCCCACTCTTTGCCCTCACGATCTCCTGTTTTTATTTATTCATTTATCTCTTTATTAGTTTATTTGTTGATTTACTTATCTCTGTACTAATTTTATTTATTTATTGATCCATTTATTTATCTATTCATACATTTGTTTATACCATTTAGTTTCGTATTTATCTGTTTATTTATTTATCTATTCATGTACTTACTCAGTTTTTTATTTTGCTTTTCAATCCTAATTCAGGACAGATCTTCAAATTCTTGTTTCCTCAGTGTTCTCTATAGACTCGTTTTTCCTCTTCACTCGTTTCTCCTCTCCCTTTCTTTCCCTATACAATCCTTCTTATCTCTGTTCTCCTATTTACCTTTTCCCTCATTTCTTTCACTTCCTTTCTTTCTATCTCTTCACCCTTCCTTCCTCACCTCTTTCCCTTCCTCCGCCCCTCCCCAGCCCGTCTTTCTGCGAAACTCTTCCGCCACATTCTTTCGAAGTCCATCTGCCCCGGGATGCCCGACCGTGTTCCATTTCAGCGTCCCAAGACTCCCATCATTTCCTCCGTCCAATCCTGAGCCCTCGTTTCACACCTCATCACCATCCTATCTACCCTCGTCCAGCCATCTCCCGCTTCCCTTTGCTCAGCTTTCCCTATTTCCCATCAACTATTCTCTATTCCTCTCTATTCTTACCTGTTGTCTCCCCCTTTTGTCTTTCATTTCCTACCTCGCCATTCAAAGTGATCCAGTTGTTTGTTTGTTTTTTGTTTTGTTTTTTTGTTTTTTCGCCTGAGAGAACTTCAGAGAACATATGACCCATGGTAGGTCAATCTTCCTCTCTGATTAGGGGTTAGACTTTGTGGAAGTAAAATCACAAGGTGTTAACCATAACAAAATGTAAAAGATAAATTCATCAGTGTGGAAGGAGTCTCGATAATTTTTGTCATTCCGGTGTGATACTTTTCTTTTCCTTGCCTATCGTCAGACTCTTCTATTCGTCTCCGTTGCGCTCTCTTGATGTCAAAGGGGAGGGTTATTTGTTTTTCTTTATTATATTTTTTAACAAATTCTTTTCATAATTTCTCCTAGACGTAACTTTTTCAGTCTTCCTCCCTCCGCACCCTCCACAAAAGAATCCATACATCGTCTCCCTCCACGGTCTTGCACCCAATCCTCCACTTTTTTTCTTTTTTTTTCGTTTCTTTTTTTTTTCTTTTCTTTTCTTTTTCCCACCTTTTTTTTCTTTTTTTTCTTCGATCACCATCTGTCCATCACGTCTTCGCAGCCTCACCTCCGCAGTTCTCAGAACTTTCCTCACTTGACGACTCCTTCAGATGACTTCGGATCACGTACTCCGTCCTACTCTATCATGTCCTACACCAACGTCTTTCTTCTTCATCACACCCTTTCTCGCAGGTTTTATTTATATATTTATTTATTTATTCATTTATTTATTTATTTACTTGCTTTCTTTAACATGGGAAAGGAAAATAAATAAGAAAGGCTTGCAAAGGTAGAGCATACTAACAGGAGACATTTTGAGCCATAACTAGAACAGATACTAAAAATAAACGAAGAAATGAAAAAAAACAAGCGAACCCAACAACTTCCAGACATTACAGCATATTGGTTAGATTCCTCATGGTTGATCTATAATTTAATTTAAATCAATATAGTGCAACAGTGTAATGAAATCCACCCAAAAATGATTTATTGGCAAAACTTCAAATAACTAGATATGTACCTTCGCACCTTCAGGAAACTAATCTCGAGCTGTCGGTCTCCACGACCCTCTCCCTCATTTTCCATTCAAAAGACTTCACTTTTTTCTATTTATCAACACTAAAAAAAGACATAAAGAACCCAAAAAAGATATGAAAATAAGAGTCCTGTAGAGAGCTACTCATAAGTCTCTTCTTCCTCGTCCCTAACTTTCCAGTCCAGTTACTACTTCAATTTATATATGCAAGAATGAAAAAAAAAAAAATATATATAATATATATATATATATATATATATATATATATATATATATATATATATATATATTTTTTTTTTTTTTTTTTTTTTTTTTTTTTTTTTTTTTTTTTTCATTCTTGCCTCGTACTGTTTTACGCACGCGGCATCCTCATAGTTATTCATCATTCTTCAGACGTTCTGGACTCCACATATCTCTACTTTGGGCAATCTCTCACGCATGAGTTCTCTATTCGTTCATCAATTCCCACAAATCTCCATTACCCAGTCATAAACATCTGATACCCTCACCCCGGTTCTCTGAACTCATTACCAGCGTCCCAATACCCACGCCCTACACCCGCCTCCTCACGCCCACCTCACGCGTTTTGATAACCACCATTAATAAAAAAAATTCGTTATTTTCATCGCCATGCTGTTAAGCCATCCTCCCTCGTGAGCTCTTCAAACATAGACAGTTAAATATTATGGAAATGTGGCAGTGTACATTGCGAGTAGTCATGGTTGACAGTATCGCAAAGTATCTTGCCCAAATTGAAACAAACACTTTCGATAACAAATTGTTGTGAAGTTTTAATCAGATTTCAGGTTTGGTATTTTCAATATGTGTCATTTAACATGGAAAGCCGTTTAACTGTTTTCGTTACGTTATTTTCAACACTTCGGTCGGATTTTGATATAATGATTCCAGCGCACAAATCAATGATCATCCACAATATCATCGGGTGCTGTGTCGACACGTTTGGTTTGACCTAAATTCTCTTGTCGCTCGTCATTACTTTTCACTCTTAATATTTGCTAGTATATCCTCTACACATTAATCAGTTTCAATAAATTACGCTCACAGTACGCTGTCCTGATCCAGCCGAACTTTTTCCTGGAAATAGAGCCGCTAATTGGTTAACTTATTAACCAATCACCCGCTTTAGCGTCTGCCATAGTGTTCTTCAGTAGTCTCAGTAGGTGCTGTAGTGTTTTAATATTAAAAAGGATGATAGTCATTAATGAACGGTTCTTTGTTCTATTACTCCCGAAGTGGCGTCTTCGGTCAGTATTTATTTCTCTTCTTTGGGGTTTTTGTTGCTATTTAAAATATGGAGAAAAAAATCGGTATTCATCAGTCCACAGTCCCTCCAAGAAAGAAATGGTCCATCCAGTAACACAGTGTTTTAATAATAAAAAGGATGATAGTCATTAATTAACAGTTCTTCGTTCTAATTATTCCCGAAGCGGCGTCTTCGGTCAGTATATATTTCTCTTCTTTGGGTTTTTTGTTGCTATTCAAAATATGGAGAAAAAATTCGGTTTTCATCAGTCCACAGTCCCCCAAGAAAGAAATGGTCCATCCAGTAACAACACCACGGATTCTTGGAACATCGAGGACCAAATCGTATTTGGTGTTTGCAGTATTCCTCAGTCACCACTCTCCCTTTTCTCTTCTAATTTTCCAAACTCTTGTTCTTCCAGCTTGGTCTTCACTCCTCCACAGTCTGCGGCGCTCTTCGTCTACAACTTGATACGCCCTTGTTGCATAACGATTTCCCCCGCAGGCATCTCGATGGTTTTTGGTTTTTTCCTCCTGTGTCCTTCATATTAAGTGTCTGGATTCAGTTTTTCCCCGTTCTTTTCGTTAGTGTCTCTACCAAAATCTTCAGCTTCAGCTATTCCCACCGTTTTCGTGAACGTTTGGTCTGTTTCTGTTAAATACGTTTTCTGTTGTCCTCAGAAGGTTTGAGGTTTCCCTTCTTTTCAGCCCCGTTTTCTTGTTTCGAATTTCCTGTAAGTGGACTCTTGTACGTATTCTTTGAATTAACGAATCTCGATGAGCAAGAAGTGGAGGCCTCGAAGAGCTGAAGAGGAGTCCCAACGAGGCCGTGAAAAAAGAGGAAAAAGAGAGGAAGTCAGAAGGGACGGGATGTCAAGAGAGAGGTGGGGAGGAGGGGGGAAGAGAGGAACGGAAAGAGGAAAATGGAAGGAAGCCCTATACGGAAAGGCAACATATATTTCATTACTGTCCAGTAATGTCGTAACACATTGATAAATGCACTAAAAACCCACTGTTGATTTGATTTAAGAAAAGAAAGGAAATAACGATTTCCGTATATTTCGATCACTTGCTGTGATCCTCTTCAAGCGGAAGAGGATCACAGCAAGTGATCGAAATATACGGAAATCGTTATTTCCTTTCTTTTCTTAAATCTAATCAACAGTGGGTTTTTAGTTAATATATTTCATTATTAACATGATCAAAGCTGATAACAACAGAATCTTGGAGTTTCATTTACTAGAAACAACCCCAGAGTGGCAGACAGCATCTCACTGGGATTAAACGTTGGACTATTAGTGTTGCCAGATTATGGGACTGCTTCTGTGTCTCTGGCTTATAGTAGTAATGGGGAGGGGAACAGATGTAGGTCATAACCTTTCTTTGCATAAAAAAATGTACGAAGTACAGTCGATGATGATATAAGGAGTCCAGTCTCCACAGTCCGGAGACCGAATGTCAGCCCCTACAGGGTGCACCTCCACATGATAGGGTTTGAAGGCGGGGCAGCAGGGAGAGTATTCTAACTGACGTCGCTCTTGTAGGAACACCTGCAGGTACCTAGTGTAGGCCTTATAGTCTCTTGCAGTCTCCTTCATTCTTATGTTCTTATGTACCCATCGTTGGTTCCGAGACTAGAAGCTATAGAAGATCAACAGAAATGTAATATATTTCGTGGATACACTTCAATGAAATGTAATATATTTGGTGGATACACTTTAATGAAATGTAACATATTTGTTGGATACACTTTAATACCCCCGTCTTGCATGTGATGATACTTCCTTTTCAATTGAATCATGTGATGGCAACCAAAATAGAATATAGAAAGAAAATTACCTAACGAAGAGAGTAATCAAGATGGCCTTCACCCCACCAATACGGCGGTGAGGCCTCTATTAAATAAAATCACTTGACGCTGGCCATAATAAAGTTAACTTGAAACATCATCATAACAGTGGGATAGGACTGGCAACAGAAGAGGAAATTATTCATTTACTTAAGTGGAATAAGGTGGAGAAACCTTCATGAATGATGTGGACGAACTTAGGATGGGTGGAGGAACACGTTAGGGCGAGTGGATGGGAAAGTAATAGAAAGTTGGAGAAAAGAAAATTAATGGCGCCAGATGAGGAATGAAGAACAGCAGTGTGTTGCCGAAGTTGGAAACTGGAGCCTCGCGCCCGGAATCTTGGGAAGTATTGAGACACTCTCGAAGTCCATTCAACGTTGGACCAACTTGAAAGAATGAAGGTTTCCCAAGTTTACCATCAGTGTAGTAACATTCTGAACGAGGGCCGCCAGCTTTTGTTCACTCAAATTGTTTAATACAATATCGAGGACGAAAAAAAAAGAAAGTAAGAAAGAAAAGGATGCTCAGGAGAGGAGAAGAGCACTTCAGATCGTATAGGTACCTCTCCATCCCTTTCCTCCGAAGCTACCACTAGCTAAGGTTATGCTTGACCAGTTCGTGGCTAGAGTTCATCCTTAGTACAATAAAACCACCGACTGTTAGCTAGAATAAAGTCCATAAAGCGCAACACGGGTTAAAATACGTTAATCGAAATAACCTTTGAGTTTCCTTCGACAGAATAAAATCGCCTGGCGGCAGCTAGAATGAGTAGTCTCAAAGCGCAACAAAAGGGCTAGACAAATTTATGGATGGGGATGACAGGTGGTGATAGACATGGAACTACCTAGCGTAGGCCTTATGGTCTCTTGGAGTCTCCTTCATTCTTATGTTCTCCCGAGTATGTAGGGGACGATACATTCCCGGCTCACCACGTGATTCACTGTACAAACTCTTTTACACCGTGGAACACGCCAGCCGTATTCAAGCCTTGAATGAATCTCGATCTGCTGAGAATCCTGACCAACGAGAAGTCCGCCTCTGGAGTGAATAAAGTCGCCCGGCAGTTATTAAGAACTGAAGCCGTGCAGTGTGTCATCCCGTCGTAGTGGATTGTTGACGTATTTAACATATCCATTGTTGTCAACCTCTTTCCTATTTTTTGTTTTATTAGTCCTTCCTTCCTTCCCTCCTTCCCTCCCATTCTCCTTTATTCACTCTCTCCTTCCTTCCCTCCATCCCCATTCACCCACTTTTATTCCACACAGTAAACCTTGCCCTCTACTACGGTCTATTCAGCTTGAGGAGAATGACGGTCCCAGCCCCGCGTCCCTCCTTCCGTTTTC
>NC_134787.1:11185783-11188283 GCF_046742065.1 Oratosquilla oratoria
ACGTCACCTCCACATTCTACTCCTCCTCCTGCTCCTCTACCTCTACGTCACCTCCACCTTCTCCTCCTCCTCCTCCTCCTCCTCCTCCTCCTCCTCCTCCTCCTCCTCCTTATCCCTCTCCTCCTCCCCACCGCTTGTTCCTCCCCTTTTTCCTCCTTCACATCCTCGTTTTCTTCCTACTTCTCCTCTACCACCACCACCACCTCCTCATCCTCCTTCCCCTCCTCCACCTCCTCCACATTCTACCACTTCAGCATATTTACCTTCATCATTTCTTCCTCTTCCTCCTCCTCCCCCTCCTCCTCCTCCTCCTCCTCCTCTTTTCTTTTCTCCTCCTCCTCCTCCTCCTTCCCCTCCTCCACCTTCTACCCCTTCAACATATTTACCATCATCATTTCTTCCTCTTCCTCCTCTTCTACCTTCTCTTCCTCCTTCTCCTCCTCCTCCTTCTCCTCTTTTCTTTTCTCCTCCTCCTCCTCTTCCTCCTTCTCCTGCCACTGTTTCTGCTTCTTCCTGTGCCACTGCCTCCGCCTCCTACGCTCGTTAACTCTCCTTCGCCTCCTTGACCGGTAGAGTCTTCGGCGGGACATTTCTTGTGATGTCCATCTGTCTCGTGACTTGGTTCATCGTCCTCTTTACGTCTTTAAGTCTTCGAAGTGTTTAGTTGCTCGACTCTTGCCCTAGTCTTTCCCTTCTTTCTCCCCTCGCCACATTTGTCCTCTTCCTCCTCCTTTTTCTCCTCCTCCTACTCCTCCTCTTCCTCCCCCTCCTTTTCCTCCTTTTTCTCCTCTTCCTTCTCCATATCCTCCTCCTTTTCATCCTCTTCCTCCTTCTTTTCCTTCACCTTCTCCTACTCCTCCTACTTTTCCTCTCCCTCCCCCTCCTTTTCCTCCTCTTTCTCCTCTTCCTTCTCCATATCCTCCTCCTTTTCATCCTCTTCCTCCTCCTTCTTTTCCTTTATCTTCTCCTACTCCTCCTACTTTTCCTCTTCCTCCCCCTCCTTTTCCTCCTCTTTCTCCTCTTCCTTCTCCATATCCTCCTCCTTTTCATCCTCTTCCTCCTTCTTTTCCTTCACCTTCTCTTACTCCTCCTACTTTTCCTCTCCCTCACCCTCTTCCTTACCCTCTCTGTCTTCTCCCCCTCCCCCACCATCCTCTCCCTTCCCGTCCTCACTCCCCCTACCCATCCATCTCCCCTAGCCAACCCCCCTCTCTCCTTTCTCCCTCTTTTTTCCACCTTCTCCTTCTCCTCCTCTTCCTTCTCTTTATATTTTCCTTCCTCCTCTCCCTTCCCCTATCATACCTCCCCTACCTCCTTATCCTTCCTCTCTGTCTTCCTCCTCTCCCTTCCCCTATTATACTCCCCTACCTCCTTATCTTTCCTCTCTTCCTCGTCTCCTCCAACCCTCCCCTTCCCCCTCCCCCGTGTCGGTCTTTGTGAGCTTTCGCGACAACCCTCGCCGTCTTGGTACAAAAGGGACACAATGAGGGACGAAACCTAACAGAAGTCCTGCTGAGCGAGGCCAAGTTCTTATATGATATACCACCTAGTTTCTTAACCCTTTAGTTGTGAAGCGAGTTTCCCACAACCGAACAGAACCTCCTTGCTTCAGCTGGAATAAATACTGAAGCCGAAGAGTTCACTGACAGAGGTTTCCCTCAGCTGAATAAGACCTCCTGGCAGCAACTTAAGACTTATAGGACTTATAAGTTGGCTTGGTAATTCGAAAGAGAATACGATCGTTGCAGAGTGGTTGGTAGTTTTCTCGGCTGAATGAAATGGCCTGGTGTAGCATAGTTTAAGTTTAGGACTTTGTATGTTCCACATTAATGTGTTCATGCTTATGCCCATTATAAACTCTTCTTCCCCTGCTTGTATGAATCCATATTGTAATTCTTTCGATTCAAATCCGCTCCAACTCCTCTATCTTCTACTTCAATTTCTCCTTGATCTTCTACTTCAATTTCTCCTTTATCTTCTACTTCAATTTCTCCTTTATCTTCTTCAATTTCTCACATACCATTTCTTTCGTCCTGTTATCCTTCCTTTCTCACCTCCTCCTGTCTCTGAATTCGACTTTCCCCTCCATCCCAGTTTCCACCTCTCTGACCCGGGGACCCCTTCCCCCCCACCCCTCCTCCCCCCGACGGGCTCCCTAGCTCATTATCCCTCCTACCTTCCCCTCCCCCTGCCCCTCCCCCCTCCCTCCCATCGCTTTCTTCCTGCTTGTTTCTCTCTCTCTCTCTCTCTCTCTCTCTCTCTCTCTCTCTCTCTCTCTCTCTCTCTCTCTCTCTCTCTCTCTCTCTCTCTCTCTCTCTCTCTGATCTCTGATCTCTGTGATCTCTCTCTCATCCCTCTCTCTTCCTCTCTCTCTCTTCCTCTCTCTCTCTCTCTTCCTCTCTCTCTCTCTTCCTCTCTCTCTCTCTTCCTCTCTCTCTCTCTCTTCCTCTCTCTCTCTCTCTTCCTCTCTCTCTCTCTCTCTCTCTCTCTCTCTCTCTCT
>NC_134787.1:11195783-11198283 GCF_046742065.1 Oratosquilla oratoria
TCTCATGGAGGATGATAAGGAAATAGTGAGTTCTCATTCGATTGCTCAAATTTGCTATTAAATCGTTGTGAGCTTTTCTAGAACTAAATTGCTCAAAAAATACCACAAAATTCGACAAAGGAGAAGCCTGTTACAGACTGGTACTTAATGAAATAACTATCAATAGTATCAATACTGTATAGAGTAAAGAATGTTCGTGAAATTTACTTGAAGACCGAAGTCTTCTTGTACATTATCCTACAATCCTGTCGGCAGGACGGCGGCGTCAAGTGGGCTGGTTGAGTGGCAGGTTGTGGGGTGTTGTCAAAAGACTTCCAAAATCTCTGGAAACTACCTTCCAGGACCCGACCATTCACTGAAGCCCCTCATCGAACCATGTTCTCCTCAAGGTTACATTGAAACTGGAAATCCAACCTCCTCAGGTCCTTCCTTCATCTCAAGGCTTCGACTTCAAGCAGGGAAGACACACATAACCAAAGGATATGAATTATGTTTTCTAACCTTTCTGACGTATTGCTAAATCGCGTGACTTAGCAGACAACGAAGATCAGGACCACAAACCTGTACTTCTTTTTTCAGGCCAAGGAGAAGATTTCGCATGAGAAGCTTTAGGTCTTAATGAAATTCTCCGTCAAGGCTGCTGCTGCTGCCCTTCATCGCTAAAAAGGGGGTCCCAAATGCTCATGAGTGTGGTTGGATACTACCGTCTTTTATCCCTTCACAGTGTATTCCTGTGAGATTTGGTCTATAGGAAAGAGTCGGTGATGGCGACTTGCATAGGATCTTTAAACAGGGTGACTTGTCTAGGAGCTGGTTAACAATGTTGCAGATTCCTTCTTCGTCGTTCTTTGTGCCTGAGCGCTCAAGGAGGAGAGCGTTAAGCTGTCGTCCCGGATTCACCAATGCAGTGCATGACTGAATTCTGGGTAGATACAATCAACAAGCACGAGACACCGAGGAGCTGCAAGATCCACCGTGAGCGAGTCGGAAATACAACGAAATAGCCTCCCCGCCACCCACCCACCCTTGTCTTCGGGCAGGAGCGAAATCAGGTGAATGTAAAAAGAAAGAGCGGGTTCCCCCACAATGCACGTGTCCCACTGTGTGCATCAGTGTCCCTCCTGCTACATCTACTGCGTCAGCCGCGGGCACGCCCATCAGCACAACGACAGCGCTGCCCCCCTGCAGTCGCCTCCTCCGATACCTCCACATGCCCACGATGGCTCCATTACGCCTCCACCCGTGCCTCCACACGGCCAGACCACTCCACATAGCCCAAGGGGGAGTCCCCATCACAGTCCACATCGATCTCAGCCTCGGGGTATAGTAGTACCCCATCCCCATAATCAAGGACAGGGGCAGTGCCCCCCTCATGTCTGTAACCAAGGTCCCCCTCCACAGGGACCCGCACACCCATGCAACCACGGACACCCTTGCAACCACCCGCACCCACCTCACCCGAATTATGGATCGCTGCCGCATCCCACGCCCAGCCATGCGCCGCCCACGCACATGTACGGGTCTCTGCCTCACCACCCACGCCCATGTCAGCCCAACAACCAACGTTTCTGCTCCCTTCCTCACAACCAGACCCCACCTCCGCCTCCCCCCCACCAGCAGCAGGCTCCCCCTCCACCGCCTCCCCCACCGCCTCTCCACGCCTCCATCCCTCCACACTCCGGTCCACCTCTCAAGAACGGTTCTCTCGAACCGGCCCCTCCCCCTCCTCCACATGCCCAGCCCCTCGTCTCTCCACCTCCATATTACGGGAACCTTCCTCAACAGCGGCCCATGCCACCGCCCCAGCAGATGGGTCCTCCTCGCATGACCCAGCAGCAGCTTCCACCGCTGCAGCTGCAGCAGCAGCACGCACCACGTCCAGCTCAGTTCCAGCCGCCGCAGAACTCGCGGTTTCCACCTCCTCAGTGCCCGCCGCCGCCGCAGCCGGCCAGGCACCCGCAACCTCCTCAGCATCTCCATTGCCAGCCACCACGGATGAACAACCATCAACCTCAGTCGCCACCTTACTACGGCAACCATCAGCAGTGCATACAGCACAAGCAAATGCAAATGCAACAACAACAGCAACAGCAGCAGCAGCAACAACAGCAGCAGCAGCAACAACAGCAACAACAGCAGCAACAACAACAGCAGCTGCTGCGTCACGGATTTCCAGGTCCCAATACACAACCTTTCCCCGTTCAACGTGCTCAGCCCCCACGACCGCCACCTTTACCGCCACCGCTGCCACCACCGCAGCCTTTTAACCAACTGCGGTACGGCTGCCTGCCGCACCAGCAGCTCGTGCCGCCGCCGCCACCACCACCGCCGCCGCCGCTGCCGCCGCCGCAGTCGCAAGCGCCACATTACGCTTGTATAAACTCTCTTCACCCGAAGATAATCGACCAACTTCCTCTTGGGTAAGGAATGTTTGTCACATAATGTCTCTGTAAGATCGATCTTATTGCAATGTAATGTGGAAAGTGTGCGTACGTGTGCA
>NC_134787.1:11203283-11205783 GCF_046742065.1 Oratosquilla oratoria
ACTACTCGTTTTTTAAGACCTACCTACTTTTTGTCGGTTGCAATAGAGTTCCTCCTGTTTTTGGCTCAACATCCGGGGTACTAAATATAACTGCATAAGCCGATAATCAACACTATTAAAGGAGAGGCTTTACTAAGTGAGTACCATATCTAACGATATCTAAAATCTTGAAATCTGAGAAAAGTCGAGATGAAATATTTTTTGGACAAGGAATCTAATAGCAACGCTGAATTCCGCTTCACGGCAACCTAGATCGCAGCTAAAGGATTAGAGGGTGATTTAGTAGGACTTTGAAAGTTTCGGAAAGAAAATTAAGTATGAAGAATGGCCTCGTAGTGTAGGATTCTGGCGGCCCTGCAAGAAGGGCGAGGCTTCTTATAGTCCTGTAAGAGGGCAACATGGTTCGTGGTGACCCTGTAGGAGGTCAAAGATGCTTCTGATGACCCAGAAGGAAGGGTGAAGTCTTCTGATGTCCCTGCAAGGAAGGCAAAGGGGCTTCCGATGGACCTGTACGAGGTCAAAGAGGCTTCTGATGACCCAGAAGGAAGGGAAAAGTCTTCTGATGGCCCTGCAAGAAAGGCAAAGGAGCTTCCGATGGACCTCTACGAGGTCAAAGAGGCTTCTGATGACCCAGAAGGAAGGGAAAGGTCTGATGGCCCTGCAAGGAAGTCAAAGGAGCTTCCGATGGACCTGTAGGGAGGTCGATGAGGCATTTTGATATTTCTATAGGAAGTGCGAGAAGGCTATTGATATGAGCCTTCAAGAAGGACGAGGTTGCCCTGTAAGATGGGTAAAGAGGCTTTTTGTAATCCTGCAAGATGGGTGAGGAGGCTTCTGAAGGCCTGTAAGAAGGACACGAAGACTTCCGACGGACCTCCAAGACGGGAGATGAGACTCTTCATGGCCCTGTGAATTCCCTTGGCCTGGCGTTGCGATGACTCAGATAATGTGTGTGTGTGTGTGTGTGTGTGTGTGTGTGTGTGTGTGTGTGTGTGTGTGTGTGTGTGTGTGTGTGTGTGTGTGTGTGTGTGTGTGTGTTTGACAGACAGGCAGACAGATAGACAGACAAAGAGAAAGAGAGATAGAGATTCACCAGCATAGTCTTGGATCACGTGTTGGACTCACGACCGATAGCTATTACCTCCCGGATCTTAGTTCAGAGCTCATTAGGCTGATCTGTGAGCATTGCTGTGACACACCACACATATATCTGGTGATCACTCAAAGGTTATCCTAAAGCTGGTGTTGTGATAGTTTATTACGTGTGTGTGTGTGTGTGTGTGTGTGTGTGTGTGTGTGTGTGTGTGTGTGTGTGTGTGTGTGTGTGTGTGTGTGTGTGTGTGTGTGTGACGTACCTATATATGTATTTGTGTATGCATGTATATATGTATGTATGTATGTCTGCATGTATGTATGTATGTATGTATGTATGTATGTATATATGTATGCATGCATGTATGTATAATATGTATTTATGTATGTATATATGTATTCATGCATGTATATGTATGTATGTATGTATGCATGTATATATGTATGTATATATGTATGTATGTATGCATGTATGTATGTATGCACAATATGTATGTATGTATGTAATGTATGTATGTATGTATGTATGTATGTATGTATGTACGTCTGCACGTATGTATATGATGGGAACACCGGCTGGTATTGCCGCCGCTACCGCCACCACTCGACTCTCCCACGCAGCTGTTACGTGGACTGTGCAGCTTCTGTATATAGCTGATCCGATTGGACTTGTCAGCTTTTGGAAGCCTGTTCACTGGCTACTGTCCTGCTCAACGCTAAGCTGCTTTTTCTGTAGCGTCTGGGATAACATATCCGTAAGCATATTCATGCATAGATATTGCATATATATATATATATATATATATATATATATATATATATATATATATATATTTGTGTATACACTATGTATGTAATGCAATGTTTGTATGTAGTTTATATATATATATATATATATATATATATATATATACATGTATGTGTGTATGTATGTGTGTTTATGTATGTATGTATATATGTATGTATCTATATATTGCTGAATCCATTTCGTCTCTTTCTTAGTATTCTGTGTCTCCTTTCTTTGCCCAGCACCCTCATTTTATTCCTCTTTTCTTGCCACAAGATTCACTCCGTCTTTCTGATTCGTCCTTTTGGTCTTCTGCAACTCGAAGTCTGCCTCTCCCATTACCTTTGTCTTCCATCAACACTATGCCAGTCTCCCTCAAATTATCTTTCCCTTCCGTCCATCATTAGACGTCTGTTCCTTTTCCTTCCCTTCCTTTTTCCCTTTCAGTAATTATCCTTCCCACGCCTTTCATTGCTTCGTCTGGTCTTTTTTCATAACCACTCCCACTTTTTTTTTTTTTTTTAAGCCTGGCCAAGGAACCAGTGTCCCACATAGTTACTGTACTTCACTCCTTGGGCCATCGCTCTCCTTCTGAGCTCTCCTGAGTTGACCACTTTTGCC
>NC_134787.1:11208283-11210783 GCF_046742065.1 Oratosquilla oratoria
AACCAAACGTAACCTAACCTAACCTAACCTAACTTATGTTAGGGTGGAGAGTCTATAATTGATCAGTGAGGGGGGAAATTCTACAGTTGAGTGTAGTTGGGGTGAAGATTCTACAGTTGACCAGTGTAGGGGGAAGAAAATACTTAATTGACTCGTCACCTCCCTTATTCTCTGCTAATATATATATATATATATATATATATATATATATATATATATATATATATATATATATATATATATATATATATTGACATAACATTCTCCATCCCATGTCCTTTGGTTTCTTCTTTCCTTATCTCTCAGTATAGTATTTCTTTCGTCTTGCCACTCTGCTATCTAAATGTTCAGAATATATAGCTCCTAGACTCAGACATCACTGTAGCTCGGAATAATCATTCCAAGAAGCGCTTGGTCAGGAGCAATTAGTTCCATGGAGTATATCCTGCCAAGCGGAGCTAAATCTATTCATACTCTCGCGCGTAAACTTGCATATCCCTCTCAACATTGCACTTGCCTGAATAGGGCCGGAATGTATTCAGTACATTAGTAACCCCTTCATTATCGCGGGGTGGCCAAGTACAAGTCAACTAGATAACCCTGCGGCAGTCATAATCTTCAAAGAATAAGTGTTACTTATTACGGAAAGGCTTTTTCTTTCACCTGATTAAAATCACTTGTCGGGAGTCTGGGAAAGATATACAAGAACGGTCCCCCTGAGGCGAAGATGGTGTTGTGGCGGGAGCCACACCACCACCTTGTCAATATATTAACTTCTCGCCCTAAGACTGCATAGCTTTCATGCTTTGAACTACGCCAGCTGGGCACTACATTTCACCAACCTGTCGCCAAACGTGCCTCGGAGCCAAGGGCTACATAAGATCTCCAACCTGATACTACATGAACTTGAAAGAGGGTGGCACCACACACACTGTAACAACTCGCTTTTGAAGTTCTTGATACCAGACGTTGAATACACGGTTTTGTTTTAATATTCTGGCTTCAAGTTATACATATATACGTCACTATAGAAATGCTTGTTAACCTTTGCGTTTAGTAACCTTTCATCTTTGTGTAGTTTCTTGTTATATTCTTTGTCCTTGCATACGCCGGCTGACGTCAAGAGAACATTGGACGCGGCGTCCTCTATATTAGGATCTTTAATACCCGCATTGTGGTACTCTGATATCGCGTCGAACTCCTTGTATACTTAAGTTGTTAAAGCTTTATCGATTAAATCTGTGTCTGTCTACCATGAGGGTTGTTGGCTCGTGCCAGAGACATTGGAGTAGATGTGTGTATGACTCAGCTTTTAAAGTTAATATATTTCTGATGTGCTATTAGGTGTCACATGATCTTTTATTTTCAATAGCATATTTCTCATGTGTTTAACCTAGAATACGCAACCCATGTGTTCAGTCTTTATAGGTAATATTTGTATTGTTTTATTGTGAATTGTAGGCTATTTCAGTTTACGTTATCATGGGCGTGTGTGTGTTGAGCAACACGGGGGAAATGTTTAATCAAATGCGTCTGTTTACTTTCTCTTTGTTTACAAGTGTTTACCAAGACTCACTGTAAGTCTCGCTTGTGATATAGAGGGACTATGTCATATGACTTTCCCAAGTGTTTTTAAAGCCTACTGGATTGTTGGTTACATGACTTACGGTTCTTCTCACATTGGAAGTAAGATGTATCGTTCTCAATTTTCATTCCTTCCTCTGATATCGTAGTTAGTAACTAATTAATTCTAGCAACTTAGAAGTCCATTCGATCCTCGCTCGCGGGAAACCAAATGATTATGGACTATATATAGTATGTATAAGTGTGTATAACACCCACATCGTAATATACAATCAAAGACATATTTTATTTGTAAAACCTTATGATATTATGATATTATGTCCTCCATCATAGTGACCCAGTTGCTGGATTATGTTACGACTAACTGGAGGAGCTCCATTGAGAATGGGGTAACGCTCGATCGAGACTCCTTTCAGGCCGAGGCCCTCACCCCCAAATGAATAAAGTCACTTGCCGCTTGCTCCAACAGAATCTATGAAGTGCGTTTTCGTTGTGAATGTTTTAGCTACGGATATGTAACTTTCCTTAAATATGTAATATTTTCTTCATATAGCAATGATTTCACATCTGTATAAAGTGTTGTATGATGGCTCAGTTCCTGGTTTATAGTATCCATGTTAACTACTTTACAATCACTTGTTTTATTGTATATTGTACTCTGTCGTCACAACCGGGGCTGGCAGCGCACAACGTACCCAGCCACCACCACCCCCCACCCCACCTCCACCACCCCCCACCCCACCTCCACCTCCCGCCCCACTCACTCGGCAGCAGAATTGGATCATGGGAGGCTTTAGAGCGACATGACAGTAGCTCAAGGATGAGTCGATGTAGAGCAATTTACAAGTTGCAGATCCGAACCGTCTACACCAGTGGTTCCCAAACTGTGGGGGGGGGGGGGGGGAGGTAACAAATT
>NC_134787.1:11215783-11220783 GCF_046742065.1 Oratosquilla oratoria
TATGGCGTATGTCCGGCCGTACGCATTAACATATTTCCCGTACAGGAATGCAGAGGGAGAATGGGGAGGAAGAAGAGGGAGCGGTGGGATTAAAGGGACCTGGAGGTGGGGAGCAAGTACACTTATAAGGGATTAGAGGAAGTATGGGGATTTCGGGAAGGAGACGGAGGGTAAAGGATTTGGGGATTGAGGTTATGCGAAACAAAGGTTAGGTTAGACCGGGTCTTCGGGCGATATGCATGAGAGAGGAGGAGGAAGGAAGGAAGAAGAAGAAAAGGGAATTAAGATTTTCTTCTTCTAGCAGAGCTAGACGGAGAGAAGCCGGTGCCGACCAGGTAGGGTAGCCCGTGAAGCTAACAGCATTTCGGGAAGCGGTTTTTGGAAAAAGAATGAAAAGGCTTCTTTGCTGAGGGGAAACAAAAAGTAAATTAGGCACTATGAACTCGAGACGCTACCCATTACGCGCCAATGGAATCTTATCAAACGAGAGGTGAGGGTGGGAGGGAGTTGTCATTCCGTGAAGGACGACATGGAATAGTGTGACCGAGTTGGCACGTAGGCAGGCAGGCAGGCAGGCAGGCAGGCAGGTGATCGGGCAGGTGAGTGGGCAGGTCAGTAGCCAGGTAGGCATACATAAATAGCCCAAACGATATAGACAAGACAACGAGATTATTAGGTAGATATATATTGGTACTTGGTACGCATGTAAAAGTTTTGCATGTCAGCCTGCTTTCCTGAAAGGTAAGTTAGGCGAGGGCTTACATTAGGTAAGATTAGGTTAGGTTAGGTGAGGTTAGTTAGGATAAGTTACATTGGTGCATGGTTCCCAAATTCGAGAAAGGGACTCGTTTTGGAAAAGAAATATTCTTGCGGGAAAAGTAGAAGAATAATCGTATAACCAAAACTGGTTTGTGATGTCCTCAGAAACCCATCCCAGCTAGGATAAAAGGTCTGAAGAGATTAGGAATTAACGATTTTCCTCCCGTGCATGGGGTCCACATCTGTTTATTCGTTTTGTTTGTCCTGAAGGAGAAGAGGGCAGAGCTGCCAACCGTCACATGTCGACATGATGTTTACTAAGTCTTTCTTTTTCTGTTCTCATTTAATATGAATGGTTCTGCAACGTTATGAACCTCAGAGGCAAGGATACAAAACCTACTGGCTTTGAAAACGTTCCTGTGTTTGTAAGGTCCTATGTTTACTTTAGCCACTCCGATAGCGTTACAGTGCTGAACAGTTGGTAGCAGTGTTGCCACATGAATGCACCGCGCGCGAGTGTTGTTTATCTTGTGGCCCCAATATATCTTTTAATAAACGTAATCAAAAGTCATGATTCTTGCGACGGTTTGACATTGCGACCGACACAGCTTTTCAAACGAATCTCTGTTAACTCGTATCCTTCGGTTACATTGTACGTTAGGCCAATAAATCTTTGTTTATATTGCAACAGACTTTATCGAAGTTCGACTCGAAGTTACGCGTTGGCATGGGAGGGGCTGTTGCGTGGACTCGGAGGGGACGGACATGAAGAAGTGAATAGGCGTGCTTGTGGATAGGAGAGTAGGGAGGGTGGGAGGGAGAGGGAAGGAAAGGGAGTGTTAGGTTAAATCTAAAATAATAAATTATATTAACCCTTTCGGCACAGCAACGCCATTTATCGGTTCTTTCATGACAAAATTCAGACACTTTTATATTCAACTGAAGAACTGAAGATTACCAGACCTGAGTGATAATCTTCTTCAACAGGAACTAACATAACCCTGATTGGACAAGCTTAGTCTAGAACATGCTTAAAACAAGTACAAGTTATAGGAAGTAGAATGGGACTTCAGTTGTCGATGCCGGTTTGAGTCACATAAACATGCACAAGACACATTGAGACACATGAGCATGTGTCTCTCCTTTGTCCTCCACGCAGGACGAAGATAACCACCTCCTCTTCGCCTCTCCCCTTCTCCTCTCCTTCCTCTCCATTCCCCCTTCCCCCTCCTCCTTTCCCTCCCCCTTCCTCCCCCTCTCCCCCCGCATACCAAATGAATCCTCCTCCAAGGGTCCGACCCTCCCCAAGGGTCCCAAAGGGTCCCAAAGGCCCTCGGAAACAGGGCCAGCCCACTCCTTCGGTTTCCCTGTGGGTGGGCGCGAGTTCTCTCCCGAGGGATCTTGGGAACCGGGGTCTCGACCCCTTCAGACTTCTCAGTCAAGTCTTCTTCATTGTCTCCCGTGTTTTTTTCTCGCACCGTTTTCCTTCTTCAACATTGGTGTTCTGCTTCATCATCATTTGCTCTCCGGGTTCCCGTTCTTTGCTCTATGCTCCTTTGTCCCAGTCCACTCTTTCTTCCTCTTTCCTCTTCCTCCATCCTCTTTTCCTCTTCTTATCTCATTTTTTGTTTATTCACTCCATCACCCTCGTCTTCCTTTCATTTCTCCATTTCTCTTTCATACGCTGCCTCCCTTTTCATGCACCCTTTTGTATTAGTATGGAAGGGGCTGCAGTGACGAAAGCAGTCACCCTCCAAGACAATTTGAATATTACTATCGCTCCACACACACCCCACAACTGCTTTCTGTCCCTCTTTCTCTCCCTTTCCCTCTCTCTCTCTCTCTCTCTCTCTCTCTCTCTCTCTCTCTCTCTCTCTCTCTCTCTCTCTCTCTCTCTCTCTCTCTCTCTCTCTCTCTCTCTCTCTCTCTCTCTCTCTCTCTCTCTCTCTCTCTCTCTCTCTCTCTCTCTCTCTCTCTCTCTCTCTCTCTCTCTCTCTCTCTCTCTTTCTCTCTCACTCTCTCTCTCTCCTCTCTCTCTCTCTCTCTCCACCCCCCTCCTCCCACTCTTCTTCCCCTCCTCTTTTCCTCCTCCTCCTCTTCCTTCTCCTCCTCCCCTTCCCCTCCCGGTACTGCCCTCCCTGGATCTAAATTGCAAGTGGCCCCTGGGCAGTTGCCACCCCTCTCCGGTCCCGCGAGGTCTGCAACATTGTAGATGGAGGAGACACTCCCAAACCAGACAGCACTTTTTTTTTTCTTTTTTTTTTTTTTTTTTTTTTTGGCAAGGAAGTGCCTGCAAGGTCACCCATTCTGTTTTTTTTTTTTTTTTTTTTTTTACTTTAGTTTAAAGAATGCAAGCACTATTCATATTTGCTGATAATATTTGAACAATTTTCCTATTAATGACCTTGCCAGGTTAATACCCTATATTTAATAAAAATATCAAGATAACAATTTATACAAAGGCATGAGAGAGGACATACTTCTCCATAATAGAAATACTGACAATAACATTGTTATAAGTGATATTAATCATATGAAAGCCACTGAAAATGTGTCATTTTGAAGATCATCTACAGGTTTATCTTTTCTGACCCTCAGTATTGGTACTTGATTTGTGTTGGCTCTTGATGTAATACTTAAGTCCTCTGATGGTCTAGTATGATTAGAGAATTTTCTTCCTCTAGAGCTCTTGGCTAGATTTTTTCTCTCTATGCTTGCGTGTACCTAGACACCTGCTACGTGCTTGTCTTCAAGAACCAGGTAAGGACAATCATTGCAGGCCCAAGCTAAAGAAAAAAAAAGCAAATCTTTATACCGGCAGATGCCGTAGTAGAAAATACCAAGAAAATAATGTGGATGAAAACAAAATAGAAAACGGGGGGTTCTCCCCAGGGAATGTGATGCTTGCTTATTGTAGTCATGTTTCTTCTTTCATAAAGGCTCATGCATGGGCAAATGTCTTTAGCTGCTGCTGCTGCTCCTCCTCCTCCTCCTCCTCATCGTCATCCTCCTCCTCATCCTCTTCCACCTCCTCCTCTTTCTCCTCCTCCTCTTCCTCCTACTCTTCCTACTCCTCTTCCTCCTCATCATCATCTTCCTCCTCTTCCTTAATTTCCTCCTCTTCCTCCTCCTCATCACCATCTTCCTCCTCTTCCTTATCTTCCTCCTCCACTTTCTCATCTTCCTCCTCCTCTTCCTACTCCTCTTCCTCCTCCTCAACATCTTCCTCCTCTTCCTCCTCCTCAACATCTTCCTCCTCTTCCTCCTCCTCAACATCTTCCTCCTCTTCCTCCTCCTCATCGCCATCTTCCTCCTCTTCCTTATCTTCCTCCTCCACTTCCTTATCTTCCTCCTCCACTTCTTTCTCATTCTTCTTTTTCTCCTCCTCTTCCTCTTCCTGCTACACCTCCTCCACCTCCTCTTCCACCTCCTCCACCTACTCCTCCCCCTTTTCCTCATCTTCCTTCTTTTTCTCCTCTTTCTCCTCCACTTCCTCTTTCACCTCCTCTTCCTCCTCCTCCTCCTCCTCCTCTTCCACCTCTTCCTCCTCCTCCTACTCCATCTCTTCCACCTCCTTTTCCTCCTTCTCCTCCTCCTCCTCCATGTCTTTCTCCACCTCCTTTTCCTCGTCATCCTCATCCTCTTTCTCCTCTCCTCCTCCTTCTCCTCTTCTTTTCTTTGTGGTACATGTCGGTGCAAGGCTGCATGCATTTCCGTAATGAAAAAAACATCAACTTTGTCACGCAGATGATGAAGACGACGATGCTGCCATTGTGTAGTCACATTCCCTCGGTCTGTTTCTTCCGTTCTTCATTCATCAAGGTATCTATTTCATCATCGTGGCATAATGCATTCATTCCTTAACTCGATGTTCTCTGGGCACAAAGGGCAAACATCACATTCTTAATCGCAGCTCAACGCCTTTTATCGTAAGTTCTTTACCTTAACTCCAGATGGTATTGTATAGTTGAAGGTTATGATCAGGATTGTGGGGGCTTTGCTGAATTAAATGATTATAATAAAGTCAATGATGATAGTAAATAAAAACGATAGTAATCTGACGTTAACCGGAACCAGGTTTTCATTACAGGTTATAGTGTTACTGAGAATAACAAGGTTGTGTTCAGTCTTGATTCACAGAAACTAAAACTAACATAGCGTAACCTAATCCAATCAAACCTGACCTGACCCAACCTAACGTAACGTAACGTAACCTAATCTAATCTAATCTAATCTAATCT
>NC_134787.1:11225783-11248283 GCF_046742065.1 Oratosquilla oratoria
TGTATACGCGTTGCAATTTCAAGGTCTAATTTGCTATTCTGGACTGTGACACAATATCCGATAAACACCGAGAAACCGAAAATAAAAGTCCAGGTATCGCTGTGGATTTGGTGAGTGCAAAGTCGCCATTTTTTTTTTTTCAGCATACCATCATGCAGAATAATATAATTCCGGATACGCTATTATCACGAGTTTATGTGAAAATAAGAATTTAATATATGTGCAATTAACCCTTTCATAGCCCAGCTTTAATCTGAATGAAATTGTCTGAGGTAAGCTAGACCTCTAAAACTTCCCAAAATGTGCATCATCGAGTCGAAAGAGTGCGCGAATAGGACCGATAGGACCGCAAAACATATTCGCATTCTTTCTGTCATTAGTGAAACCAAAAGAAGATATTTTGACGCGCCAAAGTCACCCCACGGGACAAGTAAAGGGATCATGTTGACAAGAGCGAAAATTTTAACCGTCAAATTTGTGGCATACTTGAAGGGTTTGTTGTGTCCAACACTAGGAATGCTATATAACAATTAATCATATTGACAGGGTAAAAGGTCGAAAAAATACATCCCGGTTTACGACAAAGTTAGATGCATTGAATAAGTAGATAAATGATATGAAGAAGAAAACAAAGATTCAATTAACTAACTATAAGAATAAGTCACCAAATTCTACGGCATTTTGTTCAGGATCCAAACTGAATCTTCGAGCTGTATCACAACACTTGATGTATATACAGGGTGGTCTAAAAGTAGGTGGACAGTATGTGGAATAGTTTTGTGTTTCGGTTATATAACTATGGTATTTGTGCTGCATTATATTAGTAAATATATTTGTATATGTGAGCTCAAAATCAATTTTATCATTTATTGCCCACCTACTTTTGTACATGTAACCTCAAAATAAGTGTTATAACTTACTGTCCACCTACTTTTGGACTTTCTTGTGTTCAGAGGAGGTTTTTGACCCTGTTCAGATGAACAAAGTCGTTTAGCATCCGACCTAGTTATGGACCAAAAGGTCCCCTGTCGTCATGCTCTTCCTTTGTAATCCTTTGTAATCCTTTGTTTTTGTAATTTGGTATTTCACGGGGGCACTACATGTCGGGTATTCGAATCGAGTTATGAGTCCCGATCAAGGAAGCTCTTGTTTCATGGAAACACGTATAGAGAGTTGACTTGTTCCATTACTGAATAAAGCAGGCTGAAGTTATCCACATTAAAATATACGAAGTTTGCCACATTGTTGATGGACTTCAGCCTTGAAGGCCGGGAGGATTTCTCTCAGTTGAATCAAATCGCGTGACGTCAAACAGAAACATATTCTGGAACAGCCCTCGATGTCTACGGGTGAAGGGTCAGTTTCTGTAGGAATCAGAAAAAATAATCAGTAACTCGGTTTTCATGGCGAGATGCGTCTCATCCTGTGTCATCGATTAGGTCTCGTGTTCTGCCATTTGGCCGTTCCCCAGACCTCATTCTTTCCAGAGTTCGAAGGCCAGCAAGGCCACGATCTCGAACTTTGAGTTATTATTTAGTCTAGTTGTTGAACAACAAGTTATTACTAACTTTCGCTAACAGTCAGAGGAAGGGAAAGGGTCAGGTAGGTAGAGGCAAACAGGCAGGTCAGCAGACGGGAAAGCAGGCAAGCAGAGGCAATTAAGTCAGACAGGAGGAGAGGCAAGCAGGCAAACAGACACAGTCAGACAGAACCAGACAGGAGCAGATACACAGACAGAAACAGGTAGACAGAAGCAGATACACAGACAGAAACAGGTAGACAGAACCAGACAGACAGGTAGATAGAAAGACAGATAAGGAAGTGTCCAGCAGGCAAGGGGGAAAGCAGACTCGGAAGCATTGTTGAGACGAGTTTCCAGGAAAGAAAAGACGTGACTCTTGAAGAAATTTCCATGTACGACCTCATCTCTTATGAGATATTCAGAAGTTTCTGAGCATAGAATATTCTTCAAGAATAAACCAACTTTTTCTTCTTTTTTTCTCTAATCATTGATAACGTTGGCTTTGGCTAATGAAAACATTCGGTTTTTCGTTAAGTAATCCTGAAGAGCAGACTACTCGCTTTCTCTCTCTCTCTCTCTCTCTCTCTCTCTCTCTCTCTCTCTCTCTCTCTCTCTCTCTCTCTCTCCCTCTCTCCATCTCTCTCTCACTCCATCTCTCTCTCTCTCCATCTCTCTCTCTCTCTCCTTTCTCTCCCTCCCTCTCTCTTTCTGATTCCTGAGTAAATTTGACAAGTGATTGAAAGAGGTAATGGATCATTCATTCATTACTAATATGAAAAGAAAAAGCAAACTGAAGTAATGAGGCCATACTGATTTGGAAAACAAGACGAGATTATCCTTTAGAATCAGAAGCATTATATATATATATATATATATATATATATATATATATATATATATACATGTATATATATATATATATATATATATACATATATATATGTATATATATATACATATATACAGTATATATGCAATAAAAACACTAGGAGCGTGTGTTCACAAATGCGTAAGTAACCACTAGGAAAAGTAAACTAACGAAGCAGAGCCTTTCGTATAATTACATCTTCAGTGCAGATACAAAGGAATTATAAAATGAAATGAAGAAACAAGGTACAGAATATATGACATAGTGAAGAGGGCATTCGGAGAGGTAGTGGAATAAGTACACGTGACGGACGTTTGAACCGTCCTGGTAACCAACAAGTATGGGACAACTGCTCATAATTTATATTATCAAGGTTTGTACAAATTAGATAGTTATATTTCTCATGAAATTTCAAAATTATTTAAATTATAATATAAATTATGAGCAGCTGTCCCATACTTGTTGGTTACCAGGATGGTTCAAACGTCCGTCACGTGTACTTCTTCCACTACCTCTTCGAATGCCCTCTTCACTATGTCATATATTCTGTACCTTGTTTCTTCATTTCATTTTATAATTCCTTCTTTGTATCTGCACTGAAGATGTAATTATACGAAAGCGCTCTACTTCGTTAGTTTACTTTTCCTAGTGGTTACTTACGCATATATATATGTATATATATACACATATATATATATATATATATATATATATATATATATATATATATATATATGTGTGTGTGTGTGTGTGTGTGTGTGTGTGTGTGTGTGTGTGTGTGTGTGTGTGTGTGTGTGTGTGTGTGTGTGTGTGTGTGTGTGTGTGTATGTATGTATGTATGCATGTATATCCTAAATGTGAATATATAGAGGGAAACAGAGGTAGCGGATAGACGTGGAATGGGTGGGAGTGGTTGCGTGCCTTTATTTCTCCATTCAATTGCATCAGACGCTGTAGTACATAACGTGAAAGCAATTGTATATTAGTTTATGTCATTCGTTATTCTTACCTAGTTAGTTTTCTTTATATAAGTGTTTTATATAGAATCACTCTTTTCACTCAACACAAAAATATATGTTAACATATGTGATACAGCTTGGGTGTCTCGAAAAATGTGTGTGCGTCTCTCTCTCTGTGTGTGTGTGTGTGTGTGTGTGTGTGTGTGTGTGTGTGTGTGTGTGTGTGTGTGTGTGTGTGTGTGTGTGTGTGTGTATGTGCGTGTGTGTGTGAGAGAGAGAGAGAGAGAGCTTGCATGCGTCCGCGATGCATGTACTTGTCCTACTTGATGAGAGGATGGGCGAGGTGCCGCTGACTAAAGACTGAATAGCGAGAGATGAATGAAGGTGAGTGTGTGGTGGCTCCTGTGATGAATGTATCGCCACTAAAAAAAAAATTCACTTCTCAAAGCATTTCGTCAGTGCCATTCAACGTAATATGCTCAAGGAAAAGACGGTAATTTTTATTGCGAATATCTATATTCGTTTGGGTAAGTCGTCATGGAGGGAAAAAGAGAAGGACAAGAAGAAGGACAAGAAAGAAGAGAAGAAGCATCAAAATGAGGAGGAGGAAGACTAGGAGGAGGAAATGTTAACTAGAGGCAGAGAGAGCTGCCATGTGGTAGGATGCTTTGGCCGCCGAGACATACGAAAGGAACCGTATGAGTAGGTGCCACAGACGAGCCACTTTTTGCCACGACAGGACATGATGAGTTCGTGTGTATGTCCGTGCGTGCGTGCGTGCATGTGTGCGTGCGTGTGTGTGTGTGTGTGTGTGTGTGTGTGTGTGTGTGTGTGTGTGTGTGTGTGTGTGTGTGTGTGTGTGTGTGTGTGTGTGTGTGTGTGTGTGTGTGTGTGTGCGCGCGCCTCTTGTGTTGACTAAAATGAAAATGAAAACTAAGGGCGTGAAGAACCCGACACAGTGGATCAAGAGAACTGGTACAGCCTTCGGGAGGACAGGGTGGGAACTCTGACTAGTAGGCAGGGAGGGGAGGGGAGGATGGGAGAGAAGGAGACAGGGAGGGGGGGTGGGAGGGTTGAAGATGAAGTGCATTTGGGTCGGGTGGAGTGGAGGTGAAGGTGATGGAGGAGGTGGAGGTGGTGGTGGAGGACGAGGTTACTGTGGGTGGATTGGATACCTGAGCCTGACGAGTTCCATACGGCCCCTGGGCATTAGGCTAGACTGCCTCTCCGCTGCCTCCCCGCCTCCTACCTCTCCTCCTCTTTGCATGTTTGCTTCCCTGCCTCTCTACCTCTCCGCTCTATCACCTCTTCACCTGTCTGCCTCTCTACCTCTCTACCTCTGTACATCTTTACCTGTCTTCCTATCCAACCTCTGTGCCTCACTGTCATTGTCTCTCTCCTAACACTCGTTGCATCTCTGTCACTCTCACTGTGTCTCTAAGCCTCTATGTCACTGTGCCTCTCGCACGCTCAGGCTCTCTACCTTTCTGCCTCTCGACTTCAGCCTCTCTTCCTCTCCATGACACCGCAGCGCAGGCAGCTTGTTCCCAATACCTACGTACTCTCGCTCCTTCTGCTTGAATGTACTCCATCAACATTTGTATTCGCGAATTTCCATGGCTTCCGGATCTCATGTCTGTTGTACTTTTATCTATCATTCCTAATGACTTTCTTTCCTCTCCCTTCCCCTACCTTCCTTTCCTCTCTTTACCTCTTCCCTCCTCTCCTCTCCTCTCCTCTCCTCTCCTCTCCTCTCCTTTTCTCTACTCCCCTTTTCTCTCTTCCCCTCTCCTCTCCTCTCCTATCCCTCCCCTCCCTTTCCATTCCCTTCCCTTCTCTTCCCTTCCTTTCTTCCCCTCCTTTCCCCTCTCCTCCTCTCCCCTTTTCCGCTTGTATCTTTCTCTATCCTACATTTTTCCTCTTTCAGAATAACTGGAACTCATCAACATGAACTTTTAGAATATGCATAAGCAAACATACTAACACGCCCAGCGAGAGAGAGAGATAGAGACATACACATACATACACACTCGCACACACACACATGTACACACACACACACACACACACACACACACACACACACACACACACACACACACACACACACACACACACACACACACACACACACTGACACACACACACACACGTATATATACAAGTGTATATAAGTATATATCAACAATTTATTCAAACTATTTTTGCTTGAAAAATTGGCTGTTATTCTTATTCTATCAATTCTTAAAATTTGTCCAACTAATGTGTATATGAACAAGACTAAAAATGTAATATCCTAATAGCGTATTCCATACATGTTAATGAAAAAATATTATATTTATTGAAGAGGAGAGTATGCGACTGTGATCATTTTTATATGAAGTTGCATGGTCTTAATTAAAAAAAAAAAATTATTTTTCATTTTCTATTTTATTATATATATATATATATATATATATATATATATTTTTTTTTTTTTTTTTTTTTTTTTTTTTAGGCTACGTTAATTAAGACTTGCGTTCTTTAATATAAACAGGGAAGGGAATTTAAATTTTTCGAATAATTCAAAAGTATGTTCTCCTCCTGGTTGTTTAATTAATATAAAAGTTTTACTTTTTATGAGAATTTTATGTGTCATTGCGAACACCCGAGCTTGGCCCATGGAAATATGCAAATGTCTTCTGCTGCTAAACACTTTATATATTTCTATATACATTAATATTCCACCAATTAAACTAATTTTCTATAAAGATATATAAATGCAACAACAACCAACAACGAAGGATATATGTCCTTAGTTTCGATAAATCATGAGTTAGATTTGTGTTCGTAATGCAGTAGTTATATATATATATATATATATATATATATATATATATATATATATATATATATATATATATATATATATATATATATATATATATATATATATATATATATATATATATACACCATTACCCATGCATTGCTGTTGAATTTATGTTTCTGTAGGAGAATCATCATAGAGTGTGGGGAATGAAGTAAAATGAGAGTTTTCCTTACATCCCGAAATTTATATTATTTATTAAGACATCATTCATATTTTCTATAACCCTGTGTGAAATATGTATGCAGATATGTATGAAGCATACGTATATATAAATATAGATATGAATATATTCTTATAGAAATATAAGTATATATATATATATATATATATATATATATATATATATATATATATATATATTGATATATATTGATATCTGTGTTCAAATTATATGTAAAACACATTTCATTATACACCTTTTATACTGAACGTAAAAGGTGTAAAATGCAGATGATGTAGATATACTGTGTCTTGCTGCATTGCTTTTGACCCAGGGATGACCCGTCATCCATGACAAGCTAAGATAAGAGGGACGAAAGGGGGGTGGATGAGAGCGGAGTGAATGGGGAGTAGCTACGTGCCTTTGACTTGGCCACCCCTCTTATAAGGGGGAAAAAGCTCTTGGTATATAGACCTTTTACAATTCTCATACTGTCATACCAATTACCTAATTGCAATTTTCTTTCTTTTTCGCAGGTAAGGATGTGACGATAACTTGAGTCTACACAGCGACGTAAGTGAAACGAGAAAGTTTGAGAGTAAAACACAGCATCAGGTACAAACGTGTTTTTTTTTTATATCGCTGTCAAACGTTTTGTTGTCCAACGTTTTGCACAACATCTACGTTCCGAAAGAAAACGTAGATAAACTTTTAGCATTCCGCGTCACCTCATAATTATGACAGTCCCCAGTCTACGTTAATCGGGCTGGTTTGTTACCACCGCAGCCCACAGTATAATATTGTTGTAGCATACATTAGGTGATTTATTATACAGTTGGGGAGCGGGCTCCGTCTTCAATATATATATATATATATATATACATATATATATATATATATATATATATATATATATATATATATATATATATATATGTATGTATGTATGTATGTGTGTGTGTGTGTGTGTGTGTGTGTGTGTGTGTGTGTGTGTGTGTGTGTGTGTGTGTGTGTGTGTGTGTGTGTGTGTGTGTGTACTTGAGAGGCATATCAACCATTCATATGAAAGATGTATTTTATGTACAGTGCCTTATGTTTTCACCGTGGCTTACCCCTAATGGGCCTCACAAGGAGGAAAAAGTGAATGCTAGCACTAGGTATATATTCTTGGTGCCAAAGTCAGATGAATGTTTGGTGCGAGAAATCCTAAGACCCTTGTCTTTTGATCTTTCCTCCTTTCCATCTTAACTTTCTCCAGTTTTTCTTTTTGTTGGTACGATGTTTTTTGTTTTTCTGTTTTCAGTCAGACTCCTCCCTGACGCTCTTTTTCAAGTTGCAAGGCGGAGTTCGACATCTGTCGATCTTGTTCTTGCAATGGGGCTTCTCTCCTTGCCTTTGCAACATTGAAACCTTTGACAACACTGCAAAATATATAAACTTTGTCACGTTGCGAGTCAAACCTTACCCAAATAATACCGTATAGCCTTAAAGTGAAATAAACGTTTTATTTCCACAAACGTTTATGGGAACACGTTGAGATTTTTTTTAACGTTTCTCATGACAAATGGCATTGGCCTGCAAGTTTCATTACGGACAAATGGGAACCAGACCAAATACATTATAACAGACCTATACATATACATTTACTAATGTCAAGTATCAAATATATGTTTACATACGGTCGTTTTCTTATATGAATTAATATTTGCAAAAAGAAAAAGTTTAAAGCATCATAAATCAGGTATCTGTCTGCTAGGGCACATAGTTCTCCTCTTCCTCCTCCTCCTCCTCCTCCTCCTCCTCCTCCTCCTCCTCCTCCTCCTCCTCCTCCTCCTCCTCCTCCTCCTCCTCCTCCTCCTCCTCCTACTCCTCCTCCTCCTCCTCCTCCTCCTTCCTCTTCCTCTTCCTCCTCCTCCTTCCTCTTCCTGCTTCTCCTCCTTCTCCTCTTCCTCCTCCTCCTCCTCTTCCTCCTCCTCCTCTTCCTCCTCCTCCTCTTCCTCCTCCTCCTCTTCCTCCTCCTCCTCTTCCTCCTCCTCCTCTTCCTCCTCCTCTTCCTCCTCCTCCTCTTCCTCCTCCTCCTTCTCCTCCTCTTCCTCCTCTTCCTCCTCTTCCTCGTCTTCCTCCTTTTCCTCTTCCTCTTCCTCCTCATCCTCATCCTCCTCCTCTTCCTCCTCTTCCTCCTCCTCTTCCTCCTCCTCTTCCTCCTCCTCCTCCTCCTCCTCCTCCTCCTCCTCCTCCACCCTCTTCAAGTAAGGGCTTCCTTCTGCAACACAACACAGGCGTTCTTGCAGCTGAGCTTCGTTTCACGGTCCGGAAACTGCCTGACCTGGATGGAGTCGCATAGCTGTATCCTGTGACCTCACACCCGATCGACCCCGCGACTCCTTCCTCGCGCGCTTCGATGGCTGCATAGAATCTTATTTTTATTCGTCTATTTATTCGTTCTTTTTTTTCTCCTATTTATCCTTTGGCTTCTTGTAGTTTATGTGCGTTTTGTCAATGCGTTCAAGTATATGGGTGATGTGATGATGAAATAAAGCCTGAATGTTGTACTTCCGCAATGAAAGGGATGCTTTAAACAGAGGCTGTGCGTTAACTTACACACATTTATATGACGAGAACAACACCTCTCTCTCTCTCTCTCTCTCTCTCTCTCTCTCTCTCTCTCTCTCTCTCTCTCTCTCTCTCTCTCTCTCTCTCTCTCTCTCTCTCTCTCTCTCTCTCTCTCTTTTTTTTTTTTTTTTAGGGGGTATGGTATTCGTGTCATGCCACACTCAAACCCATGAATTGCGTAATCCCCCTCCACCCTTTCACCTTATCATGAAATTCGTTTTGAAGGAGAAGTATGTGTCAGACGGTTAATGGATAACATAGACGGTTCATGGGCAACGCGGCCGGTTAACCCATTCAACTCCGATGACAAGATTCTTGTCATTTGGTCAAATAAAACAAAAAATCATAAAACACCAAAATGTTTGATCAAACACCAGAAAAATATGACGTCAGTCCTCGCTTCGCTCGCAGCGAAGCGAGGACTGACGTCATATTTTTCTGGTGTTTGATCAAACATTTTGGTGTTTTATGATTTTTTGTTTTATTTGACCAAATGACAAGACATCTTGTCGGAGTTTAATGGGTTAATCGACACCAGAGTTTGAGGACGCTCATGCACGAACCTTTGGGGAAACCGCGGTGAAGGAAGTTGTGGAATCTCGCCTCGCTGGTAACGTGAGGAGGAAGAGAAAGAGTACGAAGAGGAGGAAGAGGAGGAGAAGGAGGAATGTGAAGAGTAGAAGGGGAAGAAGGAATTAGGAAAGGAAAAAAAGAGGAAGAAGAAGGGAGGAGGAGGAGGAAGAGGAGAAAGATAGGAGGAGGAGGAAGAAGTGGAGAAAGAAGGGAAGAGGGAGAGAGGAATAAGAGGGAATAAGGAGAGGGAAGAGGGGAGAGTCAGAGATAGAAGTAGAAGGACGAGAAAGTTAAAGAACAGAGGGTGACTGAAGATGATGACGATGATAATGATAATTGCAATGATAGTGATGATACATAGATTCAGTGGTGTTGACGGCAGCGATGATGGTGATGGTGATGGTGACGAGGTCGATGGTGCTGGTGATGGTGATGGTGATGGTGATGGTGATGGTGATGGTGATGGTGATGGTGATGGTGATGGTGATGGTGATGGTGATGGTGATGGTGACGAGGTCGATGGTGCTGGTGATGGTGATGGTGATGGTGACGAGGTCGATGGTGCTGGTGGTGACGGCTGCTTCTGTGGTGGCGCTGTTTTTTGGAGGAAGACAAAAACTTGTTTGATAACAGAGATGGGGATGATTGTCAGACCGTTGGCCAGCTGGAAAATCCATCTCCTTTAGGGCGGTGACCTTTATTGCGGATTTGATTCTGGTGTGCCGCCAGGTGATTTTAATCAGTTGGGAACACTACCGGGCAAAATAGGGTCTTGTGAGAAATGGGGGGGTTAAATGAGAAAAAAATCATACGCACACACACACATACACAAAAGCACACACAAACGCACACACACATACAAACGCGCACACACACGCACGCGCATACACACACATACATAATACATACATACGTACATACATACAATACATACATACAATACATACATACAATACATACATACATACATACATACATACATACAAACATACATACATACAACCACACGCACGTATATACATGCATACATACTGTACATACATGCATACACACACACACATACATACATGCAATACATACATACATACATACAAGCACGCGCACGTATATACATACATACACACATGCTTGTGCGCACGCACACAACGCAGGTTTCAAACCTTTGCATAAACTCGCACACAAGGGCACAACGCGTTAGTTGGTGAAGTTCTTTCCTGGAGGAGGAGTAGTGTGTGTGTGACCTGACCACAGTTCTCCGCCCACTCTGTCCCCGTCATGGTTTCGTATTGCCGTCGTGCTGAGTTTCAATTAGAGTTGGAAGAAGTTTTGGTTCATTAACACTGTTCGTTCATTATCATCGTCAAGTCGTCGTCTTCGTCGTCGTCGTCGTCGTCGTCGTCGTTGTCGTTGGCGTGTTTGTCGTTATTGTCGTCGTCGTCCTTGTCATCGTTGTCGTTGTCCTGATCATCCACGTAATAGTCGTCGTTGTCGTCGTCGTCGTCATTATTAGGACCATTGCCCTCATCTTTGTCATCTTCATTCATCATCATTTCACCATCATGTGTCATAAAATCACCACCATAATTCTATTTTGTCTGTCAACTTGAGTATATACTTTCTCTTTATAAGGGCGCATTCATCTTTCAATCAGAATATAAGCTCTCGCTCAGACTGCAAACGGTATTCATAATTCATGTAGACCGTATGCTCCCCTTTAATAGCAACTGTACACACAGCCACCGGAGACGTTTATACATTTCACTGCGCATAAGACCTATGTTGATCTGAAGAGGGTATTTGACTCGATACATCGCAGGGTGTTACTGAATCTTCCACTGATTCATTAGATTCATGCTAAGATTTTTTTTTCATGATGTCGTGCCTGTACTATGGGGTAGTGTTGTAAAGTGTGGAGGTGGCTTGTCTTGTTTCATTCCTGTTACATTTGGAGCGAGGTGCAGGGATTTCCTCGCCGATTAGTGTCATTGCAGAACATCCACGGGGAACACTGTGGTCACCGAACTTGTCTTTGCCGATGATACTGAGTCGTTGAAGGTCCTGCACTATGAGGGGAGACATCAGAAACTCCCAATCTTCTGAACCAAGACCATGATCTAGGCATTTGGGGGCTTAACCGAGGACACAGTTCAGTCTGCCCATGTATGTAGTGAAGACATTGATATTTTGGAAGGCTTCATATACCATGGTAGTGCACTTCATATCAATAGTCATATGAAGGAATCTTTTGAAAGATTGACATTACCCACGGCATTATGAACCATCCCAAGTACTCCTTGTAATGTTCTTGTTAGTTATGCAGGACGATTAAGCCATTTGTGTTTCCTGTCTTATGGTACGGCTGTGAGAAATGGACAATGAATTCTAAGTTGAAGACGCTTCCTTTCGAAGAATCAAGGGTTACCTTTGGGATGATATTGCAGCGTACCAATGACTGCTCCGGCCTATTATCAGTACGATTCGTGAACGTCAGCTCCGACTTTGTGGAGAAGCTTCTCTTGATGTTAATCCCTCTCGTAGGAGGAGACGAAAGGGACGTTCACAAAACTCTTGGCTGTGGCAAATCGACGGATCCTCTTTGTAATGGTAATAGATATTACATGGTTTCTTTCTTGGGAAACCATAGAGAAAGTTATGAATAAAGAGACGCGTTCTTCAGTGTATGCTTACCATCGATGATGATGATGATGATGATGATGATGATGATGATGAATGCAACATTACAACTTAAAACTATTTTAATATTTTAATTGAGGTTTGCAACGTTGCAACGAAAACTGAAGATTGATTTTCAACAGGTGTGTAGGTTTTATTTCGGTACACACTATTAGACGCAGAAGTACTTCCCCCACCCACGCCGAGCACGTTCGAGCGCGCATTCATGCCCACGCACGAACGAACAAACGCACGAGTGCACATACACAGAGACGCGCGTATGTGTGTATACACACACGCACACACACACATACACACACACACACACACACACACACACACACACACACACACACACACACACACACACACACACACACACACACTCGATGGCACGGTGGTAGAGTTCCCGGCTGCCAATACGGCGGTCCGGATTCGACTCCCGCCCAGGGATGAAATAATTTCAGTATCGCTGCGCTGCGAGTCGTTACTCCAACTTTCGTGGGTGGGGAATAGGGGGGTGCGTGCAAGGTCACAGCATTACCCATGGGTCGGTCATATATGAGCTCTGAGCTCTCTTTCGAGAGGGAAATAGCTTTCGATCACGAGTCCAACACGTGATCCAAGACCATGGTGAATCACACACACACACACACACACACACACACACACACACACACACACACACACACACACACACACACACACACACACACACACACATGTGCACACGCCCGTGTGAATGTTAAAGAAGAAACTGTGTCCACGTTAATGAGAAGCCAGGCTTACATGCGAGTTTACCCTGACCAAGTATTTAAACGACAGCAACAATTTCCAAGTCCACTTAATGGCATCTTGTACAGTTATGTGGGATACTATGTTTTCACTTTAGGACCTCTTTCGTACTTAACTTTAGTAACACAAGAAGGGAGTGTTGTGGAATTTTATTCCAAGAAATTGTTTGTTGTAAGCGTAACGACCTCATTTGCCAGTTTCGTCATTGAAGAATTATTCAAATTTTGTTCAAATGTATTCATAATTATTCACGTATCGTATTCAAGCAAAGGTGATTTAGTCGTTTTTCAAAATAGATAGTTCCAAAGATAAAGATGAAAGAGAAATCCCATTGTAGTATAAATGTATATATATCGTAGCATTGTATTAACTGACTTCATTTTTTATTAAATATCCTCTGTGTAAAAAAGCACAAGCACACACACACAAACACACACACACACACACACACACACACACACACACACACACACACACACACACACACACACACACACACACACACACACACACACACAACACGCAGACACACACACACACACACATCACGCAGACACACAATTACATCAAAGTAAAATATAATTGACACTCATTATCCATTCCATCCGTGTGAATTCCACAGACACGACTAAATAAGCAGTATCGTCTGTCTGGCAGCTTGCATGGCAAGTTATTGTTATTGTCGATATTATTGCGTTATTTCATATTTACTGATTTATTTTGTAAATTAAAACTGATGAACGCTTTGATGGTCGATCATTTGGAGATTTTGTTCAGTTATCATGGAAATCCGTCATGTCTTTTCATGACATTTTCTTTTTTTACCAACAACTGGTTCGGTTGGATATCAGTATAATATTTGTCGTGCACTGATTGTGAGAAGCTTTTTCGCTTGCTTTCGTGCACACAAGGACATTCGCACGGCTACAAATACGTCCGCTTAAACATTAATACAAGGTTAGACAGAATTCATGAAAGGTTTTATCCAGTTTAATCGTTTGGGATACTAATAGTCTCCCTCACAGTAACTCAAGTATTTACACAATTTCACCTTATGTTTTTATTTAATTCATCTGTCTAGTATGCTAAAGAATTGTGTCTAACTCCCTCATTTTTCCGTTCTGTATTCACACACAAACATACTCACTCAAACACAAACAATTAAACACACACACAAACAAACACATATAAAGAAACAAACACAAACACACACACAAATACTCTCTCTCTCTCTCTCTCTCTCTCTCTCTCTCTCTCTCTCTCTCTCTCTCTCTCTCTCTCTCTCTCTCTCTCTCTCTCTCTCTCTCTCTCTCTCTCTCTCTCTTTATTCTTCCGTCTCTCTCTCTCTCTATTTCCTTACTCCCCTTCCCCAATACTTCAGTTGCTTCTCCCATTCCCTCTTACATTTTCTCAAGTTTTCCTCCTCTCTCTTCCTTCCTCCTTCCTCTCCCTCCTCCCTTCCTCTTTCCTCTCCCTTCCTCCCTCCTGTTTCTCCCACACTCCTTCATGTCCACCCTAATTCTCCAGCTCCCATTAAGCTCCTGAGTGTATTGGAAAGCGTGTGTGTACACCCATGTACGTATGTGCGTGCTCGGCAGCTGGTGCACACACACGAAGCGCGTTTATACAGACGACCGCACTTAAACTCTCTCGTGTTTGCGCTCACCTCGTGTACAAAGCCCTCCTGAATGTCCACATCGTAATGGCCCATGGTCTCTCCTCATGGGCCCCATGGTCGCGTGACGCCTTCAGGTCCAATAGAGGGAGAACGGCCCTTTGCACTCAGTATTTGGGTCCACTGCAGGACCATCGGAGTGTCCCTTGTACAACTCTACAGCCTCGATTTGGTAAGGTTGGATAGTTTGACAATGCTGTTGATCTGCCTCATGTTATACATGAATTTTCAGTACTGTCCCAAAATCGTCAATAATAATGTTCAATAAAAATGACTTCTCGATATTAATCATTATGTAAGGACCACTTGAGATTGCTGTAGAACGTGTATGTTATGTTATTCTGCTCAGGAGGCAAAAGTGACAATTTATTTTGGACATTTTCATTATGTCCCGTTTGTGCCGTTTTTTTACTACTTCAGAATTATGACCTTTTTATGACGTCATTATCTTCAGTGAGTTGATGTCTTGAGAATAATATGTTTGGTTTCTGTCAGCCGAGTTCCCGAAGGTACGGTGTCCCGGTATCTGGCAAGGATTTTGGAATACGGTTCATTGTGTAGTCGACAGTCAACATGGAGAATGGACGAGATATCTTTGGAACACAGAAGGAAATGGTTAAACCAATAGAGTGGTTATAGGAAAGAGGAAGGAGAATGGGATTGGGGAACAAGTAATAAAGGTTGAGGAGTAGGAGGAAGAGAGAGAGAGAGAGAGAGAGAGAGAGAGAGAGAGAGAGAGAGAGAGAGAGAGAGAGAGAGAGAGAGAGAGAGAGAGAGAAGAAATCCATAGGCTAAGGTGGAATAGTGGAAGCGATAGAGTGGTTATGAAAAGGGAAGAAGGAAAATAGGTTTGGGGAAGAATTAATAAAAGTTGAGGAGTTGGGGGAATAGAAAGAGAAAGAAATAGAAATAGAAGAAGATATGAAACAATTCTGCTGCAACTGCCATCACCTCCACCGGCTCACCTTATAAGCTTTGTTTTGTCAAGATTCGAACAATATCATTTCAGTTAGAGGCCAGCTTTTTAAGGATACAGTTGTCTGGCTTTTGGTCAGGAGATAACATATCTAGTAGACAAAAGCATTTAACCAGTTTGCTGCGTTTTGTGGCTGGCACTGTTACTTTAGCTTCCGCCAGATGGTTTTATTCAGCGTCGAAAACACCTTTTCTGTAACAAATGACTTCCACCATTTTGTGTCCGAAGCTCCTTCCTACCTGAATAAAACCGTCCGGCATCAGCCAGAACATTCTTTTTTAAGAGCATCATAAAAGTTAAGATAGGAAACGAAAGTGCTGGTGAAGAAGAGGAGGAGTAGGAGGAGGAAAAGGAGGAGAAGGGAGATAGGCCAAGTTGGCACTGGTGCCAGAGGTGCCATGGACAAAGGAGCCAAGGGGATTAGACGAGAACAGACAGACGGCGTGATCAGTACAAGTATCGGGGCAGTGATCAACACGCGATGCAAGAGACTCGAGCGTGGCTCGCGCGGCTGAGACAAAGGAGATGTGTTCAGCGTGTAAAGGAGGAGAGATCAGTGTGAGATGAAGTGGAATGATCGCTTTAACCTGGTGGAGTAGTGATCAGTATGTGAATCAGATGATCGGTGTGAAAAGCAGGGGAAGTGATCAGTATGAGAAGTGTGATCAGTCTCAGGAGCAGGTGGGATGATCAGTATGATCAGTAGGTGGAGTGATCAATGTAATGGATAGATAAGAGTGATCAGTTTTAAGTAATAGAAGATCACTATGTGAAGCAGGTGGAATGATTACAACGAAGAGCAGGTGCGATGGTAATTGATCAATAGGAAGAGGGATCATTATAATTAGGAAGAAAGATCAGTTTTAAAAGGTGATACAATGATCAGTATAGTAAGCAGGTAGAATGCTCAGTATGTGATGCAAGTAGATCAATGAATTTGAAAAGCTGCTGGAAAGATTAGTGTATGAAGCAGACTAAGGTAAGTAGAGCTATGATCGATATGGGAAAATGAAATGATCAAATGATCACTTCAAGAACCTACTCAAGTGATCAGTATGCAAACCAGTTTGTTAGAATGTAAATCTAGGAACCTGGAGCAGCGATTAGTAATGGCGGATGGAGTGATCAACATAAAAAGCTGGTGGAATGTTCTTTAAGAAAGTGGAATTTTCGGTTGTACAAGAAACAGAGGGGTCAGTTCGGGAGGCGGTTGGTTACTGGGTACTGCCGGGTTTGTAGGCCACTGTAAGAAAGGACGCTAAACACGTTAACTTAATTTCATTAGGCAATTTAGTCCTCCTCTACGAGAATTGGGTCATTAAGAATGGATTGAATGAGGGTCTCAGGGAGTCAAGAGAAAGACACACACACACACACACACACACACACACACACACACACACACACACACACACACACACACACACACACACACACACACACACACACACACACACACACACACACACACACACACACACACACACACACAGAATGAGAGAGGGAGAGGGAGAGAGAGAGAGAGAGAGAGAGAGAGAGAGAGAGAGAGAGAGAGAGAGAGGGAGAGGGAGAGAGAAAGAGAGAGAGAGAGGACAGTCACCTGAATTTTGACTATCATGGCTGTTTTTAAATTAATTTCTGATTTTAGCAGTTAACTTACGCATTCAGAGATAGCTTTTGTAATCTCTTCTTACCATTTCTAACTTCTTCTCTTCTTCTTTTCCTCTCTCCCTCATCCCCTTTCTTCCTCCCTTCTTTCCTTCCTCCCACCCTCCCTTCCTTCCTTCTTCCAGAAAATACAACTTCACAAAGGAGACAAGGAAGATTAGATGCGTGAGTGGGAATTGTAAAGATGGAGGGGGTGGGGGGAATGGAAAGTAGAAAGAGAATTTAGTTTGGGAGAAGGAGAAGGAGAAGGAGAAGGAGAGGAATAATTGAAAGATGGAGAAAGTTCGAGTGAGCGCTTCTCGCACCGATCAGAAGCGGAGTGCCACGAGGTACAGAGAATGTGACGGCCGCGGCGGCGGAGCAAGACCGGTGCCAGTCTAATTAAACGCGGCATTCTATTGGGTATTCAGAGGAACCATTGACACAACCGGCAGCTATTAGCGGAGAATAGCTGCAATACCTTGGGCTGGGTTTCTGCGATCTGCAATTATGAGGTCTCATAGATTCGACAAGATTAAATTATGGTTTGAAAACGTTTTTCACATGCAAATGGGTAATAATGAAAATAAAATAAAAAACGTACCTGAATGCGAGATAGCCGTTATTTGATCAAATTTCACTAAGCTGAAACGGACTTACAAATTATGTAATGTTCATTAGGAGACTCATATTATGTAATATCAAAGAGGGACTGTTCTGTAAAATTTGAGCGAGACTGAAGTATTGCATGTCTAATGGAAATATTGTTTAATAAATAAACTGTGTAGGTTTATTACGCATAAAATACGTATGTGTGTGGATGCTGCAAATGCTACTGTTTGTTTTATTATGCCAGATTAGCAGTTCAGCCTTCGTTTAAATGAACAAACTGGTCGAAAAGCTTTTCCACTGTGCGAGAAACCGAGTCATTCAAAAAAGTGATAGTTGGCATATGTACTCTTCCAAGAAAACACAATCGTTGTCTGAAGCATATTGAATCAACACTGGTAGTATGATGCTAAAGCCTATAGCAATAAGTACAAAATCTATTAATTCTATATATATTAGTCTTACATGGATTGATAAGACAATAGATAATCATATCACATCTTTGTTTAAGCACCGTCTTCTGGTTTTCTCATACATTGTTTCCTCCTTGGCTTGCCAGTAGACATGAACGAACCATAAACCCAAAGCGTATAACCAGAGGTTTACAGCATAAACAAAAAACACTGCAGAATGGCTGAAATGGAAAGACACAACCGAACTAACGATGTCTTTGGCAAGAGACGATGTCGAAGTTGTTGTCGGTACCAGCCAAGGTCACAGGGGACTTTGCGAGTGAAGCATCAGACAGGTGTGCAGCCTTTCAGACTGGCAGATAGGTTTGTAAGCTCCACGAAAGAGCCCAGCTGTCAGACATCGACAAGCTAACATAACACGGTAGTGAACCAAGAGGAATGTAGACTGGCATGTAGACAAGGGGGCGACGTCTACTAGGACTGACTGTACCAGACAAGCAGAAAGATCTCCACGGCCGGCATCTTTGAGTATGTGAAGAGCGCTCATTCGAAATAATTTTCATAAATAAAGAGCCAGGATCTCATTTTTTTTTAAACCAGTCAGGGCCATATTTTTGTGACATGTAAAACTGATTAAGAACGCCTAGCAAACATCTCCATTTCTGAATGGAATCTGTTACGTAGCTGTCGATATTTTATTACCATTGTTTTCTTTGTAACTAGAATTAGTTATTTCACAGGCCCATTGGTACTCCGTAGATTTGTACAATCGGTACCCAAATTCCTGACGTCTGGTTTAGATTTAACTGTTATGAATATAGCTACCTCTGCTTAGTAGTTCTGCTTATACATTATTTTCTTTTCCGCAGTTAGTTCCCAGTAGTACACCAGCATCTATTTTTTTTTCTTTTTCTTTTTTTTAGTTAAATGTACAGTAGAAGATGAGAGAGGACTTCAGAGAACGAGTGTATTCCTCTTTACCTATGTGACTCCTCAGCAAAATATCCCTCTCGATGTTATTCTGAATACAGATAGGATTCTTTATTATTAGTCTAAAATTCAGAAATCCTCAATATTCGAAACTAATTACTTTCTACTAGAATAAAGTTTTTGGGTTCTTGGTTTTACCGAAACTCGGAACTTTTTTTATTTTATTCTTCTTCTTTTTTTTCCTCATCGATTTGGAGCGTTAGCCGGAGGGTTCGGGGGTTGGGGGCTGGCGTTCCTTCACAAACACGTTGTCGCCAATCCCCACGGCTTCTCCGAGCAGTCTCCCATGCAGCCACCCTTGTCATCACAAACATCTCCCGGAGGGTTCGATCGATTTGCCCGAATATAAGTCCCAATGGAAAAAAAGTACTTGTTGAGTTACAACTCCTCCATTAGGTTTCTGTGTAACTTTGGCATGCTGCCTCTGTGTACAGGTAAGACTTCTCGCAGAATCATTCCGCTTGACCTCGACCCAACCCGACCCAACGTATTCCAACACAATTTCCATGTAGTAGACAGGTAGCGAGGGGAGCGTTGCTAGACTATTCAGCCAAATCGTCATAGTCCACTGCACGTAGCGAGGCAAGACATAGACCCATCGGCTCGGAAATTCCCTCTTCACCGATGTGTATCGATATAACGACGTAAGGCGAGCATACCAATAAAAATAGATATCCTCGAGGTGATGGAATGAGGGAGGGAGGGATGGAGAGAGTGGGGGAGGAGGGGGAGGAGGGGGGAAAAGAGATAACATAGGTGTGTCCTTCCCACTCTCTCTCCCCCCGAAATTGGCAATTGTTTTCTGCAATCTCCCCCAAAATATGTTTTTCCAATTCGTATGAAATGAAATGACAATGGCAGTGGGATCTGACACTCGGTCGAGACATGTGTCAAAGGTTGGTATGTCTGTTATGTGTCGATGGATATTACACACACTGAATGGGATCTACAGGGGTGGTGGCGTATGTTGATGTAAATACCACTCATGCTTACCAACTCTACCGAGATTGTACAAAAAGGATATATGAACATAGTGTGGCAGAGTGGCAGTGTGCATAATTTCCAACATGAATAATTTCCTGACTCTGAAGGATGACTTGCATTGTTACTATGTAGTAATACTAAAGAGAAGCACGTGAACGCTTCAATTATCCCAAACCATTATCAAACAATACTATATTGCATACTACTGAGTTAGGTTAAAAACAAAAAGAGGAAAAAAACGTCCATGATATACAACATATATTGCTTTTAAACGAAACTTGTTGAGGGGTAACTGAAGTTAGAGGTCAACCTTGCAACAGTTTGCCAACGTCTGGAGGAATGGAAAGGGGGGAGGGGGGCGAGAAGTAGGAAATGTGACAGGCACCTTAACGTTTCGGGTGACGTAATCACTTCAGGTCACCCTGTGCACATACAACGACTTTTTTTTCTTTCTTTCTTTCTTTTCGTTCTTCTTTTTTTCTTTCTTCCTTCCTTTCTTTCTTTTTTCTTTCTTTTCTTTGTTTTTTCTTTCTTTTACTCTCTTCTTTTCCTTGCGGGACCGAGCCTTTTCTGTAAAAGACTGGAACTGCCCTCTTTCTATTGTCATATGTTTCCAGTGAGTCTTCGATCAGCTCGTCCCGTGGGCACATCTGGAAGACAATTGACTCGTTGCCCAAAGACAAGAAAGAGAAAGAAGTCCTTTGAAGATAAAATGACGAGTCACCTCCTTGCATAAGTTCAAGTGTGATGCAAAGGGCTCCAACTGTGACCTTTAGAAATGCTTGGAGCTTCCAGACTTCCTAGCCAACACCACCATTTCCAGTATGGAGTAGCAAGCCTATAAATAGAATGACATTTGCAAAATTAATTATGCAGTTCCGTGATGAAGAGGCAATACACGAAGAGTTGGTCGTAGTGATGGGTTGCACTATACACCAGTTATGTGAGGAAAATTAAGATATTCGCCTCTGTTATGCAAACTTATGTTTCTTGATACCCAGCTTTTATTAAGTTTTTTTTTTCTAATACCATTCAGTAAAATGTAAGACCTACAAATGAGAAAACAGAGTAATATTTAAGAAAAAAAATTCACTTTGTTCAGAATGATGTCCAAGTTTTGTAGGTGCTGAGGTGGAGTAAGGAAGAAAAATGGTGCTTAGGTAAATCCATGTGAACAAGTTGTATAGACACGGTAAAAGAAACATGGACTGGAGGTGAAGCTTTTATTCCTGACGTTTCGTCTATCGACTTTGAGAAAGTCGATAGATGAAACGTCAGGAATAAAAGCTTCACCTCCAGTCCATGTTTCCTTTACCGTGTCTATACAAGGTGTTTAGGTAGTGTGCACGCGAAGCTGGACCTGGAAGGAAACGGTGCTCAGATGGTGAAGATGCAAAAATGGTGCAGCAAGAAAAAGCGTTCAGGTGGTAACCAGTTGTTGTATTGTGACTGCGCTGCAGGGAATACCTTTTGTGGAGGTGGAGGACCTGGTAGAGGTTAAGAGTGGAAGGGAATGGGAGTGGAGGGGGCGGGAAGGAGGTGGACGAGTGTTGAGGGATGGAGGGAAGAAGGGAGGGAGGGAGAGTGGAAGGGAATGGGAGGTGAGAGGGCAGGAAGGAGGTGGACGGGTGTTGAGGGAGGAAGGGATGGAGGGAGGGATGGAGGAAGGGAGGGAGGGGGGAGGGAAGGATGGAGGAAGGAAGGGAGGGATGGAGGGAGAGTGGAAAAAGATGGTAGACTCAGGAATGGCAGACAGGCAGACAGTTCAGATCAGCCTTGGGCTCTTGTACCAATTGCCTCGCTCTACGAAATTTGTCGACAAAATTGAATTAAATGCACATGCCCTATTTACCCATCTGTTTCATTCCTCTCTCGTATCAGTGTTCCTGAATAATATCTTATACTGCGACATCAATCACAACTATATTTGTAAAATGAAAACTTGCCATAAGCTTACCATTTGCTCAAGCAAGTATCTACTTCAATATGGTTCCACTATCGTTTAGATTTTTCAGTAATCATCCCAACATGTTGACCGAATTGACACGATGAAGGATTCTGAAGAGGTTGCAAAAGGAGAAAATGATTTTACTACCGAAGTGTTAAGGTATGAACTAATAAATGATCGTCTTTGGGAATCTCGTGGAACATTCTATCAACTGCCCCCACCA
>NC_134787.1:11250783-11255783 GCF_046742065.1 Oratosquilla oratoria
AGAGAGAGAGAGAGAGAGATAGATAGAGAGAGAGAGAGAGGGAGAGAGAGAGAGGAGAGAGAGAGAGAAAGAGAGAGAGAGAGAGAGAGTGAGAGAGAGAACAAAGATAGTCCTAAAGACAAAAATTCTTCCCAATACAAAATAGAGCGTACAATAAAACCGTGTTAATTCTGTTGGGCTTGAGAGTTCATGTACGTGCGTTATCCAAGCGCGAGGCAGAAGGGGAAATTGCACAAAATTAATGATTAAGGCTTATATGTTGTAATATCGAAATTGTAAGTTGAACGAGCCAATTCGGTTTCGTTCAAAAATGTCGGATGTTCCTGTCATACTGAGCATGCATGCAGCCTCAATCATTATCAATTATGTGACCTTGGTTGTTTTGTAATCCAAGCGTACCTTTTTTTCGAATACAAGCACGGATGGGATTTGAATACTGGTTTTAGGCCACACGCCATTTTGGACACACTAAAATGACTATAATAGTAGAAGAACTATTGGAATACAAATCTGTATCTGTATGATACTTGAATAAAGCAACAATCGTAATATTGGGTGTGTAATATTGAATAGAATCTTACTGTGTTGTTAACTAAACGGTCCCCTACCGGCGTGTTTTATCGTTGCAACATCAATATAACAAAATTTATTAAGAAACTGTCTAGCAGAGTCCTATCACTATAAAGTAATGTCGTAGCACATTCGTAAATTTCAACAAGAATCCACTATGCTGGATAAGAAGAAATTAAATAGACGATATCCTTATATATATATTTTTTTTTCGATCACGGACTGTGATCGAAATATATGGATATCGTCTATTTAATTTCTTATCCAACACAGTGGGTTCTTGTTGAAAAAAGAGTCCTATCAGTTATAATGTCACACATCGAAGTCTCGAAGTCTCGTTCTTTATACTTCTTCGGCGGTATATACTATATGACTTCCGCCCATCAAAGGCAGAACCATTGTAACTTGCTCGCGGCCGAAGACATGGAGTGTGATCAAACAGAATATGGTTCTCAACTATTTCCTTCGTTCTCAGCAATCTCCTTTCCAGGTACAAGAATACCATTCCTCCTTTCACTTGATTAACCAACTCATAAGACTTAATAGTCATTCTTGTGTTGAGTCAGTCTGACTTTCGAAACAGCGTAATGGTCTTAGTTTGTGTTTTAGAACCTGTAAGACTGTAGTTTGAGGAAAGATCTAATAGATAGGGTCGGATTTTGTGGTCTCAATCCATCCTCTGCCTCGAAACTCTAAAGGTGAGGGGATGGGAATTCTCCCCTGATTGATAAGTGCTACTCATCACACGTACTCACTATATATATATATATGTATATATATATATATATATATATATATATATATATATATATATATATATATATATATATATATTTATATATATATATATACATATATACAGTATAAGTATATATATATATATATATATATATATATATATACCTACATATATATATATATATACATACATATATAAGTATATATATACATATATATACACATATATGTATATATATAGATATAGTATATATATATACATATAATATATATATATATATATATATACATGCATACACAGACACAGACAGAATGTGGGAGGAGAGATTCGAGGAAAGGAGAGGTCCCACTCCCTCGTTTTGTTCTTGCTACTTTCCACCCTCGCTCACCCTCTCGATCTTCCCCTTTTCGCCCTCTCACCCTCCCACTTCTCACCCTCCTCCTTTTCTTCTTTCCTTACTCCTCCCTCCTTCTCGCCTTCACTCTCCCCTCTCCCCTTCCTCCTTCCCTCACTGCCTTTCGGCAAGCCAAGCAGCCTGCCTACATGTCTGCCTTCCTGTTTGCCTGTCTGCCTTTCTGACACCCTGTCTGCCAAGGTCTTGTCTAGGAGGCATGGAACCAACCAGGGAAGGTTCGGGGAGTTGACAGTGGCAATGATTTCATTGAAGGCTGGGAAGAGGAGGGGGGAGGGGGGAGGGGGTGATGGAGGAAGGGAAGACATGTAACAGGACTCGGAGTGTGAGGGTCCCGTCTGCCAACACCGTGCCTTCCGTGTTGGCAGGGAACCAGAAGGACGCGCATAACACAACTCATGCCACCAAATGCACTTTGGTGTCTTGAGGAGAGTCTGCAGCAGAACCGTTTTTGCCAAGGCGAAGTCGACCGACTCCGAAACGCTCTCTTTCGCGTTCTCTTCTCCCTGCCCTCCCCTCCCTCATTCCCCACTGACCTACCGCCCCATCCACCGTTGTCTCCCCGCACAACCACCACCGCAAACACCTCCACCACCAACGCCACCACCTCTTTACGTTCCGCGCTCGGAACTAATACACACGGCACCGAACCTTTCAGCAATACTTCGTGACCGACGCAGATGTCGGAAAAGGGTGGTCGATTCAAACAAGTCTGTTGTCGTCGGTGCCACGAAATGTGGATCGTATGTCTCTCTTCCCCCGGTGCCAGCATTGGAGACACTATTATCTGGTGCCAATGCCGCTCGCTCCCATCTCTTGCGCAGTCGGCAATAAAATATCGCGACAAGAGCGCGCGAAAGAGTCGGCAGTAAATTAAGACGACGCCATCGCCGAAATCCCCGTCATCTCCCGAGTTAGCAGTTCGTCGCCAGTAACCAGCGCTTCTATCCTTGGTGGAGTCACATACGTGGTAAAGGAAGGACATTAGAATTTAAAACTGCTCAATATTCTTGGAGTGGAAATTAGTCTCTAATCATAAAGAGATGTTGTGTGACTGATCCACAGGGGTGCCACCAAGGCTCCTACAATAGTGACCTCACGAAACTTATGTGATGCTATTGAGTTTTATGAGGTGATTGGTTAGGTTGGGGTAGGTTAGGGTAGGTTAGGTCAGGTTAGGGTAGGTTAGGTCAGGTCAGGTCAGGTTAGGCTAAGTCACGATATGATAAGGTAGGATACGTTTTTGGAAACTAGTACAGCTATTGTCAAATACTAGCTGGGGTTGACTTCAGTAACAACGTCGTTCTAACTAAATATGTTCTCGTCTTCCTTTACCAGTTTCGCAACTTGGGATGAGGACGTTTTGCCTGCGGCACTTTTCCGTATGGGGCCGCGTTCCCGCAACGCTATTGCTCGTGTTTGGTGCAGTGAAACTGCTTCTGAATGTTTTGATGTCGTCCTTTGTTACGCTGTGGGCGAGTCACTTGAGGCCTGTGCCCGGTAGCCTCGTCGTGTCATGTCGGAGTGTCGGGGGATAAAGACATCAATACTGATGTAGTCTCGACATCGGTGAGGTTGTAATGTCCGAATCTTGAGGTCGTAGTGTCGGTTGTTTTGAGGTCATAGTGTCATCATCTCTGAGGTCGTCATGTCGGTCTCTCCGAGGTCGTAATTTCAGCAACTCGAGGTCGTAATGTCGGCACCAAGGAGGTCGTAGATTTGGCACCTCGCGGTCGTACTGTCAGCAGATCTAAGATAATTATCAGCACAAAATTCGTCGTATTAGCTGTATTCAGGTCGTGCTCCGTGATGGTGTACTTGACTGTGTTTCGGTTCCGTTCTGTGTGTTTCGTATCAAGTCGTACCTGGCATTTCTGTTCATGCATTCGTATTTGTTCATCCTTACGATCATGCGTCAGTCTGCATGAGCATTTCCCCTCGGATATGCAGTCTTGTGTTTGTATGTAGTTACTTGTATATGTACTTATTCACGTTTGCGTATATTCACGCGCATGAGAGAGAGAGAGAGAGAGAGAGAGAGAGAGAGAGAGAGAGAGAGAGAGAAGGAGAGAGAGAAGGAGAGAGAGAGAGAGAGAGAGAGAGAGAGAGAGAGAGAAGGAGAGACAGAGAGAGGGAGAGAGAGAGAGAGAGGGAGAGAGAGAGAGAGAAGGAGAGACAGAGAGAGGGAGAGAGAGAGAGAGAGAGAGAGTCCCTGCACATATGCGTGTGTGCGTACATGCGTGCGCGCAAGTATATACCCACGCATATTCGTGCATGGCTGCATGCGCGCGCAGAAGGAAGGGTCGCAGATATATCTGGCAGTGAGTGCGGGAGAGTCTGGTCAGATGCGCCCGTGACGCGCTCCCGTGAGCTGGGTGGAGTGGGGGCGTGTGAGGAGGAGAACCCGATCGCGCAGGAGCTGCGCGCCCTGCAGCTTTAACCGCTGCAGCAGCTTGTGCCTCTGCCGCCAGCATGCATAACGAGATGGTGTTGGGTGAGGAGGAGGAGGGGTGGGGATGGGGGGGGGCGAGCGTTGGGTGCTGCGAAAGAGGGGAGGGGAAGGTGGGAGAGTATTGGGTGCATAGAGGGAGGGGAGGATGGGGGAGTGTTAGGTGCTCCAGGAGAGGGGAAGATGGGGAGTGTTGGGTGCGAAAGGGGAGTGGACGATGGGGGAGTGTTGGGTGCTGAGAGGAAAGGGATTATGTGGGAGTCTTTTGTGTTGTGGGAGAGGGGAGGATTGGAGAGCGCTGGGTGAAGGGGGAGGGGAGGATGGAGGAAGAAACTGTGGCAGAAGGAAGGGAAGGAAAAATGCAAGAAGATGAGGTGGTAGAGGGAGTGGAAAAGAAAGAAGTTAAAAGGAGACAAAGATAAAAAGCTAAGCGAAGACGGCTTAGAGATGAAGAGCTCTGATAACGATGCGGTTTGAAGAGAGCAGATATAACCCGTAAGCTTATCCATCATGTAAACAGGTAAAACTTGAGCAAGCACGGGGAGACTGGTGAGAGAGAGACGGAACTCACAATGGAAGACCGTAGATTGACGGCAGCTCGCAAGTAGGTCGGCAGGCCGACAGGAGAGGACTCGTAGGTAACAAGGGAGCAGAGGTGTCCGCCGGTGTAGTTTTGACACGGAAAGACATGGGTGCAGTCGGCCCGGCCACGTGACACAAGGGGATCTATCGCAAGAGAGAGACTTCTGGAGAAGGACGCTTCTGAGGGAAGGACATAGGCATCACCAGAAGCCTTTGCTGGCTTCAAATGCTTCTGGTGGCTATAGCCA
>NC_134787.1:11260783-11270783 GCF_046742065.1 Oratosquilla oratoria
TCCTGAGTGTGACGGAGTGGGATTGCTAAGGGGTCTCGAGGGAAGCGAGCTTTCTTGCATTCTCTCTCTCTCTCTCTCTCTCTCTCTCTCTCTCTCTCTCTCTCTCTCTCTCTCTCTCTCCTCTCTCTCTCTCTCCTCTCTCTCTCTCTCTCTCCTCTCTCTCTCTCCTCTCTCTCTCTCTCTCTCTCTCTCTCTCTCTCTCTCTCCTCTCTCTCCCCTCTCTCTCTCTCCTCTCTCTCTCTCTCTCTCTCTCTCTCTCTCTCCCTCTCTCTCTCTCTCTCTCTCTCTCTCTCTCTCTCCTCTCTCTCTCTCTCTCTCTCTCTCTCTCTCTCTCTCTCTCTCTCTCTCTCTCTCTCTCACTCTCTCTCCTCTCTCTCTCTCTCTCTCTCTCTCTCTCTCTCTCTCTCTCTCTCTCTCTCACCTCTCTCTCTCTCTCTCTCTCTCCTCTCTCTCTCTCTCTCTCTCTCTCTCTCTCTCTCTCTCTCTCTCTCTCCTCTCTCTCTCTCTCTCTCTCTCTCTCTCTCTCTCTCTCTCTCTCTCTCTCTCTCTCTCTCTCTCTCTCTCTCTCTCTCTCTCTCACTCTCTCTCTCTCTCTCTCTCTCACTCTCTCTCTCTCTCTCTCTCTCTCTCTCTCTCTCTCTCTCTCTCTCTCTCTCTCTCTCTCTCTCTCTCTCTCTCTCTCTCTCTCTCTCTCTCTCTCTCTCTCTCTCTCTCCTCTCTCTCTCTCTCTCTCTCTCTCTCTCTCTCTCTCTCTCTCTCCTCTCTCTCTCTCTCCTCTCTCCTCTCTCTCTCTCTCTCTCTCTCTCTCTCTCTCTCTCTCACTCTCCTCTCTCTCTCTCTCTCTCTCTCTCTCTCTCTCTCTCTCTTTTTTTTTCTTTTTTTTTTTTCCTGATGGGTCCCTTCCTGATTTTGGATCCTTTCTCCAACTGAAACCGCTGCACTCACCTGAGCCCGCCTAGCCCAAACCTAACCTAACTTCACCTAACCTAACCTTACCTTACCTTACCTAACCTTACCTTCCCTTTCCTAACCTTACCTTCCCTTACCTTCCCTTACCTAACCTTCCCTTACCTAGCCTTGCCTTACCTAACTTTACCTTACCTTATCTAACCAAATCTTACCTAACCTAACCTTACCTTCCCTTACCTAACCTTACCTTTCCTTCCCTTACCTAACCTTCCCTTACCTAGCCTTGCCTTACCTAACCTTATCTAAACAAATCCAACCTAACCTAATCTAAGTTAACCTAACCTAACCTTTGACATTAGCCTCCTGGAGGCCGCTTCAACACTTGAATCAGGCATCCGCAAACTACCAATTCGATTTGTGGCCCAACTTGTGAGAACCATTAATCTAAGATTAGGTTCCAACCCTCAACTCCAGTGACATATATGAGGTAGTTTACTTAGCTGAATAAAATCTCCTGGTCGCGCGATGAATATGAGTCTAGAATAGACGCCGAAGCGTCAATAAATTATATGAAGGTTTCCGCCAAGAGAACATGCGTGAGCCGACTGAAGGAGGGCATTGGGCCAGAAGGCAATCAGCCGCTAAGAGGGCAGGCAAGATGGTGACTCCACAGTAACATGACCAACAGATAGGGAGACGTATAGTGCTGGAAGTCTAGCCAGCGCGTGTTGGCAGAGGTTCTCTGGGGGCCGTCCGGGCGGGCGAGTTCAAGGCCAGGAAAGAAGACCGGTGAGGCGTATAGAGACTACCGGGGTCCCATGCATAATTCAAGACCACAAACTCCAGAAGCTTCTGCGCGAAAGAAACTCCATCGGGGATGTTGGACCCTGAGGACGAGGCCGGATCTCGAATAAGCCTAGGCAGTGGATTTTTTTTTTTTTTTTTTTTTTTTATCGGGGAGTAGCTTTTCGATGATTGCATTTGAAGGCGAAATTGAATATAAAAGGAGAAGAGTGAAATTGGAATTAAATTGAATGAGGAGCAACCTCTTACACGAGGTCCATACGAGATCAGACACGAGAAAAAAATCTGTCCAATAAAGGAGAGAGAGAGAGAGAGAGAGAGAGAGAGAGAGAGAGAGAGAGAGAGAGAGATAGAGAAAACTCCATGAAATTCTTAGAGATGACCCGAGGCCAAGGACAAACAAGCTTTCGGAAAGGAAAAAGTGAAGTGACCCCAAAGAACTATAGAAGGTGGAGCGGTCAGTAGGACCCAACAGAAATGTTTATTCTTAAATTGTTTTAAAGCAATGGGGTTGTTTTACCCCAAATTTTTTGTTAACCAGACAGATGACGTAAAACCCTCTCCTAGAACAGTTAAAACCTTTCTCGTTTTAATATCTTAATTTTCAATTTGTGAGTTTTTAGGATTAATGAAATGGTACAACTCAGCTTTTAGTAATGCAAAAAATATTAAGAATACGGCCTAACAGAGAGAGAGAGAGAGAGAGAGAGAGAGAGAGAGAGAGAGAGAGAGAGAGAGAGAGAGAGAGAGGGAGAGAGAGAGAGAGAGAGAAAGAGAGAGAGAGAAGAGAGAAAGCGGGAGTTAAAGAGAGAGAGAGAGAAGAGAGAAAGCGGGAGTTAAAGAGAGAGAGGAGTCTGGTAAAGAAGTGTTTTCAATTTATGAGTTTTTAGGATTAATGAAATGGTACAACTCAGCTTTTAGTAATGCAAAAAATATTAAGAATACGGCCAAACAGAGAGAGAGAGAGAGAGAGAGAGAGAGAGAGAGAGAGAGAGAGAGAGAGAGAGAGAGAAGAGAGAAAGCGGGAGTTAAAGAGAGAGAGGAGTCTGGTAAAGAAGTGTAGAGAAGGTTCATTCGTTCCGACGAAGGACCTCAGGGAATGACGAGGTATCTGTTTTATGGAGCAGTTCGTTGCTCATGGCTGTACTGGAGGACCCGTCTGGCCGTTCTTGCTACTCAATGTCCGAAACCTCCTGACACTACAATGGCACCACTCGCCGTCACTGTGGCACCTTTAGATGGCAGTGCAGAACCCTCTGTTGTTAATTTGGCCACTGTAACACTGTTAGTTGTTACTTTATGTTCCCATACCTCCTTAGTCAGGATTATGAATTATAATGAGCAACAGTAATAAAGATCTGTTGTGATCCATTCTCTCTTGTCCTTATTCTGTGACGTTCTTTAAGTCCGTGATCCTCACTTAATTACCTCTCAGTTATACCTTCGCTCTTCTTGTTGAAAATTGTGGTATATTCTTCGAGGAGGTCCCCACCTCTTGTCATAGCTAAGACAACATGTGTCAGAACCGCAACATCGTCCATATCTTAGGCACCTCTCATAACTGTCTTCTGCACGACATCTCAGCTTTGGTACCTCAGCTTTGGCACCTCTAATGTAGCACCTCCAGGGTGGCAACTCCGGATATATGCCGTGTAACCTTCCCTGTCATGTCAGTGTGGCATTTCCCGTTCACGTGTGCGCTCACCCCTCCTTCCACTTTTTTTTTTTTTCTTGACTGACAACATTCATTTATTTCCTTCGAACTTTTCTTTACTTTGCTCAGTTACGCTTCATTAGTGTAACTTGGTTAACTAGGGGTCGGATGCCAGTCTGTCCCCCTTCCACTCATCCATCTCTTCGCGTCTTCCTCCTTTCCCCATTCTTCGACGTTTCAAGGGCAAAACGTCTCCAGGTTCGGTTCGTCTTCTGGTTTTCTTCGACGACATCGTTGGCGCCAGTGTCGTCTTCGCCGCAACAGCTGTCGTCGCTGTGGGTCCCAATCTCATAGCCATCATCGTCGGTATCTTAGTCGTCGCTGTCACCATCTCCTCCCTCTCCCCCTCCCCTTCCTCTTCTTCCTCCTCTTCCTCCTCCTCCTCCTCCTCGTCTTCCTCCCCTTCCTCCTCCTCCTTTTCCTCTTCCTTTTCCTCTTCCTCCTTGTTCTCCTCGTCCTCCTCCTCCTACCTCTTACCTCCATCCTTCCCTTCTTCCACACCGCCTTCGCCTTTGTGCCGTTCCATCCAGCATTAACCGCCGCCCTCGTGAGCGGAGAGCGACTTTCGATGTGGCTCCGCCCGTCCATCATCCTGCTGCTCACGCGATAGTTATTGTTAAATTGAATTGCATTAATATTCATGGCATATATATATATATATATGTATATATTTATATATTTATATATATATATATATATATATATATATATATATATATATATATATACGTATATATATATTTATATTTAGGTAGGCTATTATTCTGATTTTACTGGCTCAGAGACGTTGAGTCTATGTACTCGACTGTGAAATATCAATATTTTACTTTAGATGACCAAAGTCAGCTGCTCTATACTCGTGGCGCCACACAGTTCTGAGTGTTGTGTGTTCATTTTATGAACCCGCACATGGGCACGGATGCACGCGCGCACGCACACGCACACACACACACACACACACACACACACACACACACACACACACACACACACACACACACACACACACACACACACACACACACACACGCACGCACGCACGGACGCAGGCACGCACGTACACACACACACACATACGCACACTGTATATCTTTCTATATTTCGGTCTGTCTCTCTGTCTATATCTGTGTGTCTGCCTATCTATCTAACCTTTTTATCTATCTCTCCTTTTTATCTATCAATCTCTTTTTCTTCCTTCCCCTTCCCCTTTCCTTTACGTTTTTACTTTTCACTCTCACAATCACCCTGTCATCACTATCATCATATCACAATCAACCTCACTCTCGTTCTCTCGCTTTTACATCCTGACTCTCACGCTCGGTTGGAGTGTACAGTGCATTGGCTAGTATTTACTTAGTTGTATTTTGCGGGAAGGGGAGCTACGCTCGTGGTGCCCCGCCTTTGTATCTCGCAGTGTCTAGTTTGCTTTTAAACTCATGAATGGTTTTTGCGCACACTATTTCCTTGTCCTGTTTGTTCCAAGTGTCTACCACTCTATGTGTCTGTATTCGGATGCAGTTCCTGCCTATGACTCTGTCTGACCACGTTGCTTCAGCGCTGTAGTTTATCATAGTTCACATTTCAATGTATTCATGTTTTTCGCTGATATTATGTAATTCATGTAATTAACAGAATAGTGGAAAATTTCTTTTACTGATGAAATGAAATAATTTCTAGTGTCCAACAAATATATTAATTCGCAGTGTGTCATGAAAATCACTTTTACAAATAATTCGAAAAAAAAAATGAATTGAATAATATTTTTCGAAATCAAAATCTCTTTTTTTTTTTTTGTCCAATCTGCGTTACTGTGTCAACTGTTTCCGACAACGTATCTGGCAATCCCCTCTTGATTTTATTCAGCAAGTGAACGGACCTTGGACTGAAAGGCGAACTGACTGGTCGAGACCCCATCTAGCCTAAATAAAATCATCTGGCAATAACTAGGAAAACGTATACAAGTCAATAGACGGCTCTCTTGCTTGATACGAATGACTTGTCTCTTTCATCAAGGTGACATGGAGATTACAGACGATTTTAAGCATTTGAGGTCTCAGTATCGACCTGAAAGAAGATCCTGAAGAAGGGAGCCTTTCATTCTGAAGTGGTCAGGACTCGAATGCGCGAGGTGTCCGGTGGCAGCGTCGAGACTCCGCCAGACGTCGATTCGAACTTGAGGCGGGAAGTCGGAACACGCTGAGATTCTCTGACTGAATCTTCGATTCACCTTTCCATGACATTTATTGATAATCTTATATTTTTTTCTCTCTCTCTTTAATTATTGGTGTTAAGTTTCAGTCATTAATTTATTCTCATTCGATTTACTTCTATTTCTGTATAGATTTTATCTATTTATTTTGTTGTATATATTTACGTTGTTGTTTTTTTTTTACTTGTTTCCTCTCTATGGATTAGATACAGCATTAAGAAATCCTAAGTTGCTTTTCTTCATAAAAATATTTCAATCTTAAAGACATTTCAAAGGCAATAACCTAGGCTGTAATGACAGAGTCCAAGAATCTTGATGCTTCCTACAACCCACAAACTCCTTTTGTATACGCCTCTATATTGCATCCGCATGGAGAGAGTTGAGGCAAATAAGAAGTCTTCTCAGGAATTTGCCTGTGAGATATATATATATATATATATATATATATATATATATATATATATATGTATATATATATATATATATATATATATATATATACATATATATATATATATATATATATATGTATATATATATATATCAAATCAGCCATCCTGAGTCCACTGCTGAACAAAGGCCTCCATAGCATTCCATGATTCAGACGACCGCGCCATCCTCTGCCACGTCACTCCTGCAAACTTCTCAATCTCGTCTCTCCACCTTCTGTCTGGTCTCCACGCTTCCCATCTCCACTCCATTAATTTCCCTTCCTACTTTTCTTTCTATTCTCTCTCGTGCTCTCTCGCCCACATTCAACCCTTCCCTCTTCCTCCCAACCTTCTTTCACTATCCTTTTGTGTACTCCTCCTTTTTAATGCCTCTTCTGCGTGTTTACTCTTCGACGTTATCTTTCTTATCATCTCCGCCTCTCCTTTTCCTCCTCCTCCTTCTCCTTCTCCTTCTCCTTCTCCTCCTTCTCCTCCTTCTCTTCCTCCTCCTCCTCATGTTCTTCCTCCTCCTCCTCCTCCTCCTCCTCCTCCTCCTCCTCCTCCTCCTCCTCCTCCTCCTCCTCCTCCCTTTACCTCCTCCTATTCTTTCTCCTCTTCCCCCACCTCCCCCTCTTCCTCCACCTGTTCTTTCTCCTCCTCCTCCTCCTCCTCCTCCTCCTCCTCCATTTACCTCCTCCTATTCTTTCTCCTATTCCCCCACCTCCCCCTCTTCCTCCCCCTCCTCTTTATCCTTAGCCTCCCCTTCTTCATCCTCACATTTCCTTCTTGTGTCCTCTACATCCTTCGACCATTTTCCTCTCTCCATTGTTTAAAAGCCAGAGGAATCCTGACTCTCACACATGCCCCATTGTGTACCCGAAGCTTGTAGTCGGAGAAATTTCTGAGGGAGAGGAAGCCGCGTAGCTACACGAAGGCAAACTTGTCCGGTTTGGAAGTCAGAGTGTCGGACACACTGGACGAGGGTCTCGGAGGCTTGCGGCTCCTTGCGGACTCTTCGAGGAGTTTCAGACCTCAAGTTGGCTTGTGTTCACAGGATGACCTCTCTGTCCATGGTAAGAAGGCTCTCATTCTTCTCCTTCTCCTCCTCCTCCTTCACCTTCTACTCTTTCTCCTCTTCTTACTCCTATTCCCCCCTCCTCCTTTTCTTCCTCCTCCTTCTCTTCATAGTTCTTCTCCCCATCTTCCTCATTTTATTCTTCCTTCTCTCCCATTTCCTCCTACTCTTCTTCCTCCTCCTCTTTCACTTCCTCCTCTTCTTCCTCCTCCTCCATCCGTTTTCCTCCTCGTCCTCTTCCTCCTCCTCCTCCTCCTCCTCCCCCTCCTCCTCCTCCTCTTCCTCCTCCTCGTCCTCTTCCTCTGCTTCCTCTTTCTCATCTTCCTTCTTCTCATCTTCCTCCTCCTCTTCCTGTTCTTCCCTTCTCCTAATCCTCAACCTCATCCTCATCCCACATGGGAGAAATTTCCATTGTGTCAAGGGATTTAGGATATCCAGGAACAGCAATTGCATTATAACCAATCCAGTCGTCGTTATCTGTCCTTGGGGATACTGCCTGGAAAAAATGACGAGCGACGGACCGACACCAGACTCCAGGGAGGAGGAGAAGGAGAAGGAGAAGAAAGAGGAGGAGGAAGAAGAGGAGGAGAAGGAGAGGGATAGGGAAGAGGAGAAAGAAAAGGAAGAGGAGGAGGAGGAGAAGGAACGCAAAGGAACACAAAGGAAGAATAAACAACAGCAGGCCTACTGGCCCTAACAAGGCTGTTTGTGTTTACTATACTAAGCTACATTTAAGAAAGCAGGGCAACTAGGCGATAGAAGATGAACTAACACCACTGCTACCACTATCCTATCCAATTACAAGGAGGAAGAGAAGAGGAAGGAGGAGGAAGAGGAGCAGGAGGAGGAAGAGGAAGAGGAAGAATGAATTCTGTTGCAGCAAAGACCTGACAATTCTGTTCATCTAAAAGACATTATAACAGACGCCAGGCGACTTTATTCAATTGTAGATCAAACCTGGGACTGAATGGGTGTATTCATGTGGCCAAAGTTTGAGAGGGTAAAGGAAATGGCGCTCATTGGGAATAATACATATCAGTCAGAAGTGCATTAGGTAGTCCACAACAGCCTCCTAAGCCGACGGTTGCGTAGAACGTTGAAAGGGGGAGCTTCATAGATGCTTGATGGAGACTCGGTTAATGTAAAGATTGATAATGAAATAACGATTTTAGTATTGAAGAATAAATTGACCAGAGACACTGGGTGTCAGTTGCAATAATATAATGGATGAAATTCGTCACTGTATTCGTTTTCCCTTCCTGGTATCCAGCCAACACAGTTCCTGGTGTTTCTTCTTCCTGGTTATCCCTGAAAAAGGCCAAGAGGGAAGGAGGGAGACGAACCTGATTCCCGTTTCAACGTTGCGCCCAAATATAGACTCAAGCCCAAATCGTTCCTGCAAGGCCAAACAACCAACTGGTGTATAATGACCCTTCGACGGACCTTTTGTCCCTCCGTGGCGCCGAAAGAAGTCAGCGGAAACCATAGACCCATAAGAATATAATGCCTTTCGGAAAGTCTGTCGTCAGAAGAGGAAAGCATACCCCCCCCCTCCGATCTTGAACCGTTTTCAACGCAGCCCCTTCTTCAAGGTAAACTCAGGGAATATACCCCTATTGTCCAGACACGCAACCACAACAATGAAAACGACCAGCGTGATGGTGGTGTCTTTGTTCCGTATAAGGACAATGCATGTCTGAGTTCTGTCTTTTAAGTCGAGAAACATCGTTCAATTGGGAAAAAAAAAAGACAGACTGGCGTGTGGTTGTTGCTTAGTGGCTGGTGACCCTGGCGGAGTGGGAAATGATTTACATGTGCTGTCCAATTGCTTACATTAGTGGGGTGGTAGACGGCTGGCGCGGAGTGCATATAAGGAACGGTAGTACAGGCACGTCTCTATGATAAAGCTAAACACGTATGCTCGCACGCTCGCGCACCCACACACACACACACATACTCACGCACTCATAAACGCACTCTGAAACACATACAAGAGACACTCACACACACACGAGTGTACATGTACAGACAAGCGTATATGTACACATAAATACATGTACACAAATAAGTATACACAAACACTCGCAAGCACTCAAATGTATACGCACGCACACAGCTGGACATACGCACAAATGGGCGTTCGAACACAGGTGTGCATTCGCACATACGTGCACATGCGTAAGCAAATACACGTACACAGGGAAATGAACGTACACACACAACTACACGTACGCACACAAGAGCGTATTTATACAACTGCACGTACATATAAATGTACATACAGTACAAGAGCACATACATACACAAATGCACGTACACTCAAAAGCATACTTACACATACAAATACACTTACATATAAGAGGGTGAACACACAATTGCATGAATACACACAGGCACGCGTGCACAGGTATACCCACACACAAGTACGCACACATACACATGAGCACATATACATATAGATCCACGTGCATAGGCAGGTGCACGTACACATGTTCTCACACAAGTATAGCCACATACACAGATGCACATCACACTCAAATGCATGTACACACACAAATGCGAGTACACACATATTCAGATACACACACACACACACACACACACAGAGAGAGAGAGAGAGAGAGAGAGAGAGAGAGAGAGAGAGAGAGAGAGAGAGAGAGAGAGAGAGGCAGAAAGAAAGAGAGCAAGAGAGAGAGAGAGACACAGAGAGAGACAGAGAGAGAAAGAGAGAGAGAGAGAGAATCTCAGTTGATCGGTCGTTTGTTCGTTTGTTTGTTTGTTTGTTTGCTCTGCCAGTGTTTCACTCAGTCAATCGGTCAGTCAAGGTGAGAGGAGGGAGAGTTGGTAAACATCTGACA
>NC_134787.1:11275783-11288283 GCF_046742065.1 Oratosquilla oratoria
ATTGTGCAGTCTTCTTTTATGTGTACTACTTCACCCTCTTTCCTCTTCCTCTTCCTCTTCCTCTTCCTCTTTCTCTTCCTCTTCCTTACCCCATTTCCCTTTCCTCCTGATTCCTTTACCCTTCCCCCCTCCCCTTTGTCACCCTTCAATACCCATTCCTTTTTCAATATATCCCCCTTCCCTTTCGCTGTCGCTCTCAAATTCCCCTTCCCCTTCTCCTTCCCCTTCCCCTTCCCCTTCCCCTTCCCCTTCCCCTTCCCCTTCCCCTTCCCCTTCCCCTTCCCCTTCCCATTTCCCTTTGCCTTCTTTCTTGTCTCCCTCTCTCCCTCTCCTTCTCCCCTCCCTCTCCCCTTCCTCTTCCCCCTTTTCTTTCCCCTTTTCTTCCCTCTTCTCTCCCCTCCCATCCCCTCCCCTCTCCCTCCCTCTCCTATTCCCCTATCCGTCCCTTTCCCTCTCCTTTCCTCTTCTCCTTCCCCATTCCCTTCTTACCCCTTTTCCTTCTTCTCCACTCCTCCTTTTCCACTTTCCTTCCACTTTGCCTTCCACCCCCCTTATCCTCTTTTCCCCCTCTCCTCCCCTCCACTCTCCCACTTTCCCTTCCCCATTCCACACCATTCCCTCTTCCTTTGATTTCTCCCTTTCCTTTCCACATCCTTTAGCATCTCCCCCCCCCCATTCTCCTTCCCTTCCCTTATTCCTTTGATCTTTATTCGGTCCTTTGTGTTTTTTGCCTCAGCCACGTTAACTTGTGCCCCTCTCGTCCCATCACTTTCTCCCTAAAGCCGCATTTGATCCCTGCCTATCTTTCCCTTCCTCTCCCCATTCCCTCGCCGACTATCCTGGATTTTCTGCCGACTGGCCGGTTAGATCGTTCGTAATATTTGATCTTGTGTCTTGCCTTCTTTCCATCCTTTTCTTTCATAACTCTGTACTTTCTTCCTTTCCTCCTTCTTTCCTTCCTTCCTTCCTTCCTTCCTTCCTTCCTTCCTTCCTTCCTTCCTCCTTTCCTTTCTTCCTTCCTTCCTTCCTTTCTTCCTTCCTCCTTTCCTTTCTTCTTTCCTTCCATCCTTCCTCTCATACCTCTGCACTTTCTTCCTTCCTCCTTTCCGTCCTTCCATCCTTCCTTTCATACCTCTGTACTTCTTTCCTTCCTTCCTTCCTTCCTTCCTTCCTTCCTTCCTTCCTTCCTTCCTTCCTTCCTTCCTTCCTTCCTTCAATCCTTACCTGTGTACTCTCTTCCCTCCTTCCTTCCTTCCTTCCTTCCTTCCTTCCTTCCTTCCTTCCTTCCTTCCTTCCTTCCTTCATTCCACCCTTCCTTTCATACCTCTGTACTTTCTTCATTCCTTCATTCCTTCATTCCATCCTTCCTTTCATACCTATGTTCTTTCATCTTTTCTTCCTTCTTTCCTTTCTTCCTTACTTCCTTCCTTCATTCTTCCCTTCCTTCTTTCCTTCCTTCTTTCCATCCTTCTTCCCATCCTCCCTTTCATTCCTTGCCTTATCTCCCATCCTGTCTTCTCTTTTTTCTTCCTTTTCTTTATCCCTCCATTTATTCTTACTTCTTTTCTCTCTTCCATCCTTCTTCCCTTCCTTCCTTCCATCTTTCTTTCCTCCTTTCCTCCCTTCCTTCCTTCTTTACTAACTCCCTCCCTCCTACTCTTCCTCTCTTCCTTCCTTCCTTTGGTTCCTTCATCCTCTTCATCCTTTTCCTTTGCATCCTTCTATGATGTTGTAGACATCTGGCGACTCCAATCTATTCCTTCACGCATTTCTCCTCTTTACTCCATGATATTTAGAGTATATTGATCAAAGAATTACCTCGCTGAGTAGGAACACACAGAGTCATACTGACCTTGTTTCATATTACATTTAGTTAATCGTATATACGATATATCATATGTGACAGTCATTTTTTTTTTATTCTTTACAATTAAATTGTTGCTACGTAATAGAGTTCTAATGGGTTTTCATGATACAAACAGAGAGGATTTTCTTCATTTATTTTATTTTATTTTTTTTTTCTAACCACCGCGTCATTTTTTTTTTTTTTTTTTTTTTTTTTTTTTTATATCTAATGTCACTTCATTCTTTTCTTACCGGTAATATCTGGTGATCACGAGCCCACTCGTTTATTTGCGTGTATGTGTATGTGTGTGTGTGTGTGTGTGTGTGTGTGTGTGTGTGTGTGTGTGTGTGTGTGTGTGTGTGTGTGTGTGTGTGTGTGTGTGTGTCCGTCTCTCTATCTCTCTGTCTCTTTCTCTCTGTCTCTCTCTCTGTCTCTCTCTATATCTCTATCTATCTCTCTCTGTCACTGTCTCTGTCTCTCTCTCTGTCTCTGCCTCTTTCTCTCTCTCTCTCTCTTTCTCTCTTTATATCTATCTATCTATCTCTGTCTCTGTATTTATATATATATATATATATATATATATATATATATATATATGTGTGTGTGTGTGTGTGTGTGTGTGTGTGTGTGTGTGTGTGTGTGTGTGTGTGTGTGTGTGTGTGTGTGTGTGTGTGTGTGTGTGTGTGTGTGTGTGTGTGTGTGTGTGTGTGTGTGTGTGTGTGTGTGTGTGTGCGTGTGTATCTATCCATCCATCCATTTCTTCCATCCCTATATCCTTTCATCATTCTACATCTCTGTCCATCCATCCCTCTCCCCGTCCTTCTCCCCTTCCATTTCAGTTTTCCCTGTCCCCATCTCACACCCTTGATAATTAATATGACACTAAAACCAGGAAATATGAGATTACGGTAATTCTAAACTTGGCATTTATTCATAAACACTTTTGCGTTCAAATGGCATTTGATATTTATTCAAGACATATGAACAATTACTTTTAACATCTAATCAAAGGAGGAGCATGCAGTAATAAATGAAAATCGAGAAATAATAAACAAATAGACAGAGATTAAACTCGTTTCGATCGACCCTTTCTTGCCGGATGGTACTTTCCTTTCTATGCTCACTGGCGCCAGCCGATTTTATTCAGTTTCGTGACTCCCCTTTTGGTGCCGAAGGAATCTGTGATTATTTGGTGTGAAGCATCTCGGCCCTAGGTACGCGCCTCCTGACGTAAATTCCTCAATTTATTTATTTATTATTATTTTTTATTTCTATTTTTTGTCTATTTCAAAAGAAACCATCAGGAGCAGCACATGAATCGGAAGGTAACCCACCCCATCAAAAAATGAAATAAATAGATAAAATAAAATAAAATAAAGATAATAAAAAAAATCTGTTCTCAAGGAATGAATTCCCACTTGTCGACCACAGTGTATTTCTTCTTCTTTTTCTTCTTCTTCTTCTTCATCTTCTTCTTTTCTTCATCTTTTTCTTCTTTATCTTCTTTTTTTTCTTGTTATTCTTCTTTTTCTACTTCTTCCTCTTCTTCTTCTCCTCCTCCTCCTCCTCCACAGAGGCAAGAAGGTTCTGAAATCAAAAACTTGTGCCAGTGAATTCCAGACGATTTTATTCAATGTTGAAATGATACCCATAAGGGACCCCTGGGCAACCGGGCCGACCCCTTCCCCTTTCCACTTGGCTACACACATACTGGTAGTGATGCACCAGAGCTGTTGTTGGAACCCCACGCATATTTATGCTTGTCAGTGATATAGACGTAGGAGTATATAAGATAGATGACATGTTGTACACAACTAAGGAGGGAAGAATCGCTTTTGGAAGATATGTATTTGTTTGTAGTAGGATATAGGGACAAGCGAGCGGTCAGTTAAGTTAGGAATAACTGTCGGAGAAGCCAAACTTGGAAATCTTGGTAAGAAGTGCAGGTATCGGTAATGGTAAGAAATTATGCACACACACACACACACACACACACACACACACACACACACACACACACACACACACACACACACACACACACACACACACACACACACACACACACACACACACACACACACACCCAAACACACACACACACACACACACACACACACACACACACACACACACACACACACTCTCTCTCTCTCTCTCTCTCTCTCTCTCTCTCTCTCTCTCTCTCTCTCTCTCTCTCTCTCTCTCTTTCATACACGCGTATGGAGGCACTCACACAAACAAGCACAAGCAGCGCACACAAAAGGGCGAAGGGAATCAGGATAGTGGATGACTGGAGGACTTTCAGACTCTGTCGACGCAGCCATACAAGGCCAACGGAGCGCCAGGCTTCATCAGTTGGAGTTGTTGTGTGTGTCGCGTGTGCAAGAAAGCGCAAAGCCTTCGCGAGGTCTCGCGAGGCGCCTCAGGCTCTTTCGCCATGAGGAGAATTCACAGGAACCAGGCCAACGGAGGTTTCCGACCTAATTACCTCTTGTTGTTGAGGACGAGGACCCTACGCCGCGAGGCGCTTAGTAGGGGCCGAAGCCGTCGTTTTTGGTTTATGTTCTCGTGCCACGAGGATAAAAGGCAGTCGTCGTAAGTCGTTCAGGTGTCGAAGCGTTGACTCGTTAAACGTAAAAGGATTGACTGGGAGCTTTTTATACCTTCATATTGACGTAGAACATGTACAGATAGTATCAGCTTTTGAAACTCAGTGAAGTAGATTTTGTTCAGGCGAACGACAGACAATTTTATTCTGTTGCGGACCCCCGAAAAGAGAGGGTCTTGATGAGTCCAGGCTCCTGTTGACTCCAGGACTCTGGTCTTCAGCTGAACAGAAGTATGTGAAGTGGACCCCAATGGGAACTGTGAAAAGGCAGATCTGTACTCACCTCCGCTTGGAAGGCACTGTGGTGGAAATACAGAAATTCAAGGAACCCTGGGAAACATTTTCCGTCATTCATCAGAGAGTAGAATCTCAACAGATTTTCTAGTTAACATACATACATCCATACATATACCAAGGCTTTTCCCCCCTCACAAGGGAGGTAGCCAAAAAGGAAAAGGCATAAAATCATTCCCACCCATTCCATCCCTGAATACACTCCACACCCCTCCACCCTCCCTCTTATCTTAGCACCTCCTGGATGACGGGTCATCCCTGCACCTTGTCCACTGCCCTGGGTCAGAAGCAGTGTCGCAAGACACAGCACATCCACAGCAAGGCCGCTTCATTTAATCGGCGACCCCCCTCTCCGTCCCCCCATGCATAAAAGGAGAAGACGGGGAGAAATCCCTTCGGGCTGCGTCAAATTTTGCTCACACATACTACCTCACCCCCCATCCCCCCGCCCATTCCACCTCATGCATCACAACATCCATATACAACCATTCTCCATTCACCCCAGTCTTCTGTCCTCTCCCGTAGATTTGATAGATAAGCCAATATAACATAATGTTAACCAGAAACTTTTTTTTTATTTAGAAAAAAAAAGTTTCTAGTTAACATTATATGTTATATTGGCTTATCTATCAAATCTACCGGCATTTTTCGCAAGCATAGTTTATGAAGTGAATAAGTTTCTACAAAAGATTTCTAAGACCATGAGTGTAATGCACTCCAATAGATTTCCTTCAGCTAAATAAAATTGCCTGACGGCAGCCGTGGTCAAAGTTATTCGTAATGTGATATGTGATGCACTAGATACATTTTTAGAAAATGCTAGATAGTTTTATTCAGTTAAGGCAAACTCTTCTCCTCAGTAAATGTGTCTCACAATTTGGTCACAGAAAAATCTATGCAGTGTTCTGCGCTAACGACTGGGATTTTTCTCCTAAGACGATATGTGCTATTCTACTGCGCCTCGCGAAACTTGCATTCCGCATTTGCTTCTTTTGAAAATGAACCAAAATATTTGGAAAATTGGTGGAGTTTTGTAACAATACGGCACGCGAAGACGGTATTGTTCTGAATACTGCGCCATGCATTTTTCCCGTAATGCTCTTTAAGAAAATCCATGACTGCTCCTCCACATTTTTTTCCATAAATGGGTCACTAGTGTTACAGTAAGATGCAAAAGTAGGAAAGTTCTCGTGATGTATAGTCATTTAAACAAAGTTAGACCTTCATCATCATCATCATCATCATCATCATCATCATCATCATCATCATCATCATCATCATCATCATCATCATCATCATCATCATCATCATCATCATCATCATCATCATCATCATCATCATCATCATCATCATCATCATCATCATCATCATCATCACCACCACCACCACCACCATCATCATCATCATCATCATCATCATCATCATCATCATCATCATCATCATCATCATCATCATCATCATCATCATCATCATCATCATCATCATCATCATCATCATCATCATCATCATCATCATCATCATTTTTTCTTCTTTTCTTCTTCTTCTTGTTTTTCTTCTTCTTCCTCTTCTTCTTCTTCTTCTTCCTCTTTTTCTCGATTTTTTTCTTCCGCATTCCTCTTTGAGATCCATGAATGTTTCGCTATTTTTTTCCTAAACGTGAAATATGGGTTACTAGTAACATGCAGAGAGGAGTGCTCTCATAATGGGCAATCCTTCCCACCTGCCTAGGCAGTTTGGACTGTTTTTATTAGGTTAGCTCTTATTAAAGAAGTTTATGGCACGCAGATACGAAATTGCCTCTCTACTGAGTTAAGACCGAATTCTCTCTCTCTCTCCCTCTCTCTCTCTCTACATATATAATTGTACATATATATATATATATATATATATATATATATACATATATATATATATATTATATACATATATATATATATATATTATATATGTATATATATATCATATATATATATATATATATATATATATATATATATATATATATATATATATATTTATATATTTGGATGATGGAGAACGTGTGTGTATGTATGTATGTAATGTATGTATGTATGTAATGTATGGATGTATATATGAATATATGTATGTATACATGATTATGTGTATGTATGTATGTATATGTATGCATGTATGTATGTATGTATGTATTTATATATTTATGTATGTATACAGTATGTATCCCTCTGGCCCTTCTCTCTCTCCTTCCTTGTCCTTCATGCCCACCCTATTCTACTCTCCCTTCCTCATTGGCTTTCCACCCGAACTCTGCGCTCCGTCCTCTGTGACCCTCCCTCCTCCTCCTCTTCCTCCTCCTCCTCTTCCTCCTCCTCCTCCTCCTCCTACTCCTCCTCCTCCTCCTCCAGATCCTCCTCTTTCCATAGATATCTCGAAGCACAAGTTTCAGCATTGGGCTAAATCTGCTCTGCCCTGGACGACCTTTTCTTCCTTCGTCGTCCCCGAAGTTCCAATCGCCCAAGTCCCGCAAGTCGTTCGCCAGCCGAAGGGGGAAAGAATAAAAGAGAGAAAAAAAAAATCCGGACGCGAGACTCTACTTGAAGAAATGGAGGCGCTGCGGATGAAAAATGGCGCCTGAATGGGGCCGAAGGAGCGAGGGAGGCATCGGGGAGTGGATACTGAGTGTCTGAGGACGTTGAAGTAATGGGCAGAGATGAAGAGGAGGAGATGAGGAGATGAGGAGGAGGAGGAGGAGGGAACAAGGAGGAAGGAAAACAAAAGAAGACGAAGAACGGGGAGAGATATGGGAAGTGGAAGAAGAGAAAGAGGAAGAGGAGGAAGGAGAGGAGGAAGAAGTAGGAGTAGGAGGAGGAATTTTTGAATGATGAAGAGAAAGAGAAGAAGGAAGATGAGAGGGAAAAGGAAAAGGAGGAAGGGAAAGAGGAGAGGTAAGATGAGGATGAGGTGGGAGAGGAGAGAGGTAAGAGGAGGAAGAGGAGGAGAAGAATTTATTGTAGTGATGGCGGCGTCGCAGCTGCGTCGGTTGCGGCAGAAGACGAAAGGGTTTTGTGTAATGACGGTGATGACAACGACGACGACGACGCTGATGAGGATTTAAGCTTTTCAATACAGCGACGTGTTCCTTTGGCTTTTCCTCCAGTGAATGTACTGCATTGACTAGTAAAAACCTAAATAATTTATAGCTCCACTAAAGTATTAGTGTTCTATTTTGATCAATCTATTCAAGTTCCGACCCTCAGCTGGTTATATTTTATTTTGACAATCGACAAGAAATTTTACTTGGCGAAAGGGTGCTTTCCGATCTCCAGGGGTCAATACATAGAGAATACACATCATTTCTCACAACGGAATAAAATAGCTTGTCAACGGTTTGAACAAAAGTTACATATTGATTGTCACAATTATAAAGCTACAACAGCATTCTAAATAAATCATTCTCAAGGTTAAACTTACTGCATGGGAATAAAAAATACATGTTTTTATATTTTATTGTTTTCCTGTTTTTTTTTTTTTTTTATTACAATTAGGACAAAAATGTGAATTGATGTATATAGGGAGTCTTTGCTTATGAAGGAAGTGACGTCATGTCTTTTGGGACCCAAAGGCGCCAGGCGACCATAGGGTACACACTCAACGAAAGACGCCAGAGGGAAGCAGAACAAAAGTCGACGCCAGCTATATCCAACTCTTGCTAAGAGCTTCTCTTTGAGTCCAAGGCTTTGTCTTCAGCTGAATGTAATCATGTATGTCAAAGAAGGTTAGGTCATGTAAGGTTAGGTTTATCCACTGGTATCGAAGTCGAGGAAGAGACCCGTTAAAAAAAAATCTGTTCTCGTACGTATGTACATTTGACTTTCGTAGGCGTTCCTGCGCAATTACCGTGAAGTTGTACCATGTTATGTTTGCCTATAATCACACATTTACAGTCTTGATTAATGTGCGATATGGCGTCTCTCTCTCTCTCTCTCTCTCTCTCTCTCTCTCTCTCTCTCTCTCTCTCTCTCTCTCTCTCTCTCTCTCTCTCTCTCTCTCTCTCTCTCTCTCACTTTCCTCTCTCTATCTCCTCTCTCCTCACTCTCTCTCTCTCTCTCTCTCTATATATATATATATATATATATATATATATATATATATATATATATATATATACAGACATATATATGTATGTATATCAGACCATTACTATTCAGTCCTGCTGTTTCCCATACTATTCTCCCACGAATTCTTTACATTCCTTTTCACCTCCACCACCACCACCACCACATGCCCTCTATCCTGTCCCCCTCCATCTTTCCCCTCTCCCACCCCTTCCCCCTCCTTCCCCCTCCCCACTCCCCTTCCCCTTTCCTTTTCCTTTTACTTCCCCCTCTCCTCCCCTTTTCTTTCCCCGTCTTCCCCTTTCCTACCCTTTCCCCTCTCACTCCTCTTACCCTTTTCCCTCTATTCCCCTTTCCCTCCTCTCCCCTCCCCCTTCCCCTCTTTCCACTCTCCCATCCCCCTTCTTCCCTCCCCCTTCCCCCCCTCTCCCCTCCCCTCCTTTTTTCTTCCTCTTCAGCTCAAGTTTAGAAGTCCGGGTTAGGCCTACGTTGAATAGAACTAATTGGTATCACCTAGAGCAGAATCTTGAAGCGACGTCGTCGGGGCGAAGGGGTTAATCGACGATTCCCCGGCCCATTTGCGCCGGGGTTCGGTCGCCGGCTGAATGAAATCGCGTTATGAGCCCAGACACTTCAGGGAACTTTGAGGTTGGTCCATTATGGCGCGGGAGAGAATTAATGAAGATGGCGCGCCCGGCCTAACAACTTTCCCCCCCCCCTTTTTTTTTTTTTAACCATGAACTTCTTCTTCTTCTTCTTCTTCTTCTTCTTCTTCTTCTTCTTCTTCTTCTTCTTCTTCTTCTTCTTCTTCTTCTTCTTCTTCTTCTTCTTCTTCTTTTCTTCTTTTTCTTCTTTTTCTTTCTTCTTCTTTTCTTCTTCTTCTTCTTCTTCTTCTTCTTCTTCTTCTTCTTCTTTTTCTTCTCCTTCCTCTTCTCCTTCCTCTTCTTCTTCTTCTTTTCTTCTTCTTCTTATTATTCTTTTTCTTCTCCTTTCTTTTTCTTCTTCTTTTTCTTTTTCTTTTTATTTTCCTTTTCTTTTATTCTTCTTTTTCTTCTTCTTCTTTTTCTTCGTAATCTTTATGACCCAAATATACGCGGCTTGGTTCCTGCATTTTGAACATTTACTGTATGTCAAGAAAACAATTCCACAGGTTAAGTGACGACCACGCACCCAGTCTGTCTATGCTTGTCACACAGACAAAAGACGACAAAGAGAGAGAGAGAGAGAGAGAGAGAGAGAGAGAGAGAGAGAGAGAGAGAGAGAGAGAGAGAGAGAGAGAGAGAGAGAGAGAGGGAGAGAGAGAATATATTAAAAAGTAGACAGAGATTAACTGTCTGGCTTAAGATTAATGGATGTGTCGTTGAGGCGTGGCTGCACTCTACGCAAGAAGAGAGGAAGAAAGCATCGAAAGAACCAAAATTTTGAATTCTTCGGCGGACTCTTCGTAAATTTTGAATTCTTCGGCGACCTCTTCGGAAGGTCCTGAAAGCTCCAGGAAAAGAGTGGGATGGGCTTATGAAAGATGGTGACCCTTACGACCCTTAACATATTTTTCTCAGGCTGACAGCAGATGATTTTATTAACCTGATGGAAAGCTCGGGGAAGTCAAGATCTCCTATCCTGATCAGCTAAACACAAGATTCCAAAATTGTCCAGAGGAAAATATGCAGAGCGTGTCATCAGGTAGAAGGGAATAAAAATGCCTTGAACACAATAAAATTGTGAGGATTTGCCATAGCAGTTTCTCTCCATCTTATATTAAAGTACTTAAGTCGTCAATACCTTCAATAAGAAGACATATTTCATTTATTAATTTATGAATATATCTATTTATTCATTTACTTAGATATCTATTTAATTGAAGTTAGTGGAAATAGGAAATACGGAAGTCTTAATCTGAGTTTATTCCTGACAAGTTTCGCAAATAAGCTTTCCTTTGAGAAACTTTATCTGCGAAAGTACTCAGAAACAAACGCAAATTATTATTCCTTTATTTCCTATCCCCACTCATGTCAACCTGTCAGAATTTCTCAACATACTTTATCTATCCATTTACTTATTCATAAATTAATTAACTTGTTTGTTTATTTATTCATTTATCTAATTATTTATCTGTTTATTCATTTATTTATACATTTATTCATTTATCTATTTATTTGTCTATATATGCATGTACCTTTTCATTTACATATATATTTATTTATTTATTTGTTTTCATTTATTCATTTATTTTTTCTTTAATTGTTTATTAGTTTATTTATTTATTTATTTATTTATTTGTTTGTTCTAATTAACGCCAGAAGATTCTGATCAGCTTAGTGCAGGCTTGGGACAATCGTTAACCCTAATGCACTTCTCAGCTCAATAGATTTCTCTAATATTAGCCAAACTAATCACAAGTAAAGGACACTACTATGCCGAAGAGGGTAAGAAAAAGCATAGTTCTAGAGTAACAGTTCTTAACATTTGTCTTGTTCGCATTCCCCTCAAATCCCCGGTTCATACATCCCATTCTAGAATTAAAAAAAAAAAAAAAAAAAAAAAACATTGATATCATGTGTGAATGACAAAAACGTCGTGTTTTTAATCTTTATGAACATAAATGACCCACTAAGAACCGGTCTCGCACCCGGTTAAGAACCATTGTTCTAGAGGAGCCCCAATTGTGGCTCACGAAGTTCTTGTAACCGGAATGTCTTTCTTTGGGGTGAGAAGTCACGTGACGGAGAACGAGAGAAGGGAATGGAGAAGAAGAATGAGGAAGCGGATGAGAGAAATAGGAGGGTGACTGGAAAGCATATGAGGGGAAAAGAAGAGAAGACGAGGAAGTAGAGTCCGAAAAGGAGACGGAAGAGGAGGAATAGGGAAGAGATGTAAGGAGTAGAGTAGAATGTGAGGCCAGGATAAAGTAGAGAGGGAGGAGAAAGGGGAGGAGGTAGAGGAATGGAATGAGGGTATAGGAAGGAACGAGAGAAGAAGAAGAATAGAGGAGGAAGTAGAAATAGAACAAGGAGGCGATGACAACAACTACGACGACGGAACCAGTGACGCCAACAGAGGCAAGACATCACCATAAGAGAACTTGAAGTGGGATGAAGTTCGCGAGTATTAGGTCACCGGAGACAAGCCCGGAGGAGGAGGTGGGGGGAGGGGGAAGGCAGGCGCTGCAGCAGCAGTTTTATTCAAGTAACACTGGACTTCCTCACTTTTCATAGGCTCCCCCTTTCCCTGTCTGATTCCCCCCCCCTTCCTCACTTCCTTCCTCTCTCCCTTCCTTCCTCCCTCCCTCCTCCTCTTCTTGCCTACCTTCCTCTTTCCCCTCTTCCCTCCCTGCCACTTTCCTCTCCCCCATCCCTTCCTATGTCCCTTCCTCCATCGTTTTCTCCCTCTCTCTCTCTCTTTTTCATGTTCTCCTTTCTTTTTTCTCATACCTTCCTTCCTCTCTTTCTACCTCTTATTTTCCCTCCCCTTCCACTTTCCTTTATCCCTTCCTCATTTGTTCCATCCATTCCTTTTTCCTCCCTTTCTTCCTTACCGTCCTTTCTCACTCCACCCTCCCATCCTCTCCCCTCCTCTTCCCACCCTTACCTCCATCTCCCGTCTCCTTCCTTCCCTTCTTCCTTCCCTTCCACTCATTCTCCCCTTCCCGTCTCAG
>NC_134787.1:11290783-11308283 GCF_046742065.1 Oratosquilla oratoria
CTCATATATGACCGATCCGATCTATAGGTAATGCTGTGACCTTACACGCACGCACACCCCCAACTCCCCGCCCACGATAGTTGGAGTAACGACCCTGTGTGTGTGTGTGTGTGTGTGTGTGTGTGTGTGTGTGTGTGTGTGTGTGTGTGTGTGTGTGTGTGTGTGTGTGTGTGTGTGTGTGTGTGTGTGTGTGTGTGTGTGTGTGTGTGTGTGTGTGTGTGTGTGTGTGTGTGTGTGTGTGTGTGTGTGTGTGTGTGTTTGTGTCTCAGCTGTTATGGCGTTTCTTGACAATGACGTGAGGCAGACAATGGTTTACAGATTTCACTCTCAGCTGTCGGGCCCTGCTTTGGAAAAGCTGTGCCCCAGTGCATGGCATTTTGACCAAAGCAGTGTGGAGGGAAGTGCAGTGACCCATCATTCACACAGACGTGATTCAAGTGAGTTCGTTTGAGTAGAAACGACTTAGGTTACAATATTTTATTTTTCGAATTCCCAAATAATGTCAAATCACTTCTGCGTCATGTATTAAGAAGATGAATGATGTACTAAGAGAAGTTAAACTTATAAGAATATCATACACATTGTTGAATTGTAGACTTAGGGAAGTCTAGAATACTGTAAGCAAAGTCGTCTTCCTGCTTTTCGAATTCACAACATTTGACGAGAATCGTGATTGCGTGACCGGGGCTTAACTGTGCAGATGGAAGTAGAGTCTCTTGACGTGAGTGTCGTACGCTTTGATTAGGCCAGCCCCTTTATAATGGGGAGAACCGGAGGAATGTGGTCTAATTTTGGTAGTTTGAGCGTCACATCGGCAAATCGAGTATGCTGAAAATATTTCTGTTGCAGTTGCAACTTACAACCCTTCTTCCTGTGACCCAAGTTATGAACCTCAAAAATGCCACCTCGACCCTTGTCGTCCTCAGAACACAATTAGGGCGATAAAACAAAAAGAAGGCGTATGACATCTCTAGTCTCACTCTCTTGTTGTTGTACCATGTGAAAATGTATCCAGGATGAAAATATGTCAATCAAATAAGTCATTTATGAACACCATAATACAAAGAATGAATTTTTGGTGTTTTGAATACCTGCTAACCCAATGAAAAATGCTTAACAACCCCATTTAAGGTCGTGACTAAAGGCCGGAAACCACTACACTCTTCCTCCTCCTCCGCCTCCTATTCCTCCTCCTCCTACTCCTACTCCTCCTCCTTTTCCTCCTCCATCTTCCTCGTCCCCTACTCCTCTTCTCCTCCTCTTTCTCCTCCTCCTCCTCCACTTCATTCTTCCCTTCTTCCCTTGTTCTCTTCCCCATATCTCTTCTCTTTGTCTCTCCTTTCTCTACTCCTCCTCCTCCTCGTCCTCCTCCTCCTCGTTCTCCTCCATCTCTTGCTGGTCATCTTCCTACTCCTCTTGCTACCCCTCTTCCTTTTCCTTTATCTCCTCCTTTGCCTCCCAATTTCCTCCTCTTCCTCCTCCTATTCCTACTTATCCCCTCCTCATCCTCATGCTTCTCATCCTCCTCCCCTTCTTCCTCTTCCTCCTCCTTCCCCCTACCACTTCCTCCTCGTCTTGTTCCCCTTTCCTTTCCCTCCCCTTGTTCTTCCAGTTCTCTCCTCTTCCCTATCCTTACCCCTGTCTTCCCACGCCCTCATCCCTGGTGGTTGGCGGAGACTTTCCTGATGATCTGGCTGCCTGAGGAGCTTCTGCTGATGACGCAATTCGAACCGCTTCTGTTCCAGTTGATGCTAGGAACGATGCAGGCCGATCTGCCAATGGCGTAGTTGTCACGGAATGCAGTCTTGGTGAAGACGACGAGGACAGTGATGATGATGTTGATGGTGATGATAATAAAGAGGAGGAGGAGGAGGAAGAAGAGAGGACGAGAAGTAGGATGGCGGCAATAATAGCTATGACGCAGTTGGTTTTGATGATAGTGATGATGATGGAAATGATGATGGTGGTGATGATGATGATGATGATGATGATGAGGATGAGGATGACGACGACGACGATAACGATGAGGAGGAGGAGGAGGAGGAGGAGGAGGACGACGATGACGACGACGATAACGTTGATGATGATGACGAGGACGAGGACGAGGACGATGATGACGACAACGACAACGAGGCAAAGGGAACACTGGTTTTTATTGACGGAGAGTATCTGTTGTGACTCTTATGCTCCAGGTGTAGAATGAATGCTGCTGTTGCTGTTCTACGCGTTTGAAAACTGCTTCATGCGACACTCCTCTCCCTCTCCGCTCCCGCTATCTCTCTCTCCCTCTCTCTCTCTCTCTCTCTCTCTCTCTCTCTCTCTCTCTCTCTCTCTCTCTCTCTCTCTCTCTCTCTCTCTCTCTCTCTCTCTCTCTCTCTCTCTCTCTCTCTCTCTCTCTCTCTCTCTCTCTCTCTCACCTCTCGCTCTCTCTCTCTCTCTCTCTCTCTCTCTCTCTCTCTCTCTCTCTCTCTCTCTCTCTCTCTCTCTCTCTCTCTCTCTCTCTCTCTCTCTCTCTCTCTCTCTCTCTCTCTCTCTCTCTCTCATATTTCCTCTTCTTTTTCTTCTTTCTTTCATTTGCCTCTGTGATGCTCTGCACATAGTAGAACCCTGATAACCTGTACGAGGATATTGTTGTAGGTGCTGACCCCATTAATGACGTCTATTATAGAGCCCATTGTACCAAACAACAGACAGTTTTATTTTGCAGATAAAGGGAGTAGGCAAGTTGTGCGTGTGTGTGTGAGAAGGTCTTCTATGAGCTCGTTCCGAAAGGGGTCGCTATTGATCAAGACGGGGTTCATGGTGGGGGTCGTCCTTTCAGGAGGACTGCGGAAGACCAAGCGCCTGGTAGTAGCCACAACGAAAACGTTTTTTGGAAACGTTATGGTATTGCATCGTTTCGATATGGTGTCTTTCACACGTTTGTTCGTAGTGTTCATACGATGGCCCCTCAAAGAGTCGGTTGCTGGTAGTGGTACTGGCTAACCCGTACGTTTCTTCAGCAGAGAAGTAAATAAGATCTAAACTGATGGAGAAAGTTTCTGTCTTGCAAGCCTTTGTCCTACCAGACTTAACTGGATATATATATATATATATATATATATATATATATATATATATATATATATATATATATATAATATATACAGTATAATGGGTCTCTGTGACCTAGAACTTAACCTCGCCACTCCTAATATATACATATATATATATATATATATATATATATATATATATATATATATATATATATATGTATATATATATATATATATATATATATATATATATATATATATATATATATATATATATATATATATATATATATATATATATACCAATAAGAAGATAAAAAAAATTATCACAATATTAAAGGGTTACATAGACAAACGAACAGCGACATTCCTGTTGGTTCGTGTAAAATAATATAACCTTGTTAGACTGGAGGCCAACCGTTAAAGATTGATTGAAATTTGGTTTCATTTAAAACAGAATAATGTACATCAGCATGACGATGTTGACGGTAGTGCTGTCCTGGTGCTCAGTGTGCTGTTGCCATCAGGTAACTTGGATATTGCATCGATTAATTTGATTAAGCAGTATGAAGGATTTCTTTATATATGTATATGTGTGTGTGTGTGTGTGTGTGTGTGTGTGTGTGTGTGTGTGTGTGTGTGTGTGTGTGTGTGTGTGTGTGTGTGTGTGTGTTGCTTCAACTTTAGATAATGGATTCCCTTAGAACTGAATAAAACTAATTGGCAACAGTCAGAAAAAAAAATAAACCCGTGATGCCAATTAATGAGTTTGAATGAGCTACACAGAACCCTGTGAAAGTAAAACGTTTTTAGAAGCTGATTAAAATCGTCTGTTGAAGGGACTTTGCCGTTTCATTAAAAAGAGTCTTCCCGACACATTCCTTTCTTCAGTTGAATGAAGACATTTGGTCTCAGGCAAACCAAAACCAGAAAGGAACGCCCGGGGTTCTATGAGGTGAATCACGAAGTGTCTGAATAAAATCACTTGGCGTCAACCAGAACGAACTCGTATCGCCCAACTTCTCATCTGGCCATTCCCTGCATGCTGCTGCTGTTCCTGCTGCTGCACCAGTTGCCGCCACAGCCGGCCACGTACAGCTGTGCAGCGTACAGCTGTTGTTGCCAACAGGGGGCGTGTGCTGCTGTACTGCTTCACGTTCCAACGCGTATGCGTCCGATCGATGCCGGGGGTGGGGGGCAGCGCAGGAGCTTGCCGGGCCGGGTATGACGCTGTACACAAGCCGCCCTCACGCCCACCCTTCGTTCTACGCCCTTCAACCTTTGCCCTTCGCCCCTCCCTTCCCTTCCCTTCCCCCCCCCACCCCATCAGCACCACCTTCCGACCCCAGAGATGCCCGTCACCCATTGTCCTTCGTCGTGACCTAAGCATTTTATCCATCAGCCTTACCCGGTCAACGTCTCCTATTCTTACCTCTTCATTCCCACCCACCTATTCGTAGTCTTTTGTCCTCTTCTGCCCCCAATTTGCCCTTCACCCGTTACCGTTTTCTTCTCTCCTCTCCCCACAAACTCTTCCAACCTACTATTCCTTCTCCTGTATTTCTGTCATAGTGTTCATATTTTTTTCCTCAATACTCATTGATTTCAAAGGATTCTCCTTACTGACCCACATATTCCTTTGCCAAGCCCCAGAGGCCTCCATCCAGCCTTTTTGCACTCCCTCCCCCCCCCCCGAGCGCCCTCACGTCGCCCTCAACGAATCATCTCATACCACCTTAACCCAGCCTCTTAGTACTCACCAATCTCCATTTTCTCCCACCCAACCCCGTTTTCTCCCTCCTAGTCCCATGCACTCCCACTAACCTCCAACTCTATCCCACAGTGTCCAACACGCTCCCACTCAAATACGCAGGCTACCTTACACCTTTCCATGTAACCATAGTCTTTCACGCTACCTGTCGTTAAGGTCAAACACACTTCGGAAACCGCTTCAGACGCTTGTGTATGAGCCTCGCCCGTTCCCCGCCCAGTCCCGCATGCACACGCATCGTCCCACACGCCTCTGCTCAGATCCGCGCAGTTCCAGACGTTTCCCCCGCAGTCCAGAAAGCTTCTGCAGAATCTTTTGTCCCTACGTGATGCCGTTTACCTCAGTGTAAGGTTCTGCACAGCTTAGAATGTTCTTTGCCTTCAGATGTTCAGAGTACAGAGGGTTTTCCTTTAGTTGAATGAAATCGCCAGGCAGTAGACAGAATAGATATACAGGAAATCATGTAAGATGGTCAGAGGGTCCCTCCTTTGTCTGCAGGCTCACAGATTTCTCTAAGGCCTCTTTTTCTCTTTTGCGTGTACTCTTCGTCTTCCCACTGCCCCGCCCTTGAGGCACTCGAAGTCCACACAGTTCCAGGCAACGCGATGCCGTTCCCTCACATTGGCTTCCTTGGCGTCTTCAGGTCCTGGTTCTCAGGTTCACGCGTCCTTCGTTTAGCCTGAGGCTCGCGTTTCTGCACAGTGCCAAGTAGTCTTCGTGTAGCTAAAATATGCTACAGATCAGCCGCGTTTGCCTGTACTTATTCGTATTCACCTCCAGTGAACAGAACCACATAACACTCGATTGTGATCCCGGATACTTTGGTCAGTTGTGGGCTTCCTTGTGCTTCAGTTAAGCCCAGCTAGACCTTGCTTAATCCTATTCCTCGCAGTGCAGGCCCACGCCTCTTGACACAGTCCGTCGCGTCTCTGAGGAACCTTTCTGTCTTCTGCAAAGTCCCAAACGCTGCCAGCGACTGGGCAAGACTCGTTCAGCGCCACATTTTTATTTTCAGTGTACCAGACTTCTTTTCACAGACTTTTTGCTTCGTTTTAACTTCTCTCTTTTGTCATTTTTTCATTCCATCTCCGTCTTTTATCTGCCCTTCTTTTGTCCTTCCCGTTATCCGTCCTTACTGTTCTTCCGCTGTTCTTCTTCTGTCCTGGTCTTCTTCTGTCCTTCTTTTTCCCTTCCTCTGTACATTCTCTGTCCTTTCTCTGTCCTTCTTCTATCCTTCCACAGTCCCTTCCTCTGTCCTTCTTCTATCCTTCCTCTGCTCTTCCGTTGTCTTTCTTCTATCCTTCCTTAGTCCTTCATTTAATCTTTCTGTTTTTCCTATATCTTTCCCCTGTCCTTCTTCTGTCCTTACCCTGTCCCTCCTCTACTCTCCGTCTTTTCTTCATTTCTTTATCCCTCTTTACTTCCTCTGTCCTTCCCTTGACCTTCTTTTGCCTTCCATCTGTCCTTCTTTTCTTCCTCTTTTCTTCGTCTATTCTGCCTCTATTCTTCGTCTTTTCTTTCTCTTTTCCTTTCCTTTTCTTTTCCTTTTCATCATCTTTTCTTCTTTTGTCCTTCCCCTTACCCCCATATATCTTTACTCTGGTCCCTCTTCTGTCCCTCCTATTTCCTCTTCTCTTCCTCCTCCTCCTTCACTTTAGAATCCCTTTGAACCCATTTTTTCCACTCGGGACCTTAGTCCAAGGCCTTGCCCTGCATGCATCATCCTCACCCAAGGTTGTCCTCTTCACCTTTAACTCTTTTCTTCGACCTTATTTACCCTCCTCACCCTTGGATTCGGTCCTCGCTGTCAGTCCCCCTTATTCATCTTTCTGCTTTGTTCTATCTTTCATCTCTGCATTCGTCATCTGTACACAACATCCACGATCGTTCCCGTCCCTCCTTCATTCATTCATGTCATCCACCTCATCAACATGGTGACGCTTTTCGTGGTTTCATTTCTGGCCAGGGACAGGCAATTTTATGCAACTGAGAGAGACGGAATCTGCAGTGAAAGTGTCTCAGTCGTGCAAGGAGCTTCTCAAGCTTGAGACCTCTCCCATAAAGTATGTGATGAAAGAGTTAATCGCGTATGCATGTAAACACACACACACACACACACACATACACACACACACACACACACACACACACACACACACACACACACACACACACACACACACACACACACACACACACACACGTACCTACTCCCACCCATTCCACTCCCCCCCATTTCTTCCCTCTTATCTTAGCTCCTCATGGATGATGGGTCATCCCTGTATCTCACCCTCCGCCCTGGGTCAGAAGCAATGCAGCAAGACACAGTACATCCACAGCAAGGCCGCTTCATTTGATCGGCGACCCACCCTCTCCGTCCCATCATGCAGAAAAGGAGAAGACGGGGAGGAATCCCTTCGGGCTCCGTCAAAATATCATTCACACATAAGCACCCTTTCCCCCCCATCCCCCGCCCCTCCATTCCTTGCAATACAGTATCGTCTATACACAGCCACTCTTCACTCATTCCTAGCTCATGCCTTCTCCCTTCCTTGCTCAACAGACATTCCCCTCTTGCTCAACGCCCATCCATCTCATCCTCGGTCGTGTACTCAAATTCACTCCCTATACCTCTGCTTTCCACATATACATATACATATACATATACATATGCATATAATACATATACATATTTGAAAATGTCTTAATAGACGAAAACGTTCAGTATCTGTTTCTTCAATTTCCCGGTGGCTTCTGCAAAAATAGTTCATCACGTGTGTTTTGTGACTTCTTTGCATATACATATATTGCTTTTCTGCTTTCATTCCCATTTTCATTACTACCAACCTTGCAGTTACTCTTCATCATTCTCTTTGTTCCTCTATTCTCCCCGTCTCTCACCCCACCCCTCGTAGCCAATCTCCACTCATCTTCATCCATCTTCCATTTTTCTCCACGTCATCTTTTTTTTTTTTTCTTTTTTTTTTGGTCACCTCCCACCTTTCTTCTTCCTTGCACCTTTCTTTCTTCCTTCCCTCACCTTTCTATATCTCCCTTCATTCCCAGACCGTCTTCTATTGTTTCTAGCCTTTCAGTATCCATTGGTGTCTGAAACCACGCGCACAGTTTCTTCAGGCCTGGCCTTCATCTAGTGTAGTTAGCTGTTCACGCCAGGAGGCGCTTAGTAGTGCTCAAAGACTTCGCCTTGGCCCTTCTTGTTCTGACAGCCAGGGCAAAGTAACAATCACCAGAAAAGATGAAGGAATTAATTCGTAAGAGACCTTTTCTTCTATTTCTTCTTCTTCTTTTTCTTCTTCTTCTTCTTCCTTTTCTACCTCTTCTTCTTCTTCATCTTCTCCTCCTCCTCCTCCTCCTCCTCCTCCTCCTCCTTTTCTCGTACCATTTTCTTATTCCTCTTCATCTTTTTCTTCATCTATTACTTCTTCTTTCTTCCTTTTTCTTTCTTACATTTCACGCGCAAGACTTCTCGAAGAAATTCACCTTTCATAACTCTTCCTTCTATTTCACTTCTGGAAGGAAGTGACTCGCATTTGCGTGTTTAGCCTCACTGAACAGGAGGTCCGGTCCAAAGCTGATTACAATTATCTGACCTCACCCAGGTCGAACGCTCTAAAGAAAATCAACGTAGAAATGACGCCAGCGGAGGTGGGCAGGGAGCCTACTGAGAAAATTTTTATTGGTAATAAATAAAGATAATTGCACAGTAAGTGCACCCTTCACGATAACGGTGGTGGCTGCTCTTGTATATGAGAATAGTTGTATGTATGTACCAGAGAAATTTTCCTCCACAAAAGGCGTTTGGCCGAGTCAAAGGATGCCTTGACTTCCTACGAAATAAATAAGTATACAGTCTCCGATCTACCTTTATTTGTGTATTCATATATTTATATATTTGTTTATTTATTTATTTATTCATTTATCTATTCATTCATATATTTCTTATTTATTCATTAATCTATTCATTTATCTATTTACTTAATTATTTGTTTATTCATTTATATTATTCATTATCTATATTTTTTTTTTTTTTTGCTTCAGATATAATTGCTACAACTGGTGGCATTTCTGCACGGCTGTAGCCAACGCATTTCATTTTTCGTCCAATATTTACGATAGGACCAAGTCTACGAGGTCGTAAAGAACTCACGCCCGTCGTAAATCTACGACCCAAAAATATACGACGCCCACAGCACCCGAGAAGACGGCCGTAGTATTTGGAAGTAGAAGTAACTGAAGTTATTCTACGTGAAGTTGTCTCGGTTTTCGAACCATTTCGTTCGGTTTTCGAACCATTTCGGTCGCGGTCTTCAGCAGTGGTCGTTCCTGAGCGAATTTGTTTGGAGTCAATACCCTTTGCAGTTCTCCAAACTTCTTCGTCCTCCTCCTCCTCCTCCTCCTCCTCCTCCTCCTCCTGCTTCCTTCTCCAACTCTATCCCCTCTTCAGCGGCCCCTTTCGCACCGGGTGGTACTTTCCCCTCTTATTCTGGTTGGCGCCAGTCGATTTTATTCAACTCTATGGCACCGTCCTGGCAGTGAAGAAGGTGTCTCACTTGATGAGCCCCTTGCATACTGGGTGATACTCATCCTTTAACTCTGTCCAGCCGCCAAGTGTATTTATTGATCCTTGTGGCACACCTTCATAGAGAAGCTATTTAGCTGCTCCCTCTCCTGTACTCTCCTACACTCACGTGTACCCAAAACCACCTGATCACAATTACCTGTGCTTGCGTGTACACTTGCTGTGGCATATCCGTTTTCGATACATTGTACAGTGGAGGGGAAAAGTTCGTCGACACTCTGGGGTTCTGTCTTGGAGTCTAGTAACCAAGACGTGGATACCTGTTGTGGTAATTCTTTTTTAAGAACAGACAAAATATCTTGTTTACTTTTGTTATCCACACTGTGACTAACAAATGCGATTCAGTTGAATTAGAAATAATCTAAGTACCAATAAAATGCCAGCGGAATTGCGTGTGTGTTTTTATTTCTCGTTCATTTATTTTATTTATTTACTTCTATTTATTTATGTATTCATCCATCTATTTACTTATTAATTTATTTATTTGTTTATTCATTTATTTCTGATAAACTCGAGAACTTCATATAAACGAGAGGGTTACGATTATATCGATAAAGACAGCAACTACGTACTCAGTGGGTTACTTCAGCACATCCCCTCGATGGGACACCAAACAGGTTACTTACACTCGTAGGGCCTTGCAACAGGTTTAGGAGACCTTCGACATCATAGTGTATTGATAACCTAAGCACCTGCATCATCACATATGGATGACGTCATGTCGCCGCAAAGAGAAGTGAGAGCTTCGCGGCCCATCCGTCCATCAGGAGCTGTAAGGTTCTGGTAAATGGACTTTCAGACTTCTGGGGGATACAGGTACAAGTCAGAGGTGGAATTCGTAAAGAAATGTTTTTTCTTGTTTTCTCGAGAATGGCAATTTTCTTTACAGAATTCACATTACGGGTTACATATATATGATAATTTTTTATGACAGTCGCATGCAGGATTCGAACCCACTGCATTCGACCATCCGTAAGATTACCTTCACAGAGCCTTTACCCACTCGACCACAGTGGGTTCGAATCCTGCATGCGACAAACATAAAAAATTATCAGATTAATGTCGACGTCACCAGCGAATTTCTCTCATGTATGTGTGTGTATGTATATGTATATATATATATATGTATATATATATATATATATATATATATATATATATACGTAAGTTCCGGCACGGATTCGTAGCAAGAAAATCTACAACGAGATTCCATGATTTAAGAATAGAATATTTGTCATTTTCATATCAGCCGAATAGATCTCTTATCCGTACACAAATTATCACACTGAGACTAAACGCTTCCCTCATTATAACTGAACAGAACCATCCACTATTAGCCAGAATAAAATGTATAAACGTGACACCAGCCAGAAATGAGCAAAGTAATGAATAAAACGAAAAAGAAAAGTACGAACTTGGGTGCAAAGTTTTAAAAGCAATTTCCGCTGCACTGAGAAACCACAGGGGGGAGGAGCCGCCGGTGACTAGATTTAGCAGTTTTTCCTTGTTTGAGTCCAAACCCTTATTGGGCTTCTTGTCGATGTCGTAATTATGTAATGACTGTAATTACAGAATGAAAATCTATCGGAAGGGAAACACTGTGTTGTGCGTGACTGATGTGGGCGGCATAGTATATACGAGCATGTGTGTCGCTATGTTATGTGCGTGTTTTGCATGTCTGTCTAATGTTTGTCTTATATGTACGTGTGTGTGCGTGAATATATGTGTGTGTGTGTGTGTGTGTGTGTGTGTGTGTGTGTGTGTGTGTGTGTGTGTGTGTGTGTGTGTGTGTGTGTGTGTGTGTGTGTGTGTGTGTGTGTGTGTGTGTGTGTGTGGGTGTGTGTGCTTGTTTGTTTGTTTCGTATCTGCTGTGTTGATAGTTCCCTTAGGTCCTGTGGAGAGGTCAAGGAGATGAATTAGATATGGCAACGACGATAGAAGGCAAAATGTCACCCAGTACAGAGGGGGAGTTGTTGCTGTTGTTGTTGTTCTTCTTCTTCTTCTTCTTCTTCTTCTTCTTCTTCTTCTTCTTCTTCTTCTTCTTCTTCTTCTTCTTCTTCTTCTTCTTCTTCTTCTTCTTCTTCTTCTTCTTCTTCTTCTTCTTCTTCTTCTTCTTCTTCTTCTTCTTCTTCTTCTTCTTCTTCTTCCTCCTTTCTCTCTTTCTTTTTGACTCGAAGAAATCCAGCTATCGAGGAAGCGAAATTTTTAGTCTTCGGGTGAAGGTGACGACGCTTCTTGACAAACGACGCGTCAGAGGAACAAGGGAACACGGCGCTGACCTCTCAGCACGTCACATGTCATACGTCATATGCTGAGTCGTCACTTATGCTGCTCCTCTTCCAGCATATGCAGTTGGGGAAACAAATCTTGTCCACGCTCTGCCGGCATCGTTTGGTATCATAAAGGGTTTTAGATTACCTGTGCTTGAAAAGTTGTATTAATCTATTTATTTTTATTGTTTTATCTATCTAACTATATTCATCTACAAGATACTAAGACTACAAACATAAAGATGTTGTGGAATTTGTTTTCTCAATTGTACACATGGGAGTAGAAGTTCGTATATTTCCCCACTAAAGCCTGTGTGAACAAATTGAGTGATTAATGATTATAGAAAACTACATAACTAATTTGTGTTTTAATTATTTGATTTGTGTGTGTGTCTGTGTCTGTGTGTGTGTGTCTGTGTCTGTGTGTGTGTGTGTGTGTGTGTGTGTGTGTGTGTGTGTGTGTGTGTGTGTGTGTGTGTGTACATGTGTGTATGTAAGCGTGAGTGTGTGTGATTTGTGTGTGTATGTGTGTGTGTGTGTGTGTGTGTGTGTGTGTGTGTGTGTGTGTGTGTGTGTGTGTGTGTGTGTGTGTGTGTGTGTGTGTGTGTGTGTGCGTGTGTGTTCGTGTTCGTGTGCGCTTGTGTGTGTATATGCAGCGTCATTGTACGTATTTTCAGTGTGATGATACAGAGTACATCCACCTAATCTCATTTCTGGACGTACAAGCCATAATAGGCTCAAAGCCTGACTTCAAAGTGTTCCTGACGATGAGCACAGTGTTGCCCCGAAACGTAAACAGAATCTGTAACGACGTAAAGTGGTACAACGAAATAAGATTCTACGATTTTTTTTAAGAAATAAGAAATAATAAAAACTTTTCCCGTGCCAACCGTGGTGTTTGTCGTATATTTTTATCATGGCTGTCGCCACGTGATTTTTATCGTTTTTATGGCATTCTTCCCGGGTCGTACTTTTTTTGTTGTCATCAGACGATTTCGTTCATCACCGTGGTCCTCACTCGATACCAAAGAGGTTGAAAGCTTTTGTCTCAACTGTTTCACAAACTAATTAAGGAAAATCCAGTGGGGCTTATAAACAGCATTGAAAATTGTTGTCGCGTGTAGATTTCAATATGGTCCATTACTGCATCTAATTATCTTTATAAGGGGAACAGTGCATTTTCTCTTACACAGTTTCGTAAAAGAAGGGATATTATAAGACAATCAATTCTTTTGAAATTATTTCTCTTCTTATATTTATCCATTCACTTGTTTATATATTTTATTTATTCATTTACTTGTTAATATAGTATAGGTTAGTTTTCTATTGAGATATGCTTTGATCAATGATCTATGTAAGACAATGCACTGTTTATGATGCTTGCTTCATTGCAGTCGAAAAGAAAAATGCAAGTCTGTTTTCGCAACATAAATATTACCAAAGTTACAACATAAACGTGTAAGTCTATTTTCACAACAAATAGTTCACAATAAATGCATGAATAAACACAATTTTTTAGCATGAAATGTTCAAGAATAGTTTGCTAAAAACAATATAACTAAAGATATTTCACCATTAAATATACAAGTCAATTTTAGCAATAAAAATATCCATTGAAATAAGCTTGAACCAAAAATATGTAAATCAGCAACAAAAGACAAGAAATATTCGAAGCCATGCAGCATAAACTGTGCATTACCCGTAACTGAATAAAATCACTTCCCGTCGATATGGATGAAATAACATAACACACTGTAAAACAGACGACCTGCGTGCACGCATGTGGTTGTACTCACGCACGCACGTACGCACGCACACACCAACTCGTTTATACACTTGATCGCTCGGCCCGCTCCCGAATGACACAACAAACTTTGAGGCGAAGTCCAGGTAAAACACAAACAAACGCTTAACTCGGTTAAATGAGTGTTTGAGTCTGGCAAGTAAAAAGCTTTGGCCACAGCCCCCACGCCAGGCTCGGAGGAGGAAGGAAACGTGACTTGCCACAAGGACAGTAATTTCCGGTGACCAAAGTGCATTTTGTAATCTAATTTTTATTATTCATATATTCATTTCTCTATTTATCTATTCACTGATTAATCATATATTCATTTATTTATTAATGTATTTATTTTTCTATTTGTTTAATTGCCTGTTTATTTGCTTGTTTTTTCGTTCATTTGTTATTGGTTTGTTTGAGGGTTGCCATGGAAACGAAGAGAATAGCCTGATGGCAGCGAGAGTAGAAGGGAAAGGATCATCAGGCACGGAATTGGGTCATGATTAATTGGGACTTTCAGGGGAACGCAAGTCTTCAACACCTAATCTCTGCGTCTGCCTCGTCTGTACTACGAGTTTTCTAGTATTACTCCAATCATGTTACGCGACACCCGCCACGTCAAGTCACTACACATTAGTGTCAAATCACGTAATATGCTCACTCCATTACACGTCACGTCACACCATATTACAACACAGTATATCACAATACAAGTCGCCACTCCAAAGCAGAACACACGAGTACGTATCTTAAAAGTGACACAATACGTCACAATATACCACACCACTATATACCACAATATACCACAGCACACTATACCACACCACATCACATCACATCACACCATGCCAGAGCACACCACATACACCACAAGACTTAGTCTGTATCCACAAAGGCCCTCATATTACCTGAGCAAAGAACACCTCGTAATGTAAACCTACACGACAAACTACTAACGCGGCCACGCAAGTAGGCACCGCAGATTCATGATCAACCTCCCAACTTCATTCCTTGCTGTCCTGCTTTACACAATACACCACAACATCACATCAAATCACATCACATCACACCACACCAAAACACATCACACCAAACCAAACCAAAGCACACTTTACATCAAAACCATGCCACATCATTTCACACACACCTCACTTCACCTCACCTCACTTCACGTCACCTCACTTCACCTCACCCCACCCCACCACACATCTTACCACATCACATCACACCGCCTCACCCGCACCTCCACATCACGCATCTTCCATACCATAGTTCCTCGCCAAAATAGTCCCTTAATAAGACGCGCGACCCTCTCCGTGATATCTTCCATTTCATATGACACTACAGCGCGCCGTCATGTATCCCTACACACGCTCGTATTCTACAAGGTACCAAAATACTGCACATAGCCCAATACATTATATCGTACCGCATGTATAACGTAAATATCCCTCACTTTTGTAGAAATCTGTCATACACTCTTGCAACATATCAAGGTATACCATACGCCTCTGAAACACACTAGAATACCTCAATTCAACAACATAAACGTATATACATACCAGCATACTACAATACACCCACAACACATTACACGCAGATGGGTAACATATCGGGATTCAATACGCAAAGCACTGCATCACATCAGCCTAGCACAGACAAGCCTGCAACACACCAACTTATCACCTCAACACACCAACATATGCAGCATACTTCATATAGTATACGCCCTACAATATACCAACCTACCACACATCCACACTGTGCAACATATCCACACCATCCCAGACTAAATCTTCCATACTGCGTCACACCGCCGAAGAGTTGCAGAAACTCTACCGAAGAGTCTCAGAGGTTCTGCGTAAGACCTCAGGTCTCGGTAGAGAGCTTTCGAGGGTCTCTTAGACGCCTTCAGCCCATTTCGTAGTTTCGCCAAAGAACCAACTGCATCACATCCACTGCACCATCTCGACACCGCACCGCCGTAGCCAGCCAGCCACACACACACACACACACACACACACACACACACACACACACACACACACACACACACACACACACACACACACACACACACACACACACACACACACACACACACACACACACACACACACACACACACACACACACACATAGCCCTTCTACTTCCCCTCCTCACCTGGACGACACAGCAGCATTGCAGGCACGCAAGGCTGCAAGATTGGTCGATGAGAAGGACAGTGCTTGGGGTCTTTCCTCTGCATAATAGTTGGGAGGTAAGTTTGGGTCTACTTACAACGGACCCTAGGCCCTTGACAAGATGGGGTACATGAATAGCTCCTTCATAAGAAGAGGGGCTAGTTTGGGGGACCTCAATGGTGATTGGAGGGTGTAGCAGCGGCGTGGCCAGCTCATACAATATTAATATAAGTACCAGCAAGACTTTTTTTTTTTTTTGAGAGGAGCTCGCCATGGGAAAAAAAACTTGGAACTTCACTAAGGTGATGGAATATTTTAAGTTAATTGAAGCCATATATATATATATGTATATATATATATATATATATATATATATATATATATATATATATTATATATATATATATAAATATATATATAGGGAGAAAGAGAGAGAGATAGAGAGAGAGTTGCCTGTTTCCCGATCCCAATAATTATTCAGAACCCTTACACACTTATCTACGTAACTGAACATGAATATATATTTTTGTTACATGTATAACCTCAAGGTTGAAATTTTCATATGACAAGTTAAACATTCAAGTAGAATTTCGTGTTTTAGGCTCATCACTAATCTGTCATAAATATAATGTCAAAAGAAATCATATTTCAAATCTATTCAATATATCTATATAGAAAGAGAAAAGCTTCACTGATAAAATTACAGTTATCGGCAACCTCTTCAACGTGTGCCAAATTTAGCATCTGACAGAGTTTTCCATGGCACGGCAGGTGATTGCGTAAACTCGTAACAATATCAAAATATACAACATCAAATATACCAAACTTGATAATAAATCGGACCGAAACCCATCCAGAATTGAAATTAATTGGTACCCTAATTTTTTGCAAGTTAATGACTTCTCATAAATTATTGACTATAAATTTCACTCGGAAATGCATTGCTGGCACGCGAGATGCTCAAAAGGTTACCCAGCGCTGAATTACACAATAGATAAATAAGTATGTAGAGTAATAAATAAATGTATAAATGAATAAACATGAAAATAAATTAATAGATAAATAAAATGTATATCAACAAATTAATTAATAAATTGTATTAAATAGATTGACAAATAATGATTAATTACTTAATAGATTAATGAATTGATAAAAAGTACATAAAATAATTGAATGAATAGATACAATATCAAATAAGTATGAACAAATCAATTATTTGATAGTTAAATAAAAAGAGTAAATATATTTATACATAAATACATACACCAGGGGCTTTTTTCCCCCTTACAAGGAGGGTAGCCAAACTCAAAAGGCATAAATCTACTCTCACCTATTTCATTCCGACCCACTCCACCCCCATTCACCACTCCTCCCTCCCTCCCTCCCTCCCTCCCTCTCGTTCTTGTTCCTCCTGGGTCGTCCCTACAGGGAAATATATTTATGAATATATGAATGAATGAATGAACAGGTAAACACATTTGTGTTCGCATACAAAGTATAGGAGTAGAGAGCCGGATAAATGCATGAGTATAGTCTGTAAAAGACCTACGTAGAGATTTTATAAATAAAGTTGTATTAATTCAACAACACTTTAAGGTTTTATTGATAACGGAAAAGATGTAAGCTACTTGCAGTACGTAAATTATACTCTTCCAAGACATTTGAGTCTAACTTCTAAGACAAATTATACTTTTTTTTGTAGAATATGGAAGCCTCTAAGTGTGTTCTTTCATGTCTTCTCACGAAAGACGTTAAAACGTGGAATGTTTACTTTCTCTTATGAAACGTTTCGCTCAAGGATGCAGGAATACATTGAGAGAAAACGTGTTCCGGACAATAAGGGGGAACCTAAAAGTT
>NC_134787.1:11313283-11315783 GCF_046742065.1 Oratosquilla oratoria
TGGATACGTGCGTGATTTATATGTAATTGTGGGTGTGTTTGTAAGTGCTCCAGTAATTGTTTCCTTAACGTTTACAGCCTGTCTATTCGTTCCTCTTATTTCTTTCTGAAAATTTATCAGAATATCGCCAACCGACGATTGGATTTTCGATCTCCAAAAACGTTGTATGTGATCTCGATCTTGAAGTTCCTGGGTTCTCTTTGTTTCTTTTATTTCTTATGGAAATGTTTTCGTATCAACGTATTGGATTTTGATCTCGAAGTGTCTTCGTCGTATGTGATTTCAGTCCCAAAACTCCTTGGATCACATCTGTCAAACGCCTGTGTTGAGTTTCTCTCTCTCTCTCTCTCTCTCTCTCTCTCTCTCTCTCTCTCTCTCTCTCTCTCTCTCTCTCTCTCTCTCTCTCTCTCTCTCCCTGTCTTCCTTTTGCCCCCTTTCACCTCCTCTCTCTTCCTTCCCTTCCACTCGCCCACATCCTCTCACGCTTGTGCTCTCTGTACATGTCTGCATGTTTGCACTTGCAGCCAGACGCGGATGAGGAGACAGAGACAGAGATAGGGACAGACAGACAAGCGCACAAGAGACTTGTTATTTCTTGTTTTCATATATGTTAACGGAAGAGGAGGACTCCTACAGGTTTGCGAGGGTTTCGAAGCAATGTAGTGTTTGTCGGTTCGGGGAGTGTGTGTGTGTGAGAGAGAGAGAGAGAGAGAGAGAGAGAGAGAGAGGGGGGAGGGGGGGAGAGGGAAGAGGAGACAGAGAGGGAGAGGGGATAGAGAGGAAGAAGAGGCGAGTGCATAGGTCAAAATGGTGTTGAACCTAGAAGAGGAACCTTTTGAGGTAAGGGGTCCAATACTAAGTGATATCTTCACCCTAGGAGGGCGAAAGGGAAATAGAATAGCTGGGAGGGGAAGGGAGCAGGCATTGGGGATGGTAAAAAGAAAACAGGGCAATAGGGATGAGAGAGAAATGATTGGGATAATAGGAAAGACGATATGAAGGTAGGAAGGGAAATGGGGAGCGAGGGAGTCGATATTGTGTGATGAGGAGTGAAAGAAGGTGATGATCGTGGTTGAGAGAACGGACGGGGGTGACAGAGAAAGCGGAGGAGTTATAGAAAGAGATAAGAAGAGATAAAAGAGAGGAGCGATAAGGAGAGCGTAGGGTGATAAGGAGAGTTGGTGGGTTACAGAGAGAGAGGGAAGGTAATGAGAGAGAAAGGAGAGATAGAGAGTAGTTGGAGAGGAAGGGGAACTTCAGTAGTAGTGAAGTAGAGAACTATTTGCTAAGCACTGAAGTGCATGACAAAGAAGCTGTCTCGACCCGACAAGGTATTGGTATGCACACGGTGGAGCAAGCAGAGAAGAGTTAAGCCTCAATTGGGTCCCGTGCGCGCGTGCTTTCTCGTAGGAAGCCGGGGACAAGGTGCTTAACCGCGGAAAAGGAACGTGGGCGGGAGAGCCGGAGTGGCGTGGTTAGTAATATCGCTAAACATCGTCGTTATTATCACGAAGTATCCAAGTGAGGCAATAGATCAGAAACCACAATACCCACAGCATGAGGTCTTACCTTAAACCTGAAGTAAATCAACCAGCGATAGCCACAATAGAATGTATAAAGATCATCAAAGCGATTAGGTTAGTTGGGACATCACGAAACTTTTAATCACACAATACACTTAAATCTGTGTGTGTGTGTGTGTGTGTGTGTGTGTGTGTGTGTGTGTGTGTGTGTTTACGTGTACATGTAATGTGCACGCGTACATACGTGTGTATGGGTCTTTATGTTTTTTCGTGTCATTCCTATGTGGTGCCAGGTAGCTCTGGAACGCGAGATGCACGTAAATGTCTCAGCTGGTTTGTGCAACTCGGTGACAAAGATTCTCTTCGTGCAAATTCGGTCGAATTCTTTTCCTCAAATGCAGTTGAATAATTCATGAATCTCGGATACCTTTCAATATAAAGTAGTTCTTTACCATATCCTATATTTTTATGTAAATATATTAATAAAATAAAATAAAACAGACCCTTTCAATATACAATAGTTCTTTGTCATACACTATATTTCTTTGTAAATGTATTGATGAAATTAAAAGAAAATTCTTATGAGTATTACCCACAGGATATATATATATATATATATATATATATATACATATATACATATACAATATATACATATATATATATATATATATATATATACATATATATATAATATACATATATATAATATATATATATATATATATTATATATATATATATATATATATATATACGTGTACTGGATCTTACTAGATCTTACAGGGATATTCAACTACAGACGCGGAAAATGCATCAGCCTGGATAAACATCTTTTATGTTGCCCCGTTAGTCGAGGGTAGGCTTATACAGTGGAATTTTGTCTCTTCGCAAGACATTCACATTGAAATTATCCTTAATTAAGTAGATATTTTCTGTCGTCACAGTATAATGAGAATCGTAGCCCTTTGACTATCG
>NC_134787.1:11320783-11328283 GCF_046742065.1 Oratosquilla oratoria
GACAATAAGAAAGTGATAGCTCCTCGAAAGGAAGAAAGAGGGGATGATGAAGAAAGGAGAGGAGAAAGGATAAGAGGAAAAGAGGAAAAGAGAGACCTTGGGTAGGAGGGCAAGATAGAAGAGAAGAAAAGAGGGGAAGAGAAGAAAGAAGAGTTTGAGGAGAAAGAGCACATGCATGTGGAGAGAAGAGAGAGGAGGATACAGCAAAACCAAGGAGGAGGAAGAAGAGGAAGAGGAGGGAAAGAAAGAGGAGGAGGATAGAGCAGGAAGATGTGTTGGTATGTTCCTGTGCTGAAAGGCTATGAAGGATATTAAGGAGTGTGAGAGATATTAGTCCAGAAGCTGTACGAAAGGAAAGGTATCCAGGAAATATTAAAAAAATTCTGTAAGAATCACGTGGGTTCCAGAGAGCCGCGCTTCCTGGAATTTTAAAACGCTGGGGATAACAGAAGGAGATGATTAAATGAATGAGTAGGAAGAGGAAGGTGCTGTGGGAAAAACGCCTCTATAGACCAAGAAAGAAAAAGAAATGTGGCAAGTAAATGAAAGCAAATAGACTGTTGGATATTATTGAAAAAGTAGCATGAAAAAATTGTGAATGTTTTATGTGTATAAGACCCTAGCTAAACCCACGGCGATAATACGAGTCTGGGTAGAGAATATTGTGTAGAAATGTATATGGTGTTTGATATTGCTAGGAGAAAGTACGAGAGCATACGCTAGAAGAAATATCTCCAAGTTCGTAAGGGATAACAATATGACTGTCTTAGCGAGGCAGCGTACAAAAAATAAGTAAATGAATAAAATAAACATATAAATAGAAAATAAATAACTAAATAAATAAACAAATAAATAGATAAATAAGTAGAATGAATTGATAACTTGTTAGATAACTTGATTGATAAATGAATAAATAGATTAAACGAATGAATAAAATTGCACTACCAAATGAAAAAAATGTGAAAAATGCGAACAAAATACAGGGCTGACTTTGGGTAAAATATACTCTGGTGTGGTGAGGATTTGCCCATTGTACATTCAGAGATATAAGTCGCGTTGTCCTCTTGAAGCTAGCGATGCAAATGAAACCTTCAGATGCTGCCCCATTTTTTTGAGGGAGGGCAAAGTAATTAATGCAGAGAGAAATATATCCTCAGATCCACAACAGAAATAGTATTTGTTTGGTTAAATGCGAAAATGGACAACACGGCGTAGGAGAGCGGGCGTCCAGAAAAATTGTCTGGAAAATGAGAAGGAATGTTCTGAGGAAAGGGAGCTTCATAAAGGAGCTAAGTCTTATGAGGAGTTAATCCGGTAGCAGTAGTGATGAAGAATACCGTCTGTGAGCTAGAGAGAGAATGAAAAGATCCATCACACACACACACACACACACACACACACACACACACACACACACACACACACGCGCGCGCGCGCGCGCGCACGCACACACGCACACACACACACACACACACACACACACACACACACACACACACACACACACACACACACACACACACACACACACACACACACACACACACACACACACACACACACTGGCTGTCTCAACAGAGACTGCAGCAGATCCGAGGTGAATACACACAAAAAAAAAAAAAAAAAAAATAAACGGCAATGCTGTGCAGGGAGCATCTTGGAATCAAATTAAGAACGTGATCTTCTAGCAGAAACAAAATCTTTTGGTATATTTCAGTCCGGTAATAATGTCTTATCATAAAAAGTGTATCTGTGTTTAGAGAGCAAGAGAGTATATAAAACTGCATCAAAGTAATTAAACATTTGTTTGTTCAAGGGAATGAACAATGATGAATCCATTTCATTAATAATGTTAAGAGACCCGTCTTTGTGAACAGCGGCGTGTTGCTGAATTTGCTACGTAAGGATTAATATTGTTATAGTGAAAAAATATATATAGAAATAGATTAAATCCAGCCACCCTGTACAGTGCAGATGATATCCAAAGGGATGATCTGAGCGGCCGTTCAACAAATGGGATTAATTTGCATCGTTTGTGTCATTATTTTGTCGAGTTGCAACTTTGCCTCTTTTATCTTGTTGACTTGTGATGGCGACAGCGACGGAGTAGGAATAGGGTGGGGGGTGGGGGGGTGTCTTCTTCAGCGTCGAAACATCCGCGGAGGGCTGTCGTGATTCCAGTGCCTTCTGTCTATACCAGTGGTTCTTAACCTGTGGGGAATTCCCCACTGGTGGGGAATGGCGGAGTTGCCAAGTGGGGAATGACCGGTCGGACAGAAGAACCACTTTTTTTTTTTTAATCGATGTGCTTTTGTTTCTTTTTTGTTTGTTTCTGGTGTCTGTGGTGGGAAATGGAGAGTTGGCTCACTAAAAAGTGGGGAATTGGAGAAAAAAGGTTAAGAACCCCTGGTCTATACTGTCTTGATAATATGACGGAGCTGACAGTAGATCGTCGATAACAGGATGTATGTGTACGTTCCTTTCCATGTGCTGGCTTACTATGAATACGTATTATACGTTAATAAGAGAAGGCAAAGGAGTGTTAATGTACAGACTACAAACAGCAATGTGTTCTCTGTTAACAAGTTTAGGGTGTATGAATGCAACGTTCCCACAGTGGCAATGTTCCCAGTGGCAATGTTCCCACGTTGGCAATGTTCCCAGTGGCAATGTTCCCACGTTGGCAATGTTCCCAGTGGCAATGTTCCCAGTGGCAATGTTCCCAGTGGCAATGTTCCCAGTGGCAATGTTCCCAGTGGCAATGTTCCCAGTGGCAATGTTCCCAGTGGCAATGTTCCCACGTTGGCAATGTTCCCAGTGGCAATGTTCCCACGTTGGCAATGTTCCCAGTGGCAATGTTCCCAGTGGCAATGTTCCCACGTTGGCAATGTTCCCAGTGGCAATGTTCCCAGTGGCAATGTTCCCAGTGGCAATGTTCCCAGTGGCAATGTTCCCAGTGGCAATGTTCCCAGTGGCAATTTTCCCAGTGGCAATGTTCCCACGATGGCAATGTTCCCAGTGGCAATGTTCCTAGTGGCAATTTTCCCAGTGGCAATGTTCCCACGTTGGCAATGTTCCCAGTGGCAATGTTCCCAGTGGCAATCTTCCCAATGGCAATGTTCCCACGTTGGCAATGTTCCCAGTGGCAATGTTCCCAGTGGCAATATTCCGCGCACGGTATGAATTATGTGATCTAAACACGAATATATGTAGATGCCAGTCTCCGTCTTTCAGGACACATCGTCTGATCTTAGCTCGAATGTTCGAATTGAGACGATTTCTGATTTGATCCTGTCAAGACATCTGGTCGCATACGTTCCGCATTTTTGGGGATTTTTTTTTTTTTCAAGATTGTCTTTGATACATTTGAGGAATTCCGTAGTGTATATGTTGTATTTTGTGTATGTGAGTGAGTTGTTGTTTTTTTTTTAGCACTCGGACTGCAAACCCGGCTGTTCTGCACGCAATTTACTTTACTAAGTTTATACTCAAAGTAGAATTAACTTTGAGATATCTGAAGTCAAAGTTACAGCGGCATAATTAGATATCCTGATGAATATACCACACAATGTCGAGAAAATACTCCTTCCCGTGAAATACTATACGCCCCCCGAAAAATATTGCATATTTTCGAAAAATATTGCACGTCTCTCTTGCAGGTTTTTTTTTTTTTTGTATATCCAGTGTATTAGCGCCCCCATGCATTAAAAGCTTAGCACTCGACAAGACAGCAAGAATCTCGTACACGAAATAAGGTTGTTATTATACATAACAAAATTATGGTAATGGGGAGGTATGGTGAGGCGAGAGAATACCATTATATACCAGATACCATGCATATTATGTATGTATGATTTTTTTTATTAATAAATGACTCTCATAATTCATATATATGAGTATCGGTGAAAAGAATATATACTTCCATGGTAGGTGGTGTGTGTGAGTTGACGTGAAATGTCTTGTGCTAAGGCATTGTTTTTGTAGTTTCTCTGGTAAAGAATATATAATATGTTCATGAAGAAAGGGTAAGATGTTTCTTGCATATTGAGGGAATATAAAGTATCGGTGTGGTGGTGTTTGTGGAACTAAACTATTGGAGTACGGAAGAGTCGCGTCAGCTGTGATAGGGAGTCAACAGGAAAGAAGAGGCACAGAAAAAAGAGGTAATGTTCTTGGCAATGAGTTAAGCTAAGATAGGGTAGGGTAGGGTAGGATAGGGTGGTTCAGGGTAGGGTAGGGTAGGATAGGGTAGGGTAGGGTAGGGTAGGGTGGTTCAGGGTAGGGTAGGGTAGGGTAGGATAGGGTGGTTCAGGGTAGGGTAGGGTAGGATAGGGCGGTTCAGGGTAGGGTAGGATAGAGTAGGATAGGGTAGGGTAGGGTAGGGTGGTTCAGGGTAGGGTAGGGTTGAATAATCTGAATCAAGACCTTTCTCCCATGTCTTGTATCCATGTGGCTTTTTTCATGGAAACCAGCATAAGATACAATATGACGATAATATCATTAGAGAATCTGTTAAACGTGGAAAGTATTATGAAAAAATATTACCTTATTTTAGGAATTTATTCTTTTCGTGAAAAGTGATGGCGCAATATGACAGACCACATTATAAATGTAGTGTGATTTCGTTATGTCTGTGCTTTATAGTAATATGGTGAAAGAATATGTTATGACTACCACAAATATATCCATGGGTAATGATGCTGTAGTGTGTGGATTGTATAGATTTTTTGTTTTGTTTTTGTTATATTGAAAAAAAATCTTATGATAAAGCCGTGAAAGAGGAAGATATGGTAGTAATGTATGGAATGTTAAAATCAACTCGTTTTATCGTGAAGATTGTTCAGCTATGTGAGAAATGCACGGTCATGTAATGCTGTGACAACAACTGCGAAGCACTTATAACATGATAATGATGCAAGTCTTTATGAAAGTGAGCCGAAATATAAAAGTTGACTCAAGATAATATTGTGAACTGCGTTTTATACCATACGTGGCCATTCTACAACAATAGAGTTTATTTTACGACTGTGTGAATTGCTAGAACATAGTATTTAGACGTGAAATATGGAAGTAGCGATTATGCCCTGCTAGGTAGCAGTTATCTCGATATTCTTGTTGTCATCAGGCTCTTTCGTTCATCACTGGGGCTCCACCCTCGTTAATGAATGGGTTATGGATTCCTAGGTGAACCCACGGAACCTGTTTATGTCAACTCGGCGAGAGAGGACATGATAAGAGATATAGTGATAAGTGAGATAGTGGATTGGCTTGTGAGGACACTGTTCTGAGATGTTCACAAATCTTGATGGTGATGGTGGTGGTGATAGTGATGGTGATGACGATGACAATGGTGAAATAGTGTTATATATTTGTAATGGTGACGGCGGCGTTGGCAGATGTGGCAGGTGGATTAAATCAAGGAGATAGAAATGGGCTTTATGGACTTAGACATACACTAAGGCTGTATCCAGGATTCATCATCTGATGTGATAATTGTTTCCAGTAGTACATAGATATGCATATGTGTATGTATATGCATATGCATATGTATATGCATATGTTTATGTATTTTCTTGTTGACAGACGAGATTAAATAATATTGCTGCTTCTGCATTATTTATCTTTTTGTTTTATGTATATGTATATGTATATGTATATGTATGCAGAAAAACCACTAGGAAAACAATAGAAATGAGACCGAGCGCTTTCGTCTATTCAGACATTTTCAAGGTGTCTGAATAGACGAAAGCGCTCGGTCTCATTTGTTATTTTCCTAGTGTTTTTTTTTTTTTTTTTTTGCATACTAGAATCACGCGTTCAAGTGATTTCTTCTGCATGTATATGTATATGTATATGCATATGTATATGTATATGGATATTTATGTTTTGAGAAGTAGATTGACGTCGGTAGCCAAGCATATCCCGTGTATCCCTCCATTTCCATCACTAGAGCGAGACGGGCGATGGGTCACGGTAGGGATGTTTATTGTTGAGACGGGCGCCCAAGGTGGCTCCTGGGGATTATCTGACGATGCGAGGGGACAAAGAGCGTCATCTGGCGGGCGCCTCCGGAGCCTCTGCGGCACGTGCGCTCACGGACACGAAGACGCCAGAACTTATTTTCGCGATCACTCAACTCCTTTGTCCACATAACGAAGGACCTTCGCCGCTAGCTGTGTATGTAGCCACTCTCAGACTAAAACTTGAGATATCATAGTGAAACTATAGAGATTCTAAAATGAAGCGTCTTTGAATAGATCGTCAAGCGAACTGTCTTAAGTGGGATCTTAATGAGGTACCTGTATATTTAGCTTGAAACCTGATGAGCCTTACCATCTGCCCCTGTGACCGCCTTGGTATTGGTGAGAAGGGTTAGTGGGAGGAGCCATAAGAGATTTCCCGGCCGATGATTGGCCAAGATCAAGATTGTTTTAATCATGGGGGTTATTTTTTTGTGCGACGCGTGCTGGACAGGTGACACGTGCGTCTTGGATAGCGGGCTACCCGCATCCCATTGTATTATTGGACGATGTACTTCTAATTTCATATATACGTTTATAGAATACTGGGAATGTTGTATAAGTTAAATCGGTTATTACGGCACCGTCTTTGTGAGGAACCTTCCCCCAAACTTCCAGTCTTGTGTCCCTCTTTTTCGTCCACAAAAACAAAAGTTGGCAACCTCTCCAAGGGCGCAGCTGCTCGTGTACCAGACGTTGCTGCCGTGAGGGCGCCAGGCTGGAGGTTAGGGAAGGTTGAGTGTGACACCCTTCACCTTTATCAGGTCGCAAACGGTGAGGGTCTGTCAGTAGTGCTTTTGCCGTGAGCGAGATAGCACTGTTTTTCGTGAAATGGTCTCTTGTGTTCCTTTCTCCCCGAGATGTTGATTTGTATCTCTGGATTCGTACTTCCACCGCCCATATGGTAAGCTTCAGCACCAAGCCATAGTTCGTCTTAGATCCAAGGTCATTTGTAGTGTTGTGTCACAAGTGAAAACAAACTGTAAATGGGTTTACATGTGTCATGTTTGTGCTTGCAAAAAGCATGGGCGAAAAAATATGGTGTTAACGTGTAAGTACCTACATATAGACACGTGTATATGTGTGAATACCAATATACATATATGGGTGCACGTGTACCTACTAGGTTGTTGGTGTGTGTGCTTCATCATGATCTTGGATCACTTGTTGGGCTCGTGATCGACAGGAATTATCCTACTGGATGGGAGCTCAGAACTCGTATAGACCGGTCTATGGGTAATTCTGTGACCTTACACGCACACGCGCCCCCAACTCCCCGCAGCGCAGCGTTACTGAAACTATTTCAGCCCTGGGCGGGATTTGAGCTCGGACCGCTGGAGCAGCGGTTGCGAACGTTACCACTGCGCCGTCGAGCCGTGTGTTTGTGTGTGTGTTTATTTGTGTATTTACCTAGTTGTATTTTACGGGAAGGGGAGCTATGCTCGTGGTGTCCCGTCTTTATATCTCATTTTATCTAAAC
>NC_134787.1:11333283-11393283 GCF_046742065.1 Oratosquilla oratoria
CTTCAGTAATATCTTGGTATGTATTGTTGTCAGTACTCTTTTGTAATCATATAAAATTTGCATACGAGTTATAGTGATTATGCATCTTAATAGGCTCATCACACAAAAATTAGTATTGTGTGGATTAGAATTAATTATAACACTAGCGTTACTACTTTATTAGAATGCACCATCTGTTTTGTTGAAAACTTTATATAAATACTTAACCTAACAGACAGAATGATAAGCTGTGTTTTAACGTTGGACGTTTGTTATAAAGTTGGAAACAAGTGCTGATTAATTAAGGTCGTAGTGTCTTCAAAGTTTTCCTTCAAGAACTTCAAAGTTTTACTTCTAGAACTAATTCAAGGTTCGAGCGATAATTAGACAAACTCGTAGTATAACGTATTTTTAAGTGAACCATCTTTCTATATCAGTAAGATAATATAAAGGTGTATATACATATATGTGTATATGTGTACATACGTATGTGTGTGTGTGCGTGTGTGCATGTGCGTGCGTGTGCGCGCGTGTGTGTGTACAGTATTGTGAAAAGAAAAATTACGATGCATAAATAAACTTAAATCGATGACGTCATGTCGCTGAGTAACCGAGCAACAAGGTGCGTATTTACGTCTAAAATATGTTTTATTATCAGTAAATATTGAACAGTTGACGGGATTGGATAATTCAGTCAGGTTTGCAAGGAGGCATCTGGATCTGCACCATAAAAACAGGACTGAGGTACCGAAAAAATAGGCCAATAATAGTTTCAATTTAATTTTTTGCTGTTTTCTGTCAGTTCTGTATACCAGGAATTGTTTATTTGATCCCTCATAATCAAAGGGGGTTTCGAGTACCGTTATACGAACGATTTCTTTGAAGTTGACTTCCAAGAATTCGAAAATGATCACAATTTTATCATAATGTTTGTTACATCACTACGTCTACTACCTATGGTCTTTTACATCACCTCCATTCTCTAGCTGTTTGCCATATCCCGTCTTCGACTTTCGGTCTTACGCGCGGTGCGCCCAAGGACGAAAATACCTCGACACGCAGGACAGGTGGTGGCCCAGGCGTTACGGCGAAGCGCTTGCACCCAAAAGAAACACGCAAGGCACAAGCCTCCGCGGATGCACATCTGCATACAAAAAGCGCGAACTTACTGTAATTGTGTGCGTATGTCTGCCTGGCTTTTGTTCAACTATGCATAACGTGAGGTAGATGAGAAAGATGATTTGTAGGTTTTCCTGTGATAGAGAAACACAAATATGAGTCGAATAAAAACGAAAAACGTTAAAACAGGATTTATCAAATGCGACAGTTTTTCGCTCGGTAAGATAGTTTTCGATCAACCAGTTCGACAAGTGGGAGTGATATGCATCGATTGTCCTTTGTACCAACACAAAGGAACAAAGGATCCACAACTGGGAAGACCACGCGAACATAAGTGCCACTAAGGTACGAAGCTCTCTCCGTTGTCCTTTCTCAATCTGGTTACAACAATGGATAAAATACCTCTGATGTCTCGTGAAAACTACATTTTCTTCATCATGATGGCTTCCATTGATGGTTTTGTTATGGTTAAAAATGTGTGGTTTTATATAGCCGAGGGAGCGAACTTGTAAACTAACCTAACCTAATCTTCCCTTCCCTAACCTAACCTAACCTAACCTAACCCAACCCAACCTACCCTAACCTAACTTAACCTAATCCAACCTAACCTAACCTAAACTAACCTGGTTGGGAAACGGAGGATCTGTTTGTATACATATACAAACACCTAAAACATTGTATACAAAAACGTATGAAGCTCTTTCTCTCGTGTGTGTGTGTGTGTGTGTGTGTGTGTGTGTGTGTGTGTGTGTGTGTGTGTGTGTGTGTGTGTGTGTGTGAGAGAGAGAGAGAGAGAGAGAGAGAGAGAGAGAGAGAGAGAGAGAGAGAGAGAATAATAATTATGATAGTAACCTGTTCTTAACCGGAATAAAATTATTAATGTGCGTCGCATTACGTTAAGGATAACACATAAAGACGAGAAGAAGAAAGGACATGACTTCCATTGTCCCTCTATTTCGAAGTTCACCATATTTTCATTTCTTTTTTCTGTCTTGTCCTAATGAATGATGATATTCTTTGAATATTTTCATTGTGATATAAGAGCTCGTAACTTTTTAATGAGGGAAACTATAAATGTGGTTTCTGGGTAGGTTTTATGACGGTGACTCGAGCCAAGGAGTTTGATGAATGACCAACTCTGTATTAGAGATCCAAGGCAGATACGTGGTATTCAGTTTCTTTTGAATGAATAAATTTACAAAAATGATAATACAATAAGTAAATGAATGAGTAAATAGACATTGTCTGATCCTAATTTTCTTTCAGTGCAAAGATGAATTTTTTTTTTTAACGAAATCTTATAAAATAAAACTATGGGTCAAATGACTGTGTTTTTGGCTCCTGAAGAAGAGAATTACTGATAAAGTGATTTCCTTGTGTGTGTGTGTGTATTACCTAGTTGTATTTACCTAGTTGTATTTTACGGGAAGGGGAGCTATGCTTGTGGTGTCCCGTCTTCATATCTCGTTTTATCTAGACTGTTTTTAGATTCGTGTGTGTGTGTCCGTGTGTGTGTGTGTGTGTGTGTGTGTGTGTGTGTGTGTGTGTATGTGTGTGTGCGCGCGCGCGCCTGTGCCTCCGTGTGCATGTGTGTGTGTGGGAAGCGAGATGCACATAGCAATCCTCATAACACAAAGAATCCTTGGCCACTTCACCGCGCTGACGTTATCTTGGCTGAATAAAATCGCCTGAGTGGGGAAGGGAGGTTGAGTAACTGACGTAAAGGTACTAATCGATTCATTTTATTATTTATTTATATATTCATTTATTCATTTATTATTTTTTTATTTCTCTTTGCGTTTATGGTGTGAGAAGAAGGCTATTCTTCTTATGTACTTTATAGTTCCACAAAAATGTTCAGTCTTTCAATTACTATATCAAATCATGTCCTAACATGATCCATGAATAAACAATAAACTTTTATCATTACTACTGCTGCTGCCGCCACCACTAACACCACCACCACCAACGACATCACCACCAGTACCAACAACAACAAAAATAACAACAAAAACAACAAAAACAACAAACAACAAAACAACAACAATTACCTCTGCTACTCCTACTTATACTAATTAAACAAGTTCTTTTTATGTTCATCATTACACTTACAATCAATATACTACTATTAACGATTTTTGGATGAGCAATTTCTCATGTACGCTCTTCTTTTGTCTTTGCAGTTCCCCGCTGAAGGTCGACCGGGCGTATTGCGGGGGAGGCCCCCCTAGCAGATGCTCCGGGGGCCTGGCCAAGTCCTACAGTGTGGAAGGTGCTCCGCCCGTACCCCCCCACCACCATCTGATCCACCATCACCATAACTCGTCGATCCTATCTAGCCAGCACCTTGCTAGGAGACCGCAGGTACGGATGAAAAGCGGACGCCAGGTTGAGGACGTGAGTGATAAGTGTTTTTTTTCTGCACGGTTTTCGTAATGAGTCACAAAAACAACATGACGAATATATTGAGGCCTCTTTCGGGCCTCGGAGGCGAAGAAGGGCTGGTTGTTCTTCGCCTTAACCTCATCTGCGACTCTGCGGCATACTTTGCATACTTTTGATGCGCTTTATTATGGCTGACATCTAACGGATCTCGTTGAGCTGAAGTGTCGGTTCCAGGCAGAAGAGGGTATTGGACGCCTAAAGAACCTCTTAGTCTTGGACCCACGCCTCAGGTAATTGACATCTTGAGGTGCCAACCAGAAGAATATATGCAAAGTATGCACTGATGTCTTGAGGTTAATTACATCCCTCCGTCCCCAACTCAGCGAGTCTTTCTACCAATTTCGTCCTCATCTTGGAAGTTATCTGTCTTCAAGGTCGTTGTAATTCATTCCTGTAGAACATAATGAGCTTTATTTTAATTTACAATCCCTCGCGATTCCCAAAGCGACCCCTTCCCCTTTAGCCTTTTCTCCCTCCCTCCCCCTCCTTCCGCCCCTCCCTCACTCCCTCCCTCCCTCCCTCCCTCCCTCCCCCTCTTACTCGCTCCTTCATGCCCATTGCTTCTATTACACGATCCTCCCTTGGCCTGGGCCCGGGCCCGGCCGAAGGCCTGCCCGCCCCTTTCAGACCATCCTCCTCTCTCTCATCTAGGCTGTCTTTCTTCCCGTTGCAGCCCGTGGCCCAGCCGGTTGTGCCCAACACAGCGGGCGTAGGCGGCGCCGGTCGCAAGGGACACCTGGCCAACAGGCAGGTAGCTGCCGATGATTGCCAGCGTGGAGGTCGATGGAGGAACAACTCTGGCAGTCCTGCGAGCTACGAGCTCTCGCAGGACTTCGTCGAGAAGCGCCTGGAGATGCTCGAGAGAAGGTAGGTAATCGTGTGGGGTCGAAGGCCCCTCCCCATCAATATTTATTGACAATATGTTATCTATTATTGACAAACATAACCACTCCCACACTACCATTATCGACTAGGATTTCTCTAGATGTCTTTCTCAGTATCAACCCCACGCAGTCATTATTAATGAAACTGAAGTATTGTCAATAAATATTGACTGTTAATGGGTCCCTTTATCCCATCAGAAGGCTGACTTGACTTGTATTTTGTTATGAAGGGAAAATGAGTTCCCGCTGGGTCACGACCTCATTTTAGTCCCAATTCTCTTCCCTTAATTGAGTAGAACTATCTGACGTCAGAACGAAATAGGCAAAGGTCATCGTCTGATGGGAAAGATGTTAAATGTATTTTTATGACAGTCGCATGCAGGACTCGAACCCACTGCTATCGGCCACCCGTAAGATCACCTTCACAGAGCCTTAGCCCACTACACCAACTTACGGGTGGGCGATAGCAGTGGGTTCGAATCCTGCATGCGACTGTCATAAAAATTATCGGATTGATGATCGCTGTTACTAGCGAATTTCATGTTAGATGAAACTGAGAGGCTATGCCCCTGTAAACCAAGGCCTTTGTGGGCTTTATTTTGTTAAATGACACACGATTCTATTTACCTGAGATGCAGATCAGGGACGAAATGAGCTCTAGATCGATCGACATATATTTCGTCCGGATTCTTGTACTTTCTGATGAATTAAATCTCCAGGACAAAAATCGTTAAAAGGGCTTCATCGAGTCGGATGAACACGTTTCTAATTTCAACTAAGATTTCAAGATCCTAACCCCAATATACTTTTCAAATTGTTTATTTTGAGAATCTTAGGAAAGATTAGGTTAATGTGTATGGACTTGAACAGAGGCTGTGATGTCCATCATGGCGACCATTTGGGATCTTTGTGGCCCAAAAGATACTAATGACACCTTGTAATGTTGCAGGTACGGTGGCGACGTCGCGCGTCGAGCCGCTACAACAATCCAGCGGGCTTATCGACACTACGCCATGGCCAAGAAGTTCCGCGCCATCACGGCCACGGCGAAGGCACAAGAGAAACGTCTGAGTCGGCGGTTTACGGTAGACGTACCTGACTGGACCGACGCCGGCCACAACGCTCCGTTCACCGATGCAGAGCACATCATCAGACATGAGTTCGACCAGCTACAGAGGAACCTTAATGCTGCAGGTGAGACACACTAACGCATCGTGTTTTGATAGTCTTTGTCGAATGCTGTATAGTCTGGATCACTCAAAGGTACCACACACCCTGGAAGTCGTGTAGATGCGGTAGAACGTTACGGAGCAAGTTGAATGAGTAAGGGAATTGGAATGATATAGGAGCTGATAAATATAACATAAAAATTGGACAGCTGAAATAAATTTGAACGTTTTCAATACTTTAAACATTCACAAGCTCCTCTGTGACTTCTAGGACATGGTATCTTTGGGTAAGGCTGCCTGTACATTTGTTGATCATTGCCACGTGTATGTACTAATTCTTTTTCATCTTTTATAAAAACAGTGTATGGAGAGTCAAGGAAACCCTCTCGCTCACTCTCTCTTCGCGATGCACGAACCACCAACAACCAGAACCAACAATCGCGCCAGTTCTCCAGCAACAACGAGAACTTCGAGGACCAAATGAACGACTCCTCCCTCTACTGTCACGTGACAGCCGCCGCCACCACCACCCCAACCACATCCTCCACCATCTCCTCAACATCGTCGTCGTCTCAACTGCAGCAGCAGCAGCCTTCCCAGCAGACTACAACAGCCACGACTCCGACAACGACCATACCGGGTGTGCACAGTCGAAATGGGTCACAGGATTACCAATACCAGGATGTCTCCGTGTCCTACGCGTCGTCCAGGGACATGAAGTACTTCTCTGAGGAAGACAGCGGATTTGTGAGTACCTCGCAAGAACATGATGTAGCCCTATATTTCACTTTTTTTTTTTTTTTTTTATTACTTCACGCGATCGACTCGTCCATTGTCCTAACATTAAGATGATTTGTTCTGAGGAAGTTATTCCTTACACCACCGTAATCAACTTGATAACCTCACAATGAGGCCCCATTTATTTTTTACAACTATAGTAATAAGCCATACTTGATCCATATCTTTGAAGAGAGAATATTTTCACCTACCAGAAAACAGTAACTATCAAAGCTACCGAATAAACGAAATATTAGTACCAGACTATTGCAAATATTAAGTTTTCAAAAACTCGGAAATACCTAAATTGAAATCGGAATCTAGAATATCAGACACCAGAAGCACTTTTTAATATCCTGATACATTTTTTCAAAAGCATTTTCATCATTCTGAGACTTAGAGATTTTTTGAATTTTGGAAATGGCCAAAAGAAAGAGCTGTCTTGGCTATAATTATAGTTGTTCTCCCAATGCTCCGTTGAGGTCCATCAGTTTGCCTCTTTGTTTACTAGAGGGAACACGAATGAATACGTTCAATAGGACAATATGCCTTGAGGACCTTGTTCTGGCTATGGTCAGGCGTTTTATCCAGATAAGCAGAAGAACCTCGGCCTGAAAGGGACTTGAATCGATCGAGACCCCCCTTGAGGCTTGAGTCCTTTACCAAGAGCTTCAGACTCGCGGGCTCTTAACCGGAACAAATTGCATAAAGGAAGCCCCCGTATCCAAGAAGTTAATCAGAATACGAGCCTCGATGTAAAGCCACATAACGTCCCAAAAATAACTTCTGCTGACGCGCCCAAGGTTCTCGCGTGTCTTGTCCGCAGGAGCTTCAGAAGCCTTTGTAAACATAATTTCAGTATTGACCAGGAGACCATCCCTTGGCCGCGCTTCTAAATTATTAGCTTTAGGGGTCAGTGTTAGGAACACCTACCGCCCCCCACCCTCTCTCAACACTTGTTCAAATATGAACATGCCCAAGCTACCTAGGTTCCTCTCCTTCCTTTCTAATTTTGCTGGGACCAACGTCTGACCATTTCTGGTTCTACAGACAAATACTGTTCTTCCAAATCTCCAAGTCTTTGTCTTCGTTTTTTTCTCCTCATAATTCCTCCTCTCCCTCTTTTCTCTGCATTTTCTCACTCTTTATTCTTGTCTCTTCGCCCTCCCCCTCTTCCTCCTGTTAACTTCCCCCCTCTGTACTTATCCTGCTCACTGTCAATCCTCCTTGCTGTCCCGCCTTACCCTCATCTACTTCTTCCACTTTTGTCCACCTCCTCTACCACCGCCCACCGTTTTTCTTCCCTGACCTGTCCTCTGGAAGTATATAATTGGCTTAGAGAGTAGCTCAGGTGGAAACGGGAAAGCTGTGCTCAGTGTAGTACATCGATAAGATCAAGGTCGTCCTAAGGAGGGACTGGGGCTCTCCTGTTCTTAACCACACAGACCCAGCAATTCCTCGAAGCTGAGTAAAAATCGTATGGCATCAGCCAGAGCAAAGTTATTGGAGTATTTTGAATTAGGGAAAGGGTTATTCGAGAAAGCACTAAACCCACTTGTACCCAGTGGTTTCTTTAAGCTGTATAAAATCGTCTGGCATTAACCAGAATTAATTGATTAAATACGTAATGGTAGGGAAAGGGTTGACCTACGTAACTTAACTGGCTTGGAAAAGAATGTCGGGTTCTCTTGTAGTGAATTGTTTCATGTGACCACCGGTTGACCTGTGTTCTTAATCGGTTAACTGGTTCAGGGTCAAGTGCTGCATGAGTTGTTGTCTTAAATCACACAAAGGAACTTGTTAAGGATGATCATCGGGTTGTCTGTGTTCTCAATCTACGTAAATGAGAAAGAGCGACAGCCAAATTGGTGTATAAGAAAGCCAAGAAAAAAAATCCCATGATAATGACAGTTTTATGATTACCAGAAGAGGAAACAAATTTCAGGTAAATTATGGATTCATTTACTGGTATTCTGTCGCTGATACTAGCGTTTCTATCCTTGGTACACAATCCCCCCGAAGGGATGGAGTCAGAGGTGGTGAAGGAGGGCAACAAGAAAGAAGAGAAAGCAGATGTCAGCATTCTTCTTTCAGTGTAAATAATTTTCCAGTCATAAAGAAACGCTGTGTGAATGACCCATAATGGCTGCAATAAAATACGTATAGTCAGTATCTCGACCTAGATATGGACCAAAAGGTCTCCTGTCGGCATGCTCCGCCTTTGTAATCCTTTGTAATCTCGTACGAGAATTCGTGGTCTACAGCGATAATCTCGCTTCTTCCCTTCACGGAGACCGTTGACTTAAAACATACGTGTAGTTGTTAATGGCATCATGCTCACGTGTAGAAATAAATGTAACTCGACATCACAACTAGGAACCATTTTATTTCGAATATTTTCTTGTCCTCTTCAGTTCAGGCATTATCATCATAGCATATCATATCATCATAGCATATCATATCATCATAGCATATCATCATCAGGCATTATCATCATCATCATCATCACCAATCGATTTCTCGTCACCATTCTCCATGTCTGCAAAATCCTTCGCTTTCATCCTTCCTTCTACTTTCTTCTGTCTTGTCGCTTCTTCATGGCTCCTCTCTTCTCTTCTTTGCCTCCTCTTTCTCCCCTTTCAGTATATGTTTTCCTCTCCGCCAATTTCCTTCCGCAGCTCCTGTGTCTTTCTCTCCTCTTTTCAGCTTTATCTCTCTCCTCTCCATTTCCCCTCGCTTTCCCTCTCTTGTCGTCTCCGTGAACTCCCTTCCTATGCCTTGTTTCTCCTTTCCTTTTGGTGTCAAGTCTGTTCTCTCTTCCCTTCAAAACTCTTACTTCACTACTACTCGGCCTCTCTCTTCCTGATCCAAATGTTATTTCTCCATATTATTTTTCCGTTTCTGTGCACATCTCATTTATCTACATTCATCTTTTGTTTTATATGTTCTGTTCAACCTACTCCTCCTTCCTTTCATACACTCAAACTCACCTTTTCACGAGAACCTGGCAGCGTTTTTTTTTCTAATTCGTCTCTACTTTTTCCAATTTTGTGTAATTTTTAGTGACCTGGATCCTACAATTTAACTATATACTCCAAAAAAATTTGCTTTTGCTTATTCTGGATTAACGAGGTAATCAAATTACCAGGAACCCGTTCACATTGTGGTTGCCCTATATATGCATAGAATCTCATGACTTTCGAACAAATTATATAACTGTACACCTCAGCATTTCTTACATCTCATTTACTTTCCTCTCTTCTTACTTTCGCCACACTATATCACTCACCATTGTCTCGGTTTCGATTATGCCTTCCTCACCCTTTCTACTTCCCCATTAGTTCCTCCTTGACGACTTTTGTCCGCAATGCGTTTCTCTTACACGCTTCATTATTACTCGTCTCCATCGCTACCTCGATGCATGCCGCCCTTTGTCCATATTTCTGTATTTTATTTTTCTACTTGTCGTTTATATTTTTGTAACTACAATTTCCTATTGTTTATATTCTTGTGCCAACGTCATTAATTTATCATACACAAACCCCACTAACCCCGTCGTCTGCATAATACTTCTCATTACCCGTTTTCTTTGTCTTCATGATTCCACTCCAGTCCATCTACCGCGCTACTCAGACCTGCCTTGTTTCACCCAAGGGATGTGTCATGTGTCGAGAGCACAACAACCAACATGCCTAACGTCTTGTAAGGTTTCGTATATTCTTCGCTCTGCGACCTCCCACAGTACACCTCGGGTTCTTCTTTGTTGTGCAGTGCCGTCTCTTGTGCTCTTGTTAAACGATTCTGTTCCTCTGAAGCGAGTGTTCCTATTGAACGAATTTAGACTGTTGAGCGATAGAAATACAAATTATTTCTTCGAACGTCTTTCTTCCATCTGCCCAGTCCTCGTCACACATTCTTGAGGCCATTGAGGGACAATTTGGTGTACTTCCCGTTTACAGTCGCGTCGATATAAGCTCCCTTTTGCCTCGTTAAAACACCTGGTATCACACGGGATAGTGATGTAGAATCCAGAAGCACCTGGTCCACCATTGGGAATGACTTGTTTTGCCCGTGCAAAGTGATGTGTTTGTATGTCACTCAAAGACCATTGAGACGGTGACTAGTGTCAGCGATGCAGTGCGACTTTGTGCTCAAGTAGCATGATGAAATTAACTTAGCATTACGTATTTGTTTACAAGATTCCCCTCAGTAAATGGGAAAATTTAAACCTGTACAGCCGTGCTACGCTCTTCGTTGTGAGAACAAATAAGAAAAAATAAAACAGCAATGTATACAAGTCATTTGACGCACAGTCACCGGCTGAGTTTCCCCTTGTATTGCAGCAGAACCAGTTGGTGTACGAGTAAGACATTATCTCGGCTCAATCTTATTGGATTCCGGTAGCCGTTAGCACACTACTATTCAGCCAATAAGATGCCACAAGATATCGGAATGTTTCAGGTGTTGTGACACAAGGTTTGCCAAGTTTATGTGTGAGGCTGGTGCAGGTGGAAGGAGAAGAGTGGGAGCGAGAGGTGCCCAGGGTCGAAGGGCAAACACCGTTCCACCTATGAACTTGTACTCCTCTCCCTGCACTGGCGATGCAGAATCAAGCAAGAAGTCTGACTCTTCCAGCAGCAGCTTGTCCTCACTCGCTTACGGTCCTGCCTCAGCTGTTGGACGATCAGATACCTCTGTCGATATTGTCACTCTGCCCGCATTCTCTACTTCACCTGAAATCGACAAACACTCCAACCCCACCTCCACACCAGCCATCACCAATACGTCTTCATCTGTCATTATAAATGCGTCCAGAAACTCGTACAATACCACAGCTTTCAAGAAGACTTATACCACTCTCGCAACAGTCACTGATGGATTCCTTACCTTAAATGGAGACGCGACACCCTGCCCGCGCAATACTCCGTCCTCACCCTTAATACCGCGCTCCAGTAGAAAGCGGTCGCTGTCTCCAGCTCCGAGAAAGAAGAATACTCGACGGGGTCATTCCGCAGAACCATTCGTCCGGAACAGAGATTATCCTGAGTGCCTCATCTCTGCCAATGCCAGCCGAGTGCCATATCATTCGACGGTAGACAAGACTGTCACCGATTGCATCTATTTCATAGACGAGGATGAAGCCTTACTTGCAAACCCCAGGATTTATACATATTATACCTCCAGTGATTATCTCCAAGATGCTGTGACACTACAAATTCTACATGTAATCCTGATCAGTGTTTATTTTACTGTCGTTACTTCCTTTGGTGTCCTCGTGTAGTCTCAGTATCCAGTATGTCAGTCCCTTTACCGAATTGTTGTCTTTCTCTGTATGCAACGTATAAGGTTTTCAGTACGCACTATTCTTGCAAACCTTAGTTATATCTTAATTATCCCCAGTCGCAGTTGTATATCACACTACACACACAGCAATCTTGTCCTATCGGTCCTCTCATCCCGAGAATGAGATTAGACACACATGAAGGGCTTTTTAAGCCAGGAAATTTAATGTATCATGTCTTAATTACAAAATCTCTCTGACAGTAGGTTTCGATCCACCTGGCTGTAAACCGTTTGATCAACAAGTATAACATCACAAATCTGATTGGAAATAATCCTTGTAAGAAAAATACGATCATTTATAACTAATGCCATCCCTCCTTTCTACTTCCCTTCACAATCTCTTAACACTTTCATGATTCCATCTCTTTGGCGCGATATTGTCATTAAGAATAGAAACCGTGGTTATCCTTAAATGCCAGCACTAATACAAGAGCTACAACAAGAGAAACAATGTGATTAACCCTTCGATGCTTTACGCGTTTCTCCGAGTCACGGCTAAGGCAACATAATAAGAGGCAGTACTGTTCAATAAACTGAACAATAGTTTAGTAGTAATTGACTTCCGTGATGCAGTTTGGATGAGATAATAAATATTAAAGCGAGACCTAAATTAACTGACCATGGCGGTGTCCATTCTCATAGGCAAACCGGACAAGAGAATAGTGTTGTTGTTATTGTTGTATGTCTCCCGGGTCAGATCTGGACAAAACACCTAGAAATTCTATTTGACTTTTAGTGTTCCAGGCCGGATTCAGATATAAACAATAGCCACAATGTACGGCCAATACCGTATGAATAATAGTACCTAGTAGTTTATCACATCATATTCGGACTTGATCCACAATATAATTGTTAATTGGTATTGTCATCATCCAAACCAAATCAGACAAAAACCGTTTAACAATTTGCAACCCTTATTCTTCTATGTGAAATGAATGACCACAAGCAATATTTCTGGGCCCAAGCAAATTATTTCAATTGTTAGAAGTCAGCAATTTCTATAGAATATTAATAACGGGAACAAAATATTTCGCAGGAACACGTACACAAAGCTAACAGGAAAATGGCAGCTGTCAAGCCAGTCTAATGCGTTGTGGACGATATATAGTGATAACTTTACATAAATGTTATCCTATCGACTAACAATCCAAAGAATACATTAGTCTTAGTGTAAGGTACACATTATGTACTACGGAAGAAGTGTACTTTGTTGACAAAAATTAGCGCTTCTATGTATCCGAAAAATGGTCACAAGGAAAGATATACGTGTAGAAAGAAGGATCAATAGAAGTGTAAATTGTCAACTATCTCTAGTAGACTGATAAAAATGTGACTGGTCGGTAGAGATGTTAGTGAGGTACCAAATATTCTGTTTATAAAACTAATATCTTATATGCAATTCTACATGAAGAATTAATTTACAAATGAAATAGGGAGACAATTGGTATTAGTAAATTATTAATTCGACCGACGTGGATTGGGCACATTGACATTTCATAACTGTACACAAGAGCGCTAAAAAAACACTAGAATTTTTTTGTATGGCTTATTTTCCCACAAATGGTGTACATCTGCGGTCATATTTGTTCCACGTTTCATCGATCTATTTAGTTTACGTATGGGGTACAAAGGGTGGCAGTTTTATTGATCTTAAATTAAATTGAATAGTTATTGTGGAAGTAAGGAAAATTGTAACTTTCGTCTTTGACGGAGAGACCTTGAAAACGTAACAGAAAAATGCAGAATTAATTAACGAGGGGTGAATATGAATTTTATACAAAAGCTCCTTTATTTGACCGATTGCTGAATATGTTTTGTTTACTGAAAAATTGTCTGATATATGACTTATGAATAAAATATATTTATTGAAGTGTAGGAGAGGATGCGCCTCGATTTATCTACGTAGTCATTTTTATTGTGTTTGAGGAATATAGAATAAACCTGCATACTAATTCAATTCAAAGCAGTATATTCAATAAGTTTTATGGTTAGATTGTAGTCAGGTAGTTACTTAGGGAAGGTTAAGTTTCATGCTGGTGATTTTTATTCAGCAAGACCCATTATTCATTAATTAGGGTTCCGTGTTTTCCATGTCATAACTATCAGCCTGATTGAAATTTTCCAGTGTTAGCCACAACTGGATCTATATGCTCTTTCTAAGGGTAAATTACGTTAAGGGGTTTAAGTTATTGGTTCTTAATCAGGAATACCCACATACACATTCACTGTATGTGAAATGGAAAGGATAATGTGCATTTCATAATGGCTGATTGATGTATATGGTCACATTAGCATAACTTGTTCCCTATAACTGAAATACTCGTACAAGTAACACATGACATTAGTCATTAGCAGGCACCTCAGAGTGAAGAATTCTGTTTGTCACCAATTTATTCCCAAGAGCCAGCTTAGATATCGCAGACCAGTAGACTACAGGATGGGCTGGGGATGTTTACAGTCATTGGACCATTATCAATACTGAGGTATTAGTCTTATGTGAATTAACCACGTTTAATTTAACCCCTTTATACCACCATGACTGTGGCTACACTGGTTGATTGTGTCACTATTTCTCATTAATTACACTTACATAAACATGAACTGTTCAATGTTCTAGGTCTTTGGTAACTGTTGTTTTATCATCAAACATGTGTTACTACATGTACTCAGCAGTCCTGAGTCTGTTTTCATTTTTGTAAGGGAGGGTAAAGAAGTCTTTTGAAATATCGGGGTGTGACCATTGAAGAAGGCTAAGGCGTAGGCATCTAGCTAATTTGAAGACATGTTCTAGAAAAATATTATAAATGGAAATTCCTTGTTTTGTCAGATATTAATGTACCTTTTTTGATTTGCAGGGAAGTCAGGATAGTCCTGGCAGCCGAGGATCTCGACCAGAGTCTTCACAGAGTTCTAATGCAGGAAGCCAGCAGCAACAGCAGCGGCGTTCAGGAGTGCGAGGCAAGAAAGTCCCTCCTGAGGTACCTCGTAGGACCTCTTCTATCAAATCCAATGAAAGTGGTGGAAGTGTGGACAAGTATGTATAGCATTGTATAATGTTTTCTGAATTCATTCTACTTCAGATATTTCCTGTGCGTCATCTGTCTTCATTAAGAATTATCCTGTTATGCATTCTAGCTTTCTGCCAGTAACTTTTCTCTCTACCTATCACATTGGTTTGTAATGGTTGTAACAATGCCCTGTGCTTGCCAAGCTTTAGTGTGTACATACCTTGTAGTCAAGTTTAACCTATGCCTCAATAACAGCTCGGCAGCCTTGTCAACCGCCAACCATCGTGTGCAGTGCGTGCCTCCTTCACTAACCCCTCCCTCCTCTACACCTTCCTCTCTAACTTCTGATGGCGAAAGAGGAGCCCTCAGAAGGTATGTTGTTTAACCTTGAAATAACTCTACACTTGCTTACTAATCCTGCAGTTACTGCTTTACCTAAACCTACTACTGTGCTTACATGAGTGCTCTACTATTATTTAAGAATACCAATATAATTGAATTTGATTACCATAACATTAATTTTTATTGACTCCTGAATCTAGATATAACAGCTACTCTTAACATCTGCTCTTAGTTACCAGGTAAACTAGATACTATTGCTCAAATTTCTTTCATAGGTCTGCTGACAATGGTTCTCTATCAAGTGTGCAGTCTTCAGGATCTGACTCCTCACTTTCACAGTCAGCATCTGATAGAACTACACCATTACCCAATGCCCATGACCAAGGCAATTCATCAGAATATCACCCAACATCACCAGTTTGGAAGAGAAAGAATCAGGTACAGTGTGTGAAAATTTACATAAAAAATATATACATATATATATGTATGTATGTGTGTGTGTATATATATACATACATACATACATATATATATATATATATATATATATATATATATATATATATATATATATATATATATATATATCATATATATATGTATATCATATATTCCATTATTTTTTATGGTATTCATCCTCTTCATATCTGTATCATAGTCCATGCACCTCAGTTTTTTTCCTTCTTATTGCACCATAGTAATTATGGCTAATTGAGTTAAAGCTGGTATGTATTTTCTTTTAGTCTGTAATTGTACAGATGTTTTTTGCTGAAATTTCAGCCGACATGGCTATATGTTTATCATATGAAAAGTAGATCTTTAGAATTCTTTCACATTCTGCTTTCAAAAAATCATTACCATCTTTCTCTCATATCCATCAGTACGCTTGCCATACCATAGTTTACAGTGAAACTAAGACATCTAATCATCATTTCTATTATTTTCCTGCTTTTTGTTGACACCTATGAGGATGGTAATGGCTGTAATTCAGTAATAATTATAATTGGCAAAATTTGTGTACCCATTAGAAGTTGTTTGATGGAAATTAAGTCAACCCCTTCTTTAAATTTAGTTAAATCTAAGACCCTAAATATTTTGTACACAATTCACAGATGATCTCAAGCGAAGCCATTTATGATGATAAACGTTTGAGCAACATTAGTGAAAACTCGGAGGATTCGTGCCACTCTCACTCCTCAGAGGGAGTCACTTATTCACAGACCATTCCTTTACAAGTGGTCACCACACACTCAGCTAGATATGCTAATACCAGTAGTTTACAGCTGACCCATTTGAACAATAAGGTAGTATAGTCTTTTTACCAACTTTAGTCCTGCATTATAATTGCTTGTTTATAGCACTACAAAAGAGCACCTAATCATTTTAAGTTTAACACATAGCAACCTTGTTTTAGTTAGTGGGTAGTCATTGTTCACAATTTAAGTTATTCAATGATAATTTTGTTGGCAGGTCCCAGAGGTAGTTCGCAAGAGACAATATCGTGTTGGTCTTAATTTGTTCAACAAGAAACCAGAACGAGGTATAAGCTATCTCATTGGTCGTAGTTTCCTGGAGAATTCCCCTCAAGCTGTTGCTAAGTTTTTGATCACTAGGAAAGGTCTTAGTAAACAGATGATTGGAGAATATCTGGGAAATCTATTGAGCAAATTCAACATGGCTGTTTTAGAGTAAGTTGTGATGATCATTTGCTTTAGTGCCATGAAGATTGAGAAGTTATACATACTAGATACTTCTTCTGTTATTTCAAGACAGTGTACTACTACATGTGCATGAAACTTATTACTTTCTTTTTCAGGAGCTTTGTCCAGGAAATTGATCTTTCTGGAATGCAAGTAGATGTTGCTCTTCGTAAGTTCCAGACATATTTCCGAATGCCAGGAGAAGCACAGAAAATTGAGCGATTAATGCAAGTGTTTGCTCAAAGATATTGCCAATGCAATATTGATATTGTTACCAAACTTCATGATCCAGAGACCATATTTGTTCTTGCATTTGCTATCATTATGCTCAACACTGACCTTCATACTGCATCTATGAAACAAGAGAAGCGTATGAAAATTGATGATTTTGTCAAGAACCTAAGAGGTTAGTATTTAAGTTTATTAAGTTCTTTTCATTTTTTATAAGGGGGAAGTCAAGTCAAAGTACACATCCACATTGTACATGATTTATTAATGATAATATGAATTAATTAAAAAAAATTCCCCTACAGGCATTGATGATGGTTATGACATTGATCGAGAAATGTTGGAAGGAATGTATCAGAGAATCAAAACACAAGAATTTCGACCTGGTCATGATCATGTAACACAAGTTTTAAAGGTATATTGAGTTTTTGTAATTTTCTACATTACATGAGACACATAATTTGAAAAGAACTGTTAAGTATACAATATACAATCACTGTATTTTTTTTTTTTTTTTTTTTAATATTACCATACCTTTCAGGTTCATCAAACTATGGTGGGCAAAAAACCAAATCTAGCATTACCTCATCGTCGTCTGGTATGCTACTGTAGGCTTTATGAGATTCCTGATGTTAGCAAGAAAGAAAGAGTAGGCCTGCATCAACGAGAGGTCTTCCTATTTAATGATCTCCTTGTTGTTACCAAAATATTTTCGAAGAAAAAGAATTCTGTAACATATACTTTCAGACAAAGTTTTCCCTTGGCTGGTCTAATTGTTTCACAAAAAGAAGTACCACGTAAGTTGCTTATAGTGTAGCTCACATTTTTAAGACTGTGCTGATACTTATGTCAAAACAAAGTAATTATATTTTATCTAATCACACCTTCTTTATATGATTCACAGATTATCCCTACCTTATTGAAATAAGACAACGAGTGGACAACAAGGTGCTTATTACCCTAAATGCCAGAAACGAGCATGACCGGAGCAAATTTTGCGAGGACTTGAAGGAGAGTATATGTGAAATGGATGAAATGGAATCGCTACGTATAGAAGGCGAATTGGAAAGACAAAAGGCTTCCTTGCGAGCTTCCAGGCCAACATCCACTTCAGAAAATCGTGACTCGGGAGTAGCTGACATGGAAGTCCTGGCTGCTAATGAGAAAAACAACACACTTAAGCCAGACTCCACACTTAAGCGATCTGCCCTCAGTAATTCCCTGCTTGATATTCATGAAGCTGGTAAGTCCGCAAATCAAGAATTATTTTCCTTTCTAACATTTGCTTAACATAGTTACTGTCCTGTAATTTTGGTTAGTAGAGAAGACAAACTCAGTTTTTTTTGCAGTTGGATAGTAATGAATCATGAAATATTGCTAATGATATTTTCTACTTGTAAATGACTGCTAATCTAATCAGATTTGGGATTAAAGATTTTTTATCATTAGATTTAAGGGCATTGTATATTGTAAGTTGGCTTCCTGCACCACCCACGTCTAGCACAGTACGCCATAACCACTGCCAGCACACGGTAGATTTGATAAAAGAGTATTTTAGTGTAGCACATTATAGATACTAACTTGCACTATTAACAGAAAATACTGGATGCAACCAGCCATGGCAAATGCAATGGAGTGTATTGTTTCTGATACTGTTGTGATTTTATGCACAATAATTGTAGGTTACAGCAGCAGTTTTCTATGACTATATTGTACAAGTTTGTATTGAATACTACCAAGTGGCTGTGTGGTTATTGGTTTTGACTATGGCTACGGCCATTGCTCCAGAGGTGCGACGTGCGGTGCGTAGGGGCAGTGTTGGTTCCCTCGACTCTGGCATGTCCGTCTCCTTCCAGTCCACTAGTGCCTCCGCCTCAGCTTCCACCTTGCCAGGAGGAGGGGCCACTGCCAACCCCACTTTCTCCCACACTACACCTACGTCAAGTGGGTCATTGGTAGTGGTGGGCAGTGGTGGTGGTGGTCTCTTTCCTCGGCCCATCCAGCCCAGTGCTTCCCATGGCGACCTGCCCCGCAAGATACAGATGCAGTCCTCCTTCCTTGGTCAGCTTTTTAAAGTACGCAGATCCTCCAAGTCACAGAGCAACATCACTGATGCTGTGACTCCTGAATGACTGTTTTGTCAGGCCAGTTCCAGTATGGGCAGGGCACAGGAGATAAGTGTTGGGTGGTACATGGTAGTGAGGTTGTATGAAGCCATATTCTAGTCTTTCAGTGTGCACACAACCATTCCAGATATGACAGGCTGAGATCAGACCATGCCTCCGTAACTTCCAAAGTAAGACATGTAAGCCGTATAGGAAAATCCAAGTATGGAATCAGCTTTGATACCATGTCAAAGCTTTTCTTGTGTTAGTTTCAAGATTTTATGTACTTATCCAAATGATGTATTGCATAAATTAACAGACAAAAATAATGATGAACTATACAAATTATACTGAGTGCCATTTAGTCAGGTTTAGTCAGATGAGCCTATAACCCAGTGTATCATACTTGTATAAATGTTGGAGTCAGGTGGAGAAGTGAATTGTATAAACTTGAATATGTGTAACCTCAGATGTAACCTCCATATATAAACAATGTATGTTTTGCAGTCTCTTGGCATTTTAGTGTAGAAGCTTCCAGTGCGACATGACTGCTGTCATTGATCACCTGTGGCATTTTACACAAATTTTCATCCTTGATTCAGTTTTCAAGAGGGTAAATTTAGTATGTATATATTTAGATTCCTTTAATACATTTATGTCAGAGTTTATAATTGTGTTGGTATGACAGATGTGCTTTTCTTTGTCTGACAGGCTAAATGACAGTGTGTTTTGGGGACCTTCAGTGTGTGTCAATAAGATTTGACACATTTATAAGGAATTTTGACCTAAGTGTCCAAGTTACAGTTTAGTCACTAAATTGTAGACTTTGAGGGGCGGTGGGATAAATATTGCGTGCATTGTAAGGCAAGATAGATCTACAAGAAACAGTCTAGTCAAGAGCTATAAGTCTACTGCTTGTCATCATCCAATGTATAGCCTAACATGTACTTACTCTCTGCAGTTTTCTCCAACTCCCAGTGTGAATTTAGTCTTACACTGAAGAACCTATGCTGTCATTCTTCTGTAATCTTGATGTTTGTATAATAATGGAGCATTGATATTACTGTATTATCCTATAATATATTCACTGGCTACAGTGTGTACATAATGAAATATAATTTTGTTGAAAAGATTATTGGTAGCTTGATTTATACAGGCTGCTAGCACTTTCTAATCATACTCAATAAAGATTGTCAGTTGAATTTTATTTATATATTTTCCTCTTATAAATCATATTGTTGTATTGCTGTGTGAAAGGATCAAACAATCAATCATTGTCTTTTAATTTCACTAAATGGGAAACTCACAGCTATGCAGTGGCTGGCAACAGTCTTCAGAACCTCCCATAGATTACTCTGGAAAGAAACTTTAAACTACTATTTGTATTGTATCAGTAAGAGACTGTTTCCATGTCACTGGCTGGAAGAAGTAGGGAGAGGAGAACAGTAACCAGTTGTCAGCTCTCCATGTGTGAAAAATTGTTGGAGACTGAGAGATATCTTGGGCCCAATCCAGAGACTAAACATCAGCCCCTCAAAGCTGTTCCTCCTTCTGGAGGTGAGGGAGTTGGCGGGTTTTGGAAATGGGCAGCTTTGCTGTCCATCTTGCAGGACCACCACATGCAGATGCCCATCGTTGGTTCTTGTGAAGAGATCCTGTAGCATAAATAATTGATAAAAAGATGAGAATATTACAGGAAATTAGTAGGTTATTGTGTGATCTTGCCAAGGATATCACCAATTCCTTGATTTTGGAATATTAGTTTCAAATCTCAGGATACTCTCTAGTTTTCTATGCCATATTTATGAGGGGCCCATTGGGCAGAAACCATCGACATCTCAAGCTTGTTATGCAGAATGTGGTCGGCACACTCCTGTGATATTCCCGCCCAAGCAGCAATGACCCACATCGAGATTTGCTGGTCATCCATGACTATGTTGAGGGCCAGGCCTATGTTCTCATCTTTGGTCAAGGTATGAGGCCTTCCTGACCTCAGCTCCCCTACGACAGGGTTTCACCTCCACTTGAATTCCGCCAGCCACTGCTTGACCATGGCAGATGAAGTAGCATCCTCTCCAAAGGTTCTGACCATGTCCTGGTGAATCTCTGCTGGAGACACGAGCTTCAGGAAGAGATAACTTGATCACGGATCAGTACTCCACTTTCTCCATTTTCCAAAAAATTGCGGGTGACCTCAGTTCTCTCATCTGTAAATCAAAGAGAAAAGAGTGTAGGGAAAGAAATATGTCATGCAGGGTTCAATTGAGTTGCTAATCATGCCAACTAGTTTTCATAATATAATTCAGTTTCCTTCACGATTAAGCTCACAACTTTTCAGTAGCCCTTCATACATTGGCTTTATATAGGCTGTTCTTACAGGTATTTATGACTTCATGTTCATGGAAAACATGATTTAGTTGAACATAACTGCCCCTCTCAGAGAGGGCTAGGAAGGTGCCTCTTCACAGAGGACCTCTTAAAGTAGGGAATTTAATAAAGTATGCCCTTGGAACTCACTCCAGGCAGCCTCAAACTGTCCCCTATCCCGAACTCACTCAAGTAACAATGCTCAGAACTAATCAGCCAGCAAGCATTCCAGGAAATACATATATATGGTAAAAGGCCCTTTCCCCTTATAAGGGTGGTGACTAAGTCAAAGCATAAACCGACCATTCACCAACCCAAAGACCAATACATTGTCCCTCCCATCATAGCACTTCTCATGGATTAAGGGTCATCCCTAACTCCACTGCACTTCTTGGGCATGCAGCAAAACACAACACCTCAGCAGATCCCAACATTCAAAATTGGTTTACCCCCACCTTCATTGCATGGTGACCTCCACCCTCTTTCTTCTCATACTTTAAAAAATTTACAAGGCAGGCATGAAGAAATCCCTTCACTTTGTATCACTACCTTATCCATTCGCAATCGCTTTACACACTCATCTATTTCTTGCCCTCTCTCTTCTCTGCTTGACAAGACATTCCTCTAGCACCCCATCTATCCATCTCATTCTTTTCAAGTTAACTCCACCTGTCTTCCACACTTTTTGCTAGTCTATCTTCACCCATTCTTTCCATATGCCTAAAGCACCCCAGTATTCTTTGATCAACCATCTCTGACAGCATTTCCACTCCTCCTTCTCTGCCTCATCTCCACATTTCATACATTAACCATCTTCATATCTCCTACCATGCTTCTTAAGCACTGCACCTACCTCCTTTAAAATCCAAGTCTCTACTCTATTCAGTGTTGTAAGCACAAGCGCCCCTTCTTGCAATCTCCTCCATAAGTTCATCTCTAGATACCTATTTCTCATGACACTTTTCACTTCCTCTAAATATTCACTTGTTTTCCTTACTCTAAGATTCACTCCCATTCACACTCCCCCATTCCTTACTACATGTGACCTCAAATAGGCACCTGCACTTGCAAACCGATCATATGAGGAGAGGTTGGCTAAACTGGAGTTACCGACGCTGGAGCAAAGAAGAGAGGTGACCTACTGACCATCTACAGAATCATGAAAGGCACAGAGATACTCGATAGAGAGGACTTACTAAACTGGGACAAGAAAAACACAAGAGGACATGGAAAGAAAATAAAAAAACATAGCTACAGAAGAGAACTGAAGAAAAGCAGTTTTCCACATAGAGTAGTGGACACTTGGAACAAACTGGATAATGAAATAGTATGTGCAAAAACCATTCATGAGTTTAAAAGTAAACTTAGACACTGAGATACAAAGGCAGGACACCACAAGCATAGCTCCCCTTCCCACAAAATACAACTATGTAAATACACACACTTAAAAGCTCTTCACTTCCTACAGCGTCCTGCCTGACAAACTCGCATCCAACTTGTTGCCATCTTCATCTTTTGTACCTCTCATCACCTTTTGCCCACATTTACTATTGGCTTTCTCCTTCTGCATACCCTCCCAAACTCCTCCACCAAATGGATCACTCCACACTTCCATTTCCACTTCCCAGCTCCAAACCCATGCTCAGCATCCTTACATTTATCTGTCCATGCAAATACATGTTGAACAACCATAGTGATATAACATTACATTAACACTCTCCATTCCCTACCTTCACATAACCTCTATTACTCATGTAGAAAAATTTGACTGCCCTGAACAGACATCTTTACCCCATACATCAGCAACCCATCCCATAATACCTTTCTGTTAACCCTGTCATATGCCTTCTCCAAATCTATAAAACCCCAAAAGACCTCCTTATCCTCCTTAACTTTTGCCGAAAACGTCTTGCACATCTGCCTTACTACAAAAAGATTATATATTATACCTTCATTTCTACCTGTTTACCTATCTCCTCACTTACTAGAATAGCCACCCCTTCCCTCCCTCGCCCTCTCTTCACTCCTGATAACCTCCCACTTACACTCCCAAACTTACACTCACCCTTCCCTTTCAACTTAGTTTCACTCAAAGCCAACACATCTATGAGAGTAGTAGAGCTTGTGTCAGGATTAGAAATGGAGAGAGTGAGTGGTTTGAAGTAAAGGTGGGACTTCGTCAAGGATGCGTTATGTCGCCCTGGCTGTTCAACTTATACATGGATGGGGTGGTGCGAGAGGTGAATGCTAGGGTAGTGGGTCAGGGATTGGAGATGGTTAAAGAAAATGGAGAAAAGTGGGAGGTGAGCCAGCTGTTGTTTGCGGACGACACTGCGCTTGTGGCAGGGTCGGAGGAGGGATTGAGGAAGCTGGTGGCAGAGTTTGGGAGAGTATGTGATAGAAGAAAGCTAAAGATAAATGTGGGTAAAAGTAAGGTGATGAGATGTACAAGGGGTGAAAGTGGCAGTAGACTGGAAGTGAACATTAAGGGAGAGCGACTGGAGGAAGTGGATAGTTTTAGATACTTGGGTGCAAGTGTAGCAGGAAAAGGTGGAGTGAAGGTGGAGGTAGAATGTAGATTGAGAGAAGCGAGTAAATGCCTGGGTGGATTAAAGAGTGTAATGAGGAATAGACATTTAGGAATGGATGCGAAGAGGAGACTGTATGAAGGAGTGATTGTGCCAACAGCACTATATGGGGCAGAAACGTGGAACATAAGAGAAGAAGAGAGAAGGAGTTTGAGATGAGGTGTCTGAGAAGTATGGTGGGGGTTACTAGGCTGGATAGAGTGAGAAATGAGGAGGTGAGGAGGAGAACAAGGGTGAAAAAGGAGCTGGGAGATAGGGTTGATGAAAGAATATTAGGATGGTTTGGACACATGGAAAGAATGAGTGAAGAAAGACTAGTAAAAGAGGTATGGAAGGCAGATGTGGAGGGAGTGAACATGAGGGGACGTCCTAGGATGAGGTGGATGGATGGGGTGAAGGGGGCTTTTGGGAAGAGGGGAATGTCTGTTGAGGAAGGAAGGGAGAGGATGGAAGACAGAGGTGAGTGGAGAATGGTTGTATATGGATGATGTTGTGGGGGGGGTGGGGGTGGGGGTTTTTTGGGGTGGGGTAGTATGTGTGAGTAAATTTTGACGCAGCCCGAAGGGATTTCTCCCCGTCCTCTCCTTATATGCAAGGGGGGACAGAGAGGGGGGGTCACCGATTAAATGAAGCGGCCTTGCTGTGGATGTGCTGTGTCTTGCGACACTGCTTCTGACCCAGGGTGGTGGGCAAGGTGCAGGGATGACCCGTCATCCAGGAGGTGCTCAGATGAGAGGGAGGGTGGGAGGGGTGTGGAGTGTATTTAGGGATGAAATGGGTGGGAGTGTTTTTATGCCTTTCCCTTTTTGGCTACCTCCCTTGAAAGGGGGAAAAAGCCTTGGTATATGTATGTATGTATGTACCTTCATTTCTTAAATCAACCCTGTTCCGCAATTTCTCACTTTGTTCCCTTCCTAATCTTCTGAATCAACATATTCCTATACGCCTTACTAATTATACCTAATAGACTGATCCCTCTAAAACTACTACATTAATTTATTTGTACCTTTTGCATAGTGGAACTATACATGCATTCCTTCAATCCACATGCGCACTTCCTCCTGTAGGCACATATTAAACAACTTCAGTAGCCAATCCACCATGACTGCTCCTTCCTTTGCCAAAAACTCCATGCAACACCTAATCCAGATGCCTTACTTGCTTTCATTGCTTTTTGTATCTCCTGTTTTCTTATATTTTACCACTGACTACCTCCTGTTCCCACCCATCCTTCTCATTCCACATAGTCTTGGTGCACATTATATATAACTACCTTCTTGAAATATCCCCATTCTTCTTCTATTCCAATTTCTATTTTATGTTTTACTACTTTCCATATTTCTCTCACCTTGTTTTCTCTCTCTCTCTTTTTCTTTTCCATTTAATTTGGTCACCCTCAGCAATTCTATACCTCCCTATTTTTTCATCCCCCTCCACTTTACCTCTACTCTTAATTTTCCTTCTACCAGAAAATTATTTGACAATCCACAGCTCTCTTCCATGGATACATTTACATCCAGAACCCTTTCAATCCTCCTTTATGAACACCAGTATATAAGCCATTAATGGCTTCTCAACTACCCTCCCATCCACTATCCTGTTACAAGTGTATGTATACTTGTCTTTCCTCTTTTTGAATACTGTATTCACTATCATTATCTCCCTTCTGATCATGTCTCTAGCATCTTTTCTATACTATAGACACCCCATACCTCCCTACTACTCCAGCTATCATTTTCATCTCCTATTCTAGCATTGAGGTCCTCTAGCACCACTACGGTAATCTTTGTCATAAAACATTTCTCTGGAGATGGATTTGTATTTAGAATATAGGTTAGATTTCTTACCGTCATTCCTACTAACTTCCTGTTTATCATTTGCTCCAAACAAGATTATTTTTTTTCTAATTGCCTCTCCACCTCCAATCCTCACCTTGTTCCTTATTTAAACCTGGGTGTCTGTGGTTAACTACTTGAACCCCATTCTATTTTCTCATACAGTAAACCCTCGATATAACTGATCTCAATATACTAGATATCAGTTATAACGGACAAAAAATCTGACCGGACAAAACCTCGCTATAACGGATGAAAATCTGTTATAGCGAGGGATCCTTGGTTATAACGGATCTTCGGATATAACACCAGACCCCTGTCCCCATATCATCCATTATATCAAGGGTTTACTGTAATTTCTAATCCTACTAATTTCTAATACCGGACAAACTTTGGGATATAACAGATCTGTCTGGTATTTCCATCATATATAATGGATCCTCGGTTATAACCGATCTTCAGATATAACAACAGACTCCTGTCCCTATACCGTCTGTTATATCGAGGGTTTACTGCATCTCTAAACTTAATCCTTGTGCCAAAGTTGGATAATATGCGTATGTACTTAGTGGCCTGATAGTCTCATATTCTCTAGTATCATCAGAAATCTCTGTACCATTTGGTTCAAACATAATTGACACATCTCTTGTATTGCAACACCTAACCTGTTAGCACTCCCTATAACTAATCTTCTGAAAACATGTACTGTACTTCAAGAAAACTCTAATGTAATTAAAGTAAAAACAATATCAGTGTATTCAAATTTATTCAAAATAACCTCATTTTAATTTGTACAAATTCTTTAGTGCTGAAAACTACACTGAAATTTCTTATCAGTTGATAGTATTGACAAGTTGCTTTGTCATTCTTGGCTTATTGTAGATCTGTTATATTTTGATCATTCATTATTACTATATTTAGTTTTTCTTTCTTCTAAAATTTTGTGCCTGGTGTATTTGTCCCCGTGGCCCATCCATACTGTGCCACTGTACCATATGTTGTGTATCTTTGATGTATCTCATCTAACTTTACAAAAAAAAATTGTTATATCATCTGAAAAAAAGAAATAATAATAAAAGAGATTATCCATTCTCCTCTTTCAGAAATCTTAGTCTGAAAATCTATGTGCTCCCCAATATTTTTTTCTATGCTCTACTACTAATATAGCATTAGAAGTAGCTTTCAGATTTTCTTTTCTTGTGGTTCCCCCTGGATAATACCAATGGCAGCAATGAACCTGTGACAGGCCTAGAAAGCCAGCTGTGGATAACATTTTGCTCAAGAAAAATGCAGACTTCTTCAGAATGAAAATTTGTTCATCAAGCACACAATTTCACCTGATAGTCTTTTTATACTCTGCATAACCTTGTAAGTCTTCTTACTCAAATTTTGGCTATTGAAATGTGTGTCTTCATTTTGTAATGAATATGCAAAATCTGCAATCACACCTCTCATCAGCCATAACAAAGAATATCAAATTACACTAGAAAATTGTTAGAGGTATGTGGTGTCACTGAAAAACTGGCACTGACCAGGGTTTAAAACCTGTGCCTGCCTATTTGCCTGTTAGGTATGCATACTGATTACATCATGGTTGACTCCATCCCTAAAGCCTCCATCCACCGGAGCCAGCTCAGGCATGTGCAGTACTGCAGCATTCTATTCACTGTGGTATGTTAGAGGTAGGGGGTGTTACTGAAAAGCTGACATCACTTGGGGTTCAAACCCAAGACTTCCTACTTGCCAGATAGGCATGTTGACCAATAACACAATGTTCACCTCCAGTGACTACCCACATAAAAACAATTTCATATATGCATTTCACAAAAAATGAAAAATGAAATGTACTCCAAGATTTAATGCAGTTAAGAATTATAATACAAATTAGTTTCTGACAGCTCAAGAAAACATCAATCTGTTGCCCCAGATCTCTTTTGCAGGAGACCCACAGCTAGTGGTGTGTAGAGGTCTTGTAATCCCCAGAGCTAATACCTTGATCATATGCCACAAAGATTCAAGTACATAGGCCTAGTGCTGAGAAATATTATGTGAGAAGAAGATATTTTGAATAGTAATACACAGGTGAAGCATAAAATAAACACTTTATTTAATTCAAATATAAATCAACCAAATTTATTAAGTTCTTTTCCTCCAATGATCTGATTGGAAGCCCCTCCCCATTTGAATGCCCAGGGCCACTGCCCCTACCTCTGCACACCACTGCTCACATCTCCCAAGTAACTGGTAATGGCCACACATACCGCTCCATAAGTTATTCAAGGAAGAAGTATTGTGTGGGGCAGTGTAAGATGCAGTTTTCAGTATCCTCTGTGTGATGGTTGTATCTGGAGAAGTTTGATTCTGTAGACAGGCCTATTCTGTGCTGGTACTATCATACTGCTAACTGGTGACTGAACATAAGCATGCAAGTGGTTCTTGCCTCTCTTGGGAGGGATTTTTCTATAGGGCTGAGGTCTGGTGGGGGTTTGGTGGAGTAGAGTAACAAGTTTTATGATATCCAAACTTAAGATCTATATAATTGACTGTACTAGTCCTTCTTGTACTCTTAATCTTTAATGTTAGATATATTGTACAGGATAGAATGAGTGAAAAAAGATTAGTAAAAGAGGTGTGGAGGGAGTGAACATGAGGGGGCAACCAAGGATGAGATGGATGGATGGGGTTAAAGGGGCATTGAGAAAGAGGAGAATGTCTGTTGAGGAAGGAAGGGAGAAAACAGTAGAAAGGGGTGAAAGGAGAATGGTTGTGTATGGATGATGCTGTGATGCATGGAAGGGAGTGGGTGGGGGGGAGTATGTATTTGTTCTCATGACCTCTTGAAACTCTCCTATCCCTAATCAAGAGAATTCTTCTGTCAATATAGTATATTGATTCCCCTTTAGTGACCTGAATACTGTAACCATATCACCTATTTCACTTTGACCTTTCAATTTTGGCAGACCCAGTGTTCTTAGTCTCTCTCATAAGGTTTATCTACCAGGCTAGGAGTTTGGCTGCTGCCCTTTGTATTCTGTGAATCTTGCTTATATTTTTCACTCTATGTGAGGACCATACCACTGACACATGTTCTAATCTTGGACAGATCAAGGTTTCTATGTGGGTTTTCATTATTTCTTCATCCATATAGTGAAAACCCACTTTAATCTTCTGCAGCAGTCCATATATCTTTCCTACAATCTTGCTGATATGTCTGTCAGGAGACAGGTTGTCCTTTATCAATATTCCCAAATTTTTCTCCACTTTGGCTTTTGTAATGGATTCACACCCCCAAGAAATAGTTCAAAGATGGTCTTTTTGAGCTATTGCTCAATTTCATTACTTTGCATCTTTTGATTATGAAATTAATTTTTCATTCTTGGCTCTATGTGAAAAATGTCCTAATTTTTTTCTATTTGCATTAGCCTGCAGTCTGCCTTATTTTTCATTCTTTTCATGATTTTGTATGATGTACAAACATGTTGCTATCACTTGTTATCAATCAAATCAGCCATCCTGAGTCCACTGCTGAACAAAGGCCTCCTTCATAGCATTCCATGATTCACATGACCACGCCAACCCCTGCCATGTCACTCCTTCAAACTTCTCAATCTCATCTCTCAACCTCCTGTCTGGTCTCCCTCTTCCACACTTCCCATCTTGCAGCATCCACTCAGTAACACACTTGCTCCATCACTCATCAGTCATTCGCACTAACTTACCTGCCCAATTCCACTTCCTCTCTTTAACTGCCTCCACAATATCTTTCACTCTAGTCTGCTCTCTCACCCAACTTGCTCTCTTTCAGTCTCTCAGTGTTATTCCCATCATTGTTCTCTCCATTCTCCTCTGTGCAGTTCTCAGCTTTGCTTCCATCGCCTTCATTTTCCAAATCTCATACCTGTAGATTACTGCTGGCAGAATGCACTGATTGTAAACTTTACATTTCAAACATAGAGGTAGAGAGCCTCTTAGGGTTTTATTATACTTACCAAACACTTGACAACCAATTGTAATATGTCTTTTTATTTCATTATTATGATCTTTGGCTATTTTTACCATTTGGCCTAAATAATCATGCTCTTTAATTTCTTCAATACTCTCACCATCTGTTATAATCTCTTTACTTTGAACTTTCGTGTTGAACATTACTTATTAATCTTTAAACCTATTTTGAGACTTTCCTTATTCAGATCACTTGGTATATCTTGCAAGTCTTCTGCTCTTTCTGAAATGTCATCCATAAATCTTAGCTGGTTCAAATATTTGCCATTAATCTTCAAACCTTTCTCTTCCCAACTCAACCTTCTAAAAATCTCTTCCAAACAAGCTGTAAATAATTTGGGTGAAATTGTATTGCCTTGCCATACACCTTTCTCGATCTTGATCTTTTCTGTATCTTTATGTAGTCAAATTATAGTGGTACCTTTCGCATAAATATTTTCTAAAACCCTTACAATCTGTTTGTTTGTACCCTGCTTACATAGCGAGTTTAGTATTGCTATTTGTTCTACAGTGGACAAGGTGCAGGGATGACCCGTCATCCAGGAGGTGCTATGATGAGAGGGAGGGTGGAGGGGTGTGGAGTGTATTCAAGGGATGGAATGGGTGGGAATGATTTTATGCCTTTTCCTTTTTGGCTACCTCCCTTGTAAGGGGAAAAAAGCCTTGGTATATGTATGTCTACTGAGTCAAAGGCCTTCTCGTAATCTACAAAAGCTAAATAGAGAGGTATATTGTATTCTGTTGTTTTCTTGAATAGTTGTTGTTGTTGTTGTCATTCCCTAGACCGTCTGTCCGAGCAGTCCCGTCTCCCCAAGGAATGCCATAGCCGAAACTGGGTTTTCCCACAAATCCTCTATAGAGCGTATGTTGTGTTGTTTGCGTGCATGATTGTGTATAATGCAGTCTTCCATTATGTGTTGTATGGTATGGGGTGAAGTGTTACATCCTGGGCAGCTGTTCACAATGCGGTCATCCAGCCTCTTCTGGTAGCTTAGAAGTACTGGGTGGTGACCGCACCGCAGTCTGGCCAAGTGGACTCTGTCCTTTCGTGGGAGAGAGGATTCAGAAGGGTGGATATCAGGGGGTCTGGCATGCAGCAGTGTGTTGTCTTTCAGTGTGTTAATGGAGCGGTGGGTGATATGATTATGAATATGTTTCCGGAGGCTGGTATTTGGTGGTTGTGGAGGAAGAGAAGAGAGTATCTGTGCGTGATACAGGTCTTTGGGTGTTGTTTTAATGTTTCTTGGTGTGTGTGGGTGTTCTGCTATGTAGTGTAGCGGGTGTAATGTGTTTGTGGTGGCTGCGGCAAGTGTTTGTGTGCCTCTCATGTCGAGGTGGTCCTTGACTTTGAGGACTTTTGTTTCATGGTGTAAATGGTCTGTAGGTGTTGTATTTGTGCAGCCTGTAATTGTTTTTAGGGCTTTGTTTTGTATGATTTGAAGGGTGTTGTGGTGTGTCTCACTGAGATTAGGAGCCCATGCAGGACTCACATAATTCAACACTGAGCGTATGCATTGTTTGTATATTGTTATATTAGTTTCTTTGTTTTGTCCAAATGTTGTTCCAGTGATTGACTTAAGTGCGTTAAGTCTGGGTGTGCATTTGTTTTTTATGTTTGTGATGTGTTGTTTGAAAGACATGGATGTATCATATGTTACACCAAGAATTTTCGGTGTGTTTGTGTGTGGTATTAGAGTGTTGTTGATGTAGAGATGAGGTATGTATTTGTGTTCTTTTGTCCAGTTGGTGAGAAGTGTTGCTGTAGATTTGGTTGGAGCTATTTTGAGTCTGTTTGTGATGAACCATGTGTTGAGTGTGTCAAGGTATGGCTGGATTATTTCTGCAGCTTTGTCTGTGTTACGATGTGTGCATGTGATTGTTATGTCGTCTGTGTAGGAAGAGATTTGTATTTCTGAGGTGTCTGGCGTGGGTAAGTCATGCATGTATAGATTAAATAGTGTGGGGGATAGAACTGAGCCCTGTGGTACTCCGTTCTTAATGTTTCTGATGTGCGATGATTGGCCATTATATGACACGTAAGCATTCCTACCTGCCAGATAATTGGCCAGCCATCTTTTGGTGTTATTGTGCATGTCTGTGTTATATATTTTATTTGTTAGGTTGTGGCGGGGGATAGCATCAAAAGCTTTACTAATGTCTAATGTTATAAGAAGTGTTCTTTGGTGGGGCCTATCTGAATTGATGCCATCTAAAATTCTTTGTGTGAGGTTTGTCAGAAGAGTGTTTGTGGAGTGTAGTGGCCTAAAACCGTGTTGTGAGTCAGCAAGGGGAATATGTGGTGTGACAAGTTGAAGTATTAGGCATTCAATGACTTTAGAGGGGGTGCAGAGAAGTGTGATTGGGCGGTGCGATGTTGGGATTGTTGGGTCTTTGTTCGGTTTTGGAATGGTGATTATTTTACCATGCTTCCAGATGTCGGGTATAGTGTTGTGTGAATAGCTGTAGTTTGCAATGTTTGTGAGTGCATGCATACCTTGTGGTCCAATGTGTTTTAGGTGGATGTTGCTTATGTTATCAGGGCCACAGGCAGATGAGTGCTTGAGACTATGTATTATGAGTTTTGTCTGACTGTCTATGAAGGGTATATAGTCTGAGTCTGTGGGAAAGTCTTTCTTATGTCGAATGGTGCGTCGGTCGTCAGGGTGAGAAGTGAGATGGCTTGTCTGTGTAAAATGACGTATGAGTGCGTTTGCCTGTTGTCTGTTTGAGGGTAGATTATCTGTTGTTGTGATTATTGCTGCGTGAGAGCGTGTAGTGTTACTGTTGGATAGTGTAATGCTGTTGAGTGTTTTGTACAATTTGCTGGTGTTTGTTTTGTGATCAAGTGTATTGATAAAGTTTTGCCAATTTTGTGTTTTTTGTTCATGTATTTTATTGGCAATCACAGTGTTTAGTGTTTGTATTTGGTCTGCTATGTTTTGAGGGATAGGTGTGGGGGTACCGTGTTTAAGTGTGTCACGTTGTCTGATGAGGCTTTGGATTTCTGGTGTGAAGTTGGGGTTGTGTGATTTTCTGTTGCCTCTAGGGATGTATCTCTTGTCTGCATTTTGTATGATTGTATTAAAAGTGTGCACAGCATTGTTTATGTTTGTGATTGGTGTACTGTTAAGTGTTTCAAAATGTTGTTCTGTCTCTTCAGTAAAAGCTTCCCAGTTAGCTCTCTTGTGATTGGTGTAAGTGTGTCTGTGGCCAACTGGGGTGCATCTTGTTTTGGTGGTGATGATGATTGGAAGGTGGTCAGAGCCAAGGGTTCCGACCACTCTCCATGATGTTGTTGGGGTTAGGCAGGGGGAGCAAAAGGTGATATCAGGAGAGGAGGGAGTGTAGAGGGCTTGGTGTGGGATATGTGTATGATTATGTGTGTTGTTCATGATAGTCAATGAGTCAAACTGAGTCTGTATATCAAGCCCTCTGTCTGTGTCAGGGTTGTCGACATACCAGGCAGACGACTTGGCGTTGAAGTCTCCACCCATGATCAGGTTGGGGATTGAGGCTAGTTGGCTAAAATGAGGCCTGAAGGTGTCTGGAACTGTGGGGGATGATTGGGGGGGAATGTACATGTTAACTATTGTCAGTGTTGATTTGTTGCCTGTGCGGATTCGAATGGATTGGATTTCTGTTGTGTTATCTGTGGTAGGGAGGAGAATTTTGGTTGTGGCACTTGTGTCCACAAAACAGATGGAGTGGTGGATCAGGGTGATGAGTCCACCGCCATAGCCGTCAGTCCGGTCTTGTCTTGAATAGTTGGTTCATCATCTGCAAATGGTCTAGAGTTGAATATCCACTCCTAAAGCCTGCCTGTTCTCTCAGTTGGTTTCCATGTAAAATTTTACTTAGTCTATTTGTAAGGATCTTGGAGAATATTTTATATAAATTTGATAGGAAGCTAATTGGTCAATAGTTACTTCTGGTCTCCTTTTTTATGAAGCAAAATCACTACAGCATTGCACCACGATTCAGGAATCTTTCTTGACTTAAGCACTGGGTGTACAACTCAGCTTACTTAATATGAACTTCTTGCACTGTGTCTTTCAAAAAATATATCAATACAGTATACCATTTTCCCCAGGTGTTTTCCTCATTACATATTTTTTTTTAGCAAATTCTACTTCTTCCTTTGTAATCTCTGATACACAACTAATGTCTACAGATGAAATTACTGACTCAACTATGGTCTTCGACATGTAAAGCTCTTGGTAAAATTCTTCTACTCTTTTTACTATTCTGTCTCTGCATTTAATGATTTCTCCGTTTCTATATTTCAAACATATCATTTGCTGTCTTCCTAAAGCATGTCTGTGTTTGGTCTCTTTAATACTTTTACCTTTCCAAGTAGTTTCTTTTATTTCATCCATGTTTCTCTTCTTTTCTCTGATCTCTATCTTTTGTTGATAAGCTTGCTTAGTTCAACTCTTTCTATTTCATCTCTCTTGCATTTAATCTGCATGGTCCTTCTTCTTTTAATTAGGTCATTTGTAGCTTTGGAGTATTTGTTTTCTCTGATGTTTTTTGTACTTGCTACTTTCTCTGCCAATTCCGTAATGATATTCACTAAATTCAAATTCATATCTTTGACAGTGTCCTCATTAGTTCTTAGAGCTTTGAATCTATCTTTAATTTCTAACTGAAATTTCTTATTATCCTTAACCTTCGCAAGGTTGATTTTCTTTCTTAAAACTAGTTTATTTGTCTCCACTCTGAAATTGAATTTAGCTGTGCAACCTACCATTCTATGGTCACTACCTATGTTGGCTTTATTTATGACTGTAGCATTGTAAACACTCTTGCTCTCATCCCCTAATATGAAGTCTGCTTCATTCTTTGTTGTTCCATTTCGATTTCTCCACGTCCATTTACAACCTTCATGCTTTGGTAGTGTTCATTATCCTCATGTTGTAGTTCTCTGCAAAATTGACTAACATCTCGCCTCTGTCATTTCTTTCACCTACTCCAAACTTCCCAATGCATGACTCATCTCCAATCTTCTTCCTTACTTTAGCATTAAAGTTGCCTATTACCAACATGTACTTACTTTTTTCTTGATCCATTACCTGACTTAAATCATCATAGAAGGACTCGGTTTCATTATCTGAACTCAGTGAAGTTGGTGCATAAGTCTGAACTATTTTTGGAGTGTACCTTTTACATAGCCTAATCACAATCCAAGCTACCCTGTCTGATAAACTACTGAACTTGACTATGTTACCAGTAACTTCTCGGTTTATTAAGAATCCTACTCCACTAGATCTTTCTTTGTCCTTACCTCTATAGTAGCACAGGTGGCGACCATCTTGTAATTGTATCAGCTTTTCTTCCGCCCTTCAGACTTCGCTCAGTCCTACGATGTCCCACTTGGTGTTGTCTAGTTCTTCCATTAAACTCTCCAGCTTGTGGTCTTCTGAGAGAGTTCTTATGTTGTAAATATACATCTTCATTTTCTTCATGCTGTTTAATGTCCAAAACTTGGATCTGCTTGGACAGTGCTTACTCACATTTGGTGGCATACTGCCCATAAGCACACGAGGCAATGCGGTTGGACCTCTAGGAGACAATGATCCAACAAGAACGGCCCGGTTTTGTTTTGGTTGTACTATTCATGTTTGCTATGAAGGGATTTTGGCAGTAAACTCACCTCCTTGCCAACTGGTTTCTGGTGAGATATTTCTCTGGTGTCACCTTATTCATTATATTTGGTGAATCCACATATCATTTAGGGTGCTTAATTGTCCACACCGTCATTATGACAGTACACCATATATCTACGAGGAATTTCCCTGTTCACAATCAGCAATGTGCCAGTTAGCAGTGGGTCCTGCAACTGTGTGTATTTACCTAGTTGTATTTACCTAGTTGTAATATATGGGAGGGGAGCTATGCTCGTGGTGACCCGTCTTTGTATCTCTCCGCATCAAGTTTTATCTTAAAATCTTGTATAGTGTTTGCACATACTGTTTTGTTGTCTAATTTGTTCCATGTATTAATCGCTCTGTGTGGGAAACTGTTCCTTTTCAAGTTTTTTTCTATAACTATCTTTTTTCAGTTTTTTTCCGTGTCCTCTTTGATCTTTCTTACAAAACCTGTTCGATATGGGTGACCCTGCAAAGATTTCCTCTCTATCGACATAGCTTTTGCAATCTTTAAGATTCTCAAGCCTATCCACCACCTCAAGATGTCAACTCATCACTTGTTATATCTTCCATCATATCATTAACGTAGGTAAGAAACACTGCATGTAATAGTATTGAACCTTATGGAACTCCATTGGTCACTGTTCTCCATCCTGACATCCTAACCTTTACATCCTCATGTACCTTCTGTTAAAAAAATGAATAAATAAAATAAGAATAATTTTGGGTAGTTTTCCTTAGTCCTCCAATATACCCCAATTTCCACATAAGATGATTGTTAATTGATTTATCAAAAGCATTCTCTAGATCAATGGTACACACATTCCACCCAGTCCTCCCTCTCACAGTACATTGATCACTCTCTAGTAAAATCTTAAAAGGTTTGATATACATGACCTTCCAGATCTAAAGCCAAGCTGACTGTCAAAATTTTCATCTTTCTATGATATCTGACCCATCGATCTTTCACAATCCTTTCATATAATTTCATTATTGTGCTGGTCAGTGATACTGGCTTACATTTTTGTGATGCCTCCATACTTCTGTTTTTTTTTAATTGGTACTACATTAGGTCTTTTTCCAATCCTATGGTACCTTCCTGTTATGAACATACAAGACTGTGAATCTTGTCCACCAGCTGTTTTTTACATTCTTTGAGTATCCAGTTTGAGATCCTATTGGGTCCTGAAGCATTTCTCACATATAACAGCTTCAAAAGATTTAGCACTTCACTCACTTCTACAGTCTGAACCCTCCTATAGATTAAGGACCAACATTGGGTACCTGCAAGTGGTTTTCCTGTAAGATAAGCAATAGAGAGGATCATCTCCCTGGTGCCTGTCTTTAAAGCCAGTCACTGTGGTCACCTTTATCTGTTAGTGCAATGGCAAGAAGCAGACACTGTTTCTCAATTAACATGGACTGTATTTCTTTTACCTTTACACATAAGGAGAACTGACAAATAGCAACTGCTGCCCTCCTGTTATTACTATAAACCAGTTACATAGAAATAGCTCCACACTATAAAGACAGAGACAGTAGGTCAACATACCATCCCAGAGATTAATGGGAGGGACTGAAGACCATTACCAGCTGCTGTGGGGTTGTGGGTTTCCGTTGAGTACTAGAGGTAGCAGTTATTATCATTATCCCATATATTTCTTGGGAAAAAATGGACTGTTGTTTGTGTTTAATCTCGGTTTGTTTCAACACTACAACTTCAACAGTATTCTATTCAAACCTCTACTGCAACCTACCTTTGGTGCCCCACAAAATTTCCATACAACAAAATATAGTCACTCGGATAATAAAACAGGCATTCTTTAATAGAACACCAAAACCTACACTTCACCAAATCCCCCCAGAAATTAACCCAATACAGAACTCCTAAGACAAACAAGAATGGCACTGGCATGCCTACATTCAGGTCATCACCTTATACTAAAACATACCAACACAGAAATGGCAAGGCAATAGACACCAAATGCCCCAGATGCAACCACCACCCAGAAAAAGAAGAGCATAATATACTACACTATCTTCTGTTCACTCTTTCCAGGCAGAAAAAATCTCTCTTCTGTTTGACATTGCAGCTTAACTGAGGACTATGGCTAATTTCCTGGGGGTATGTTTTTCCCCTGCAGGACAGAAACAGGACAGCAGATTGATTAATTGTTATGATTTCCCACTCATAGGACCACAATATGTAAGTACTCAAGGTTAGAAAAGTATATTTGCGTCCTTCAAAGGCTATACTCAACAAGTATGCACAAGCAAAAACAATAATAAAGATTATGGTTATAATAGCTACCTTAATTTTCAATGGCTGAAAAGTTGTAGCTTCACAGTAGTAAGCAATGTCCTTGGGCCCTCCTATAGCTCACTCTGGGAAGAAATGTTAAGGGGACTGGCTGATCAAAAGATGAAAATCTTTATTAATTGGGTTATTGCACAGAAATTTATGCCAGGAGTTAAGGACACCATATACATCTTTCCTAACCCAAAAAAACTAATCTGCAACCCTTTCATATTTTGCCCCCCCATCTCCCTTTCAAAAAAATTGATAATTTTGAAATGACTACTCCTCCTATAATAATTGCTCTACATGAATGAAATTAATATGGTGGAAGGACCTTATCCAGACCTTCAAACTAATAGAGAGAAATTTTAGTTAAAGTAATTAGTTTGTGGAATTTTAATTTTTATATATTTTCCCACCCAGTCCCCCTTCAAATAGGGACAAAAAAAAATTGGCAAAAATTAACCCTTTCAGATATTACAAAAAACGTTCTATTTCATCAATCAAGCAGATTTAGACATATTATGTGTGAATTTTCATTGAAATTGATTAAGAAGTTATGGAGGAGTAGAAATTTGAAGGTATAAAACTTAGGTTTTGAGATACGGGCCGTCAAAGTTTTCACTAACTTTGAACCCCTACATACTAATATAAATAGGGGATATCATGGAATTTCCTTATTTAGCTTTTTAGGCTTGAATGTTGATGATATTTAGAATAAAATTTATTCATATTCAGTCATATATGTTGATGTCCAGTCATATAATCCTCTGTCTTCTGGCTCCTGGTCCCCACCTGCATTTTAGGCAGGTTATTACATTACATTAGGGTGTCAAAGCTTGCTTACTTTGTAATTCTTGCCTTTTCCTAGCTTCCTGAAGGTGTTTGGTTTGCTTGCGAGGACATGGCATCTCAAAAATAGTATAACAGCTTGTCAAATGATAAAAGGATTGATGGTGGCTTGCAGTGGAGCGTATCACTCAATTTTTGTCTACTGTTTATCGCTTTCTGAGGCATCTACCCATTCTGGGGTCTATATATAACCTCTGGTACAGAGACAAAGTTGCCAGAAGTCACTAGGAATAGCACTCAATCATTACAAATTATTGTTATTTATTGCAATAATATATATATAGTAGTGACCAATACGTATCATAGGGCCGAGATGGGGTCGAGTTGGAGGGAGGAGGGGGTTTATTTGCCATAACTACGAAAATAAGGCGAATTTTGATTAAATACTCCACATACAGACTGTCGATTGCCATACGCAGATGTAGAATTTTTTTTCCCAGTTTTTCATTTTAACCCAATTTTCATCGATTCTTGACCAGCCGGTCCCCTTAAACTAATGCATATAATGCATTACTGTGTGGAGGTTTCTGCTGGAAGCTGGTAGGAAATGTTAGTTCTACTTTTGGGAGAGAGTACAGATAAAACAGCTCAAGATGATTGAAATTTTGGGTATGGTCTAGAGCAGTGGTTCCCAAACTTTTTTCTGTCATTTCCCCCTTGCACCCAGTTCAACCATCCAGATTTCCCCCTTTCATGTGTATGAGGGAAAGAGTAGTTAAAACACACTGTGACTATTTACTATTTTATTTATCAAATGTACATATATACTGATAAACAGGCATTCTCTCTCTCTCTCTCAGATATGAGAAAATTCATCTGATATTTCTTTAGTTAGTAGGTAGTGTAATTATTTCCCCACTGGTAGGTTCAAATTTCCCCCAGGGGGAAATTTCCCCCAGTTTGGGAACCATTGGTCTAGACTCTAGAGGCTTGAGTACAAACACCTTAGAGCTGCACCTCCAGATGGAAGTGAGGGTGTTGATAGGATTTGAAAATGAATGATGGAGAGATGATTCTGATGTCCCTCTTACAGGATCCACAAGCTATAGTTGTTTTTAACAGAAACAAGCATGTTGCATTTTAGAATTACTTGAAGATGAGAACATAATTTATTGCATCTGGAGACATCTTTCATCACTTGCATTATTACAAAAAAGTGGTACACATTGACATACAAAGGAACCATCAATTGGGATACCAATGTAATTTAAGGTCACATAATATATATATATATATATATATATATATATATATATATATATATATATATATATATATATATATATATATATATATATATGTATATATATATATATATATATATATATATATGTTAGTTAGTGGTTGTCCCCGCCCACCTTTAGAAATACGCCGAACCAAATTATGATTATTAACTAATTAGACGTATTTGCCACCTATCCTTGGTATCTTATAGTGGTCATAAACGGCCACAGCAGAAAATGATTGATAGAACTCCATGGATCAAGACTCTGAAATCCATGCTATTTCTAATTTCCCTATAATATTTCACCAGTAATTTGCTTGTAATAATGAAATATTATGTTTTAAACCTTGACTTTGGTCCTTGAACCTTGTAATTCCATGCACAATTATCTAGAAACTTCAGTTTCCCCTTAATTTTCTATGGCAGTATTTTTTTTCGGATGTGCACACCTACGCGATATAATATTGGACAATCAAATATTATTTTAGTAAACTATAATACATCCACGTCATATACGTTTTTCTTGGCGGAAATCAATAACAGAAACTGTTGCTAAAAGCGATACACTTACAAACGTAGCCGCTGGGGCTGTTTGAAACGCCATCTTTGTTTTGATAGATGCGGTGGTCGACGAAATGAAAGTATGAATAATTCGTCTATTCTAACCGAACCTATACTAATCTGCATTTAGTAATACGATATATGTAATTCTATAGGTCATCCGCGTCGTCTTTGTCGTCGCCAGGGATTTTGACGGCCGGTTTCGGATCGTATCCGATAGGACTGCGGGGTATACAGGAGTTGCATAGCTTTAAGAAATGCATGAATCTTAGCTTCGTAGCACTCTTTTAAAAATATGTACTGTGCATGGTACTGACAAAAGTACTGATCCTATGGTCACAGCTTCGTTCGGCAGTGTGCTTTTAGCAGGACTGGAAAGACAACATGGCGTCTCGACCCTATGATCGCAGCTTCGTTCGGTAGTGTAGTTGCTTTTAGTATTTTTTTTTCATTGATTTGCGCCAATAAAAACGTATATTACGGTGATGTATTATAATTTACGATCTTTATGTTTGATTTTCTAATGTTCTATCGATTAGGTGCGTACTTCCGAAAAAAATACCGATTTTGTCTCTTATATAATTTTGCTGAGGAGTGTCATCAAATGATAAATCTTAGATTCTCATAAAACGAATAACAACTCCCTCCTGCTTTTGAAAAATTGAGAGGACAATTAACATTTTTTTTTATCAAATGCACAGCACCACTTCACATCTAACAGATACAAATTAACACAAATAGTAGATCCAGTCTTACCCTAAACCTCTTGCCTTAGTTAAAAAAAATACTGATAACTCACCTAGATATAAGGGCGAAAAAGTTACTAAAAAAGATGCCCCCCGTCTTTCCTTTCAAGATTTTTCTCTCCCTTTAACCCTCCCCCTCGAAAAAATATACATTCTTGATCCAGCAGTTGAAATGGACACGGATTTAAGCTAAGCAAGGAAGCTAGCAACTGAGATCCTACAGAATTTACACGACTGGTGTAAATGTATGTTCAGGAGTTGGCAACCGAGAAATTATTGTATACCGTTCTGCCGGCCGTTGCCCCCCTCCCCTCTCCTCCTCCCCCTCACCTTTCGTCGGGCCAGCAGCGATGACGGACTGGAGGCGGCGAACGGTTACAGATTTTCAAAATCCCGCTTCGAGAAAAGTTGTCGTTTTTCGTGTTGATAAGAACTGAGAGCTTGTGTCTGGCGGGACAGAGAAAGATCAGCTCTCTTTTGCGGTGAACGTGTGTGATTATAATTGTGTTCAATAGCTGGTTGGCAGGCGCCGGTCGCGATTAATATGTTGTTTTAAAATGATAGTGGGTCGGCCCACTCCATTTCGTTTACTCTTAGTTCGGTTCGTCGTCTGGACGTAATGTTGCTGTGGTTTGGCCAAGTTTTAGAAATGGACGTACAACAAGACACCAGCATCGAATCTTCAGATTTGGACGTAAGTGGAATAGTGTTTGTTCTGATTGGGGCACACAATCTATCTAAGCATTGCAATGGCGTAGGGTAGTGTCGGACTCACTAATGTAATGGGTCCGGAAACGTGGGTGAGTTGCTAGCCAAGTTGAGAAATATGAAGCCAACGAGACAGTGTTGCTCATGCTTGTTGAAGGAAACGCACTATCGGTCTAGAAAGAGCCTAGTGACAGTCAGAAGGGGGATGTCGAAGCCATTACAAAGGCGTTGTTGAATGCCTTTTCGGTCAATCCGTTTGGAGCTTACGAGCAGTTTTCCCAGCGGGTTTGGCGTTATGCTGTTGATGTTTTCATGTCAGAACTACGGAAGTTGGCGCGGTAGGCAGGCCTCGTGTCAGATAGATTGCTTCTAAGGGCTTGGTAGGATTGCCAGTGACTGTTTCACGTGAGCTCAGAGCGGTAACGTGCACAGAGATTGTATGGGGCAGGTGCTTTGTGCTGGAAACTGGGCACTTCACTCCTGTATTATTCGTAATTGGCAACTATCCGGTAGGGTCCACCATTTTTCACATTTTAATTTCGGAATGGTAAGAAAATCGAAAAAGCCCCTGAGAAATAATTTTTCATTCATTTTTATATATTTTTTGTGATGGGCACTTTTGGGGCACAGGGCAAAGGGGCAGGTGCTCGGCACCCCCCCCCCTCCCCTGCAAGGCCCTGGCTCGGAGCAACGGCCAAAATAGTTTGGCCTCGTCAGTTGTGGTTGGACGAGCCAAAGCCCTGATGTCAGAATTGGTGGAGCGTCCGTATGCTGCCGTGGCAGGTTGTTTACAGCGATGTTAGAGCGAAGCCTACGGAGCGGGTGATTGTCCTAATCCTAACCCCGGCGTCAAGCGCTGCCCTCCAAGCTCCCGGTCCATTTCTCCTAAGCCACGACAACAAATAAGCCCCTAATCGCTCGCAATTCGCCCGGTGGCAATAGCCCTCTTTTATACACTACTATCTTTTCATTTTCCTACAGACATTCTTCCCCTCCCACAAAACCCGATCCCGCGCAAGCGAGGTGGTCTTTCCTTGGAATCCAGAATCCAGAATTGTCCAAAGAAGGAAGAATTGGGGGATCTGTCAAAGGTGTGTCCCAGTGGATAGGGAAACTCGTTTGGAAAAGCTTGTGCGTAGGAAGCTTCTCTGGATCAGGAATAACGGCGCTCCGGTATTCAGTGGCATTGTTGGGGGGTACAGAGTGCTCGAGGTCTGTGTTTGGGTCATGGGTGACTGATGGTTTTGGTACTTGGAGGGGCTTTGTGGTGGGCGTGGATGATCGTGAGGTGACTTGCCTGGGGTATGCTGTTGTCAATTCAGGTGGATTGTTGACCGTGGGTGTTAACTGCGTTGTCATAAAGTCTTTTGGGAGGGCAATGACGCAGTTTTGGGGATGGATTTCATTCGGTATTTTGGTAGCCTTGAATGTAAAGGAGGAAAGCTCATGTTTCTGAGGATTAGCGGTGGCAAGAAACAGCCGAGCTCGGCTTCGTCGTGTCTGGCGGGAGAGAGACGAGTAGCGCTCTTTTGTCGTGCAGGCCCGTGCAGAGCGGGGGTGCTGGGGGTGCCCGAGCACCTGCCCCTTTGCCCTGTGCCCCAAAAGTGCCCTTCACAAAAATATATAAAAAATGAATGAAAAATTATTTCTCACAGGCTTTTTCCATTTTCTTACCATTCAGAAATTATACTGTGGAAAATGGTGTTGCACCCTACCGGATAGTTGCCAAATACGAATAATACAAAAGAGTGAAGTGCCCAATTTCCTGCCCAAAGCACCTGTTTCTCCAAAAATCTTGTTTATATGTTTCTCAGGTGACATATTATTCATAATAATGACTCCCAGGTCCTTCTCATTTTCTACCTTTTTTAATATCTTCTTCCAATTTATGTGATCCCACTATTCTTTTTTTGCTTCTTCCAAATTCCATCATATTACACTTCTTAATATTGAACTCCATCTCCCACTTCCTACTCCATTTCCATACTTTGAGATCACTCTATAGCGACTCTCAATCTTCTTCAGTGTTCACTTTTTTCAAAAATTTTGCATCATCCGCAAATAAGCTCATATAACTTTCAATTCCTTCATCCATATCATTAATATATGTAGAAAACATTATTAGGGCCAGGACTGTTCCTTGTCGAACTCCACTTATCACTTCATCCCAATTAGTATTTGTCTCTTATCACCACTCTCATTTTTCTTTCATGCAAGAAGTCTTCCGTCCACTTCAGCAGTTTGCCCTGTATTCCTCCTGCAGTTTCTAAGTTCTTTAGCAACTTCTTATGTGGCACCTTTTCAAAAGCTTTTTTCAGGTCTAGAAATGCACAATCACCCCATCCATCTCTTTCTTGTATTACATCAATTAGTCTTGAATAGAAACATGGTAAGTTTGTGACACATGATCATCCTTGTCTAAATCCAAATTGCCTTGGATTTAGTATGTTATTTTTTTCCAAATGCCTTACCCATCTACTTTTGATAATTCTTTCACAAATTTTAGTTATCGTACTTGTAAGAGAAACTGGTCTATAGTTAGTAGGGTCTTCCTTGTTTCACCCTTTATATATTGGTACTATATTTGCTCTTTTCCAATCTTCTGGAACTTTTCCTTCTTTCAATGAACTGTTTATTAGACTATGTATTTTGTCTGTTAGTTTATTCCTGCATTCTCTCAAAATCCAGTTTGCCATTTCATCTGGTCCATGTGATTCTCTGACATTGAGCTTACTCAAGTGTTACATTATTTCATTCCTTGATACTTCTACCTCTTTCATATGGGGGCCTTTCTCCTCCCACTCAATATCTCTTGGTTGTATGTTCTCCTTCATAAACATCAATTTAAAATGCTTGTTCATAATTTCTGCCATTTCTATTTCCTCTTTGTATTCAACTCCTCCTTGTCGTAGTTTCTCTAATTCTTGTTTGTTGTTTACAAATCTGTGAAATAGTTTTGGTTGATCTTCACATTTTTCTATGACATCTTTTTCGTATTTTCTCTTTTCTTCTCTGCACACTTGCACATATTCATTTCTATGAATATTATATGTTTTCCGTTTTTAGGTCTTTTGTCTTTTTTCCATTTTACCCAAGCTTTATCCCTTTTGTCTTTTAACTCCTTACATCTTTTGTTGTACAGCACGTTACTAGCTAGGTCAACATGAAAATGGAATTCATGATATTTGAGCTGAAGTAGTTCTCATGGGATGCAAAAAGTCGCTATGAGTATAATGCAATTTGAATTATCCATCTAGCTGTCCTTGTTCTCGAGATATTGCATTTTGAATGGAATTAAATCGGGCCTATTTTCTCCCCGGAAATCGGGCCGAAACGTGCGGTCTGACTGATCGCCGATCGAACGTAAACAATGACGGTTTTTGCTGACAGGCACAATTTTATATAAAAATTTAGCATATGGTTGCATTATTTTACATATTTTCTTTAAGATGTGTGATTTCCATGTAACTTGATCATATAATTACGTTTTTATCCTCTACAAAATTACCCACCACAGCTACGAATACCTTCAAATTACATGAAAATCACACATTTTAAAGAAAATAGTTTGAATAATTCAACTATATGCAAGCTATTACACTAATAACACAATAGTAACAAACTTAATAGTGTAGTTTGATCCATACCACCAGTGATCATAGATAGCGGGCAGGACGAATCGTAGCTGTGGTCCGTAATATTACGGAGGATAAAAACGTAACTTCTCTTTGATCAAATTACATGAAAATCACACATTTTAAAGAAAATAGTTCAAATAATTCAACTATAAGTCTATTACGCTAATAACATAATAGTAAGAAACTTAATAGAGTGAAGTTTGATAAGATGGCGGGTTGATGTTGATGTTGTTATCCGATAATCCGACCCGATAGAAAAAAAACAACTAATTAATACCTCCGATTTCTCAGCTCTACCGTAACACGCTGCCTTTATTTTGGTATTAGAATAATCCGCGATACTAGTAGTTTTTCTTTATTATGGTCAGTTGCCACAACCGTAAATATGTTAGCTCATCTTTTACGTTGAAACATATGCCAATTTTCGATTTACTGCTGAATGCAGGCCGCCATGTTTATCTTATGTTTTTATTGACCGACATGTAACTGATGATGTGAATGTTTGAAATTTACTACGATCGTAGTAAATACACTCGCACAACATTTTTATTAATTAACTTTCCCGCGGTATATAAATTTGGCCGTTTGAATGGCGTGCGCATAAAATGACGCGCTATTGTGCTCGTCATCGACGGTGGCGCCTCTGGTGGTGTTTGACCTACCTAACCTTACATATTCCTTTTCTTGCTTTTGTCTTGGAACATACTTTTCCACTCCTTTATAAATTTTTGTCAAAATACTCCATTTCTCTTCTACTGCTATTTCCTCCTTGTGTATTCTTTCCCAGTCTGCTTTTTGAATTTTTTTTTATCATATTTTATCAAAATTTGTTCGCTTTTTTCATGTATTTTTCCTCATTTAGTTGCAGTTCAACCAATATGTGGTCACTTTTACTTGTTGGTGTCTTATATTCAATCTTGTCCACTATTTCGGGTTCTGATGTGATTATTAGGTTCAGTCTCGATGGTTCTTCCTCATGTTTGTTTTTCAGTTTGTTGTTAAGATAATTTTGGTTGATCTTTACATTTTTCTATGACATTTTTTTTTTTTTGTAATTTCTTTTTTCTTCTCTGCACACTTGTACATATTCATTTCTATAACTATTATATGTTTTCCATTTTTCAGGTCTTTTGTCTTTTTTTCATTTTACCCAAGCTTTATCCCTTTTGTCTTTTAACTCCTTACATCTTTTGTTATACCAGCACTTTATATATTCGTTTTCTTGCTTTTGTCTTGGAACATACTTTTCCACTCCTTTATAAATTTTTGTCAAAATATTCCATTTCTCTTCTACTGTTGTTTCCTCCTTGTGTATTCTTTCCCAGTCTGCTTTTTGAAAGAATTTTTTTATTTTATAAAAAAAATCACACATCAATCTTCCCTTTCTATATTGTTTGCTTTTTTTTATGTAATTTTTCTCATTTAGTTCCAGTTCAATCAACATGTGGTCACTTTTACTTCTTGGTGTCTTATACTCAATCTTGTCCACTATTTCGGGTTCTGATGTGATTATTAGGTTCAGTCTTGATGGTTCTTCATCATTTCTATACCTAGTATTCTCTTTTTTCCATTGTGTCATTGTATGTTCTATAATCATATCAAGTAGTACACTTCCCCATAGGTCATCACCCTTTACTGTCATCTCTTCCCAGCAGATTTCTTTACAATTAAAGTCACCCATTATAACTATTCTTTCTCCATCTTCCATTATCTTGTTTAGTGTTATCCTTGTGTCTTCTAACATATTTTTGTGTTCTTTCTCTTCCCACGAAGCCATTTTAGGGCTACAAACTTCCTGCTCTTCCCATCCTTGTCCTCCACTTCCATCATAATCATCTCTACTCTATTTTTTCCATATGTGGCATTTCTCACATTTATATCCTTCTTAGTCAGGAACATAACTCCACCCCCCTTTTTTACCTCTGTTTCTAATCCAATAATTATATGCACCATGTCCTACACTGTTGGGTGGTAGTGGACCTTTCAATGTTGTCTCTTCAATTCCCATTATGTCCAGTTCTTTTTCCTTTCAGTAATCATTCAGTTCATTCAAGCCTGTTATTAAGCCATCTATACTTGTGTAAGACACTTTTAATTTTCTTCTACTTTCATTGTATTTTCTGTTTCCCTTCTGTTTTTCTCTTCTATGAACCATTTCCTCACTTTCATATTCACTACTCTCCAATAGAATTTCTCTTTTTCTGACTCTGTTCATTTCCCGTTTTTTTTCCTTGGCTTCTGGTCTTTTTTGTTTTCCCTTCCTCTCTTTCCTCTTTATTCATGTCTCTTTTTATCAATGCCTGTTTATATTGATCACTGTCCTCTAGTTTCCCTGTTTTTGCTCAGATTCTCTGCTGTTGTTTGTGACCTGAATTTAACCTTAATTGGTCTGGTCTTATCTGTATTGTATTTCATCCAGTCCATGCGATTTTCTGACATCGAGATTATTCAAGGGTTTCATTATTTCAATTCTTGATGCTTCTATCTCTTTCATTGTGGGAATTCTCTCCTCCCATTCAATATCTCTAGGTTGTATGTTCTCCCTTGTAAACACCGATTTAAAATGCTTATTAATAATTTCTGCCATTTCTATTTCCTCTCTGTATTCGACTCCTCCTTGCCATAGTTTCTCTAATTCTTGTTTGCTTTTCAGTTTGTTGTTTACAAATCTGTAAAATAATTTTGGTTGATCTTTACATTTTTCTATGACATCTTTTTCGTATATTATCTTTTCTTCTCTGTACACTTGTACGTATTCATTTCTATGACTAGTATATATTTTCTATTTTTCAGGTTTTTTGTTATCCAAGCTTTATCCCTTTTGTCTTTTAACACCCTACATCTTTTGTTGTACCAGCACTTTACATATTCTTTTTCTTGCTTTTGTCTTGGCACATACTTTTCCACTCCTTTATAAATTTTTGTCAAAATACTCCATTTCTCTTATACTGTTGTTTCCTTCTTGTGTATTCTTTCCCAGTCACCTTTTTGAAAGAATTCTTTCATTTTGTCAAAGTTTGTTTTTTCATACATCAATCTTCCCTTTCTATATTGTTCATTTTTTCATGTATTATTCCTCGTGTAGTTCCAATTCAACCAATATGTGGTCACTTTTACTTCTTGGTGTTTTATATTCGATCTTGTCCACTATTTCGGGTTCTGATGTGATTATTAGGTCCAGTCTCGATGGTTCTTCCTCATTTCTATACCCAGTATTCTCTTGTATCCATTACGTCATTGTATGTCCAATAATCATATCAAGTAATACATTTCCCCATAGGTCATCTCCACCCTTCACTGTCATCTCTTCCCAGCAGATTTCTTTACAATTAAAGTCACCCATAATAATTATTCGTCCTCAATCTTTTATTATCTTAGTGATATCCTTGTGTCTTCTAACATATTTTTGTGTTCTCTCTCTTCCCACGAAGCCGTTTTAGGAGGCCCATAATTTACTACAAACTTTTTGCTCTTCTTATCCTTGTCCTCCACTTCCATCATAATAATCTCTACACTATTCTTTCCATAAGTGACATTCCTCACATTTATATCCTTCTTAGGAACGTAACTCCACCCCCTTGTTTTACCTCTGTTTCTAATCCAACAATTATATGTATATGTATGTTTATATGTATATGTGTATATATATAATATATATATATATATATATATATATATATATATATATATATATATATTTTGGCATGGGGCCATTTATGATGAAGGAGTTGTTGATGTCAACAGATGAGATAGCATTATTATGCTTGTAGAAATGCTTTTCTAAGTTGCGCACCAACGTGCGGTCGTCTGGAAGCAGGTTCTTAAGCAGATTGCTGAAGTCCATGGTGTATATCTCTCGAGACGTCTTTCGGCCTTAACTGGCCATCTTCAGGAGGTGTGGGCTGGTCAAATTGATGACGGAGAATGAATCGAAGTGGCTGTGGGACGGTATATAGCGGTGGGGAGTGGATCACCGGGCAGCGCCCGGGGCGGTGGCGTCAGCCAATCAGCGCACGGGAATCATTCTCTGCCTTCTGGTTGGTAAAGACATTTCGGGCTGTTGCTGGATGTTGATAGCGGGTTTTTGGTTGAAAATGAGCACCGCTTCTGTCATTCTTAGTCGTCTGGTGTCGTTGTTTCTCTCGATGATGGTGGTGTAGATTTCCATGTGGTGCCTTTTGAGTACGAGCCCATGTTCGTACAGGTAATGCCTCCTTATGGCGCCGTCCTGCAAATGGGCTGAGATCCTCTTCGACAGTGTTGTGGTGGTTACGCCGATGTACTTGGAGTTAGGGCGACTGCAGTTGCCACTGGAGCATGTGTGTTCGTACACGGTATTCACCTCTTGCATATCACTTGTCTTGGGTAGGCAGCTGTTCTTTATGACCAAGTTGGATGTCTTCCGTGTCTTGTAGTAGATGACGAGGTCAATTTTTAAAGCCGGGTCGGTGGGTGTGACATTCTTGTAGATTATATTTCTGAGGGCTTTTTCGTCATCCTTATAGGCTGAAGACATAGTACCCTTGTAAAAGAGTTTTAAATTTTGTGTAGCTAAATGTTGTTCCTGTTGACGCATAAAGTTGTCTAGTCGATGTTGTATGACGTTATTTATTTCTGCCAAAGGATAGTTGTTGTTGAAGAGATTGAAGAGAACAACAAGCTTCCTTTTCTTGACATTTTGGTCCGTCGTGAAACCACTTCATTCTCTACAGAGGTTTATACCAAATCTACCAATCTTGGTTTCTGCCTTAATGGTGCAAGTGAGTGTCCTGAGCGATATCGGCGCGTAGCGTCATCAACGCCTTCGTCAAAAGAGCCCTCACCCACTGCTCAACATGGACCGCTACAAACGCGGAACTTAAAAGAATCACCATACTTCTTACCAACAACAACTATCCTTTGGCAGAAATAAATAACGTCATACAACATCGACTAGACAACTTTATGCGTCAACAGGAACAACATTTAGCTACACAAAATTTAAAACTCTTTTACAAGGGTACTATGTCTTCAGCCTATAAGGATGACGAAAAAGCCCTCAGAAATATAATCTACAAGAATGTCACACCCACCGACCCGGCTTTAAAAATTGACCTCGTCATCTACTACAAGACACGGAAGACATCCAACTTGGTCATAAAGAACAGCTGCCTACCCAAGACAAGTGATATGCAAGAGGTGAATACCGTGTACGAACACACATGCTCCAGTGGCAACTGCAGTCGCCCTAACTCCAAGTACATCGGCGTAACCACCACAACACTGTCGAAGAGGATCTCAGCCCATTTGCAGGACGGCGCCATAAGGAGGCATTACCTGTACGAACATGGGCTCGTACTCAAAAGGCACCACATGGAAAACAACACCACCATCATCGAGAGACACAACGACACCAGACGACTAAGAATGACAGAAGCGGTGCTCATTTTCAACCAAAAACCCGCTATCAACATCCAGCAACAGCCCGAAATGTCTTTACCAACCAGAAGGCAGAGAATGATTCCCGTGCGCTGATTGGCTGACGCCACCGCCCCGGGCGCTGCCCGGTGATCCACTCCCCACCGCTATATACCGTCCCACAGCCACTTCGATTCATTCTCCGTCATCAATTTGACCAGCCCACACCTCCTGAAGATGGCCAGTTTAGGCCGAAAGACGTCTCGAGAGATATACACCATGGACTTCAGCAATCTGCTTAAGAACCTGCTTACAGACGACCGCACGTTGGTGCGCAACTTAGAAAAGCATTTCTACAAGCATAATAATGCTATCGCAGCTGTTGACTTCAACAACGCATGCATATATATATATATATATATATATATATGTATATTTATGTATATAGATATATGTACATACATTATACATACGTATATACAGTATGTATATACACACACATACATATATACATGTATATATATATATATATATATATATGCCCAGACACACACCTTAAAAAATTCTTATATAATATATATACATACATATTCTGTACACAATCCTTCATATATAAAAAAAATTCTATAATGACTGAGATTCGTTTGAGTATCATTTATAAGTAAACTTATGACATTGCCTATCTGTACACATGATATTTATGTACGTATATCAATGAAATAAATACATGATCCTAGTCTTTACCAGTATAATTCTTGGCTGAGACTTGTAAATAAGATAGAAAAGAATTTAACTTCGCTTAACTGTGCATATTGAAATTATCTTGTGTAAAGTTTATAAGCTTTGACACTGTTTATCCTAAACTGAAAGGGTAACACATCAAGATAGTTTTTCGACATCTTAGATTGAAAAAAAGACTCGTGTAAATAAAAAAATTGCAGAACATGTATATTCGTGCATATATGAAAATAGCCTACTGACCATAAAGAACGGGAAATTACCAGTGTAAATTTTCATTTCTTGTTTTTCTGGATTTTGAGTTATATAGGTAAAAACAAACGCGTGTAAATAAAAAGAATGTAGAATATGTACATTCGTACATATATGAAAAGAGCTTACTGACCATAGAGAACGGGAAATTACCAGCGTAAATTATTATTTCACCATATTTTTTCTGGATGTTGAGTTTTATACCGGTAGGTGACAAAATCGATATCGCTTAATAGGCAATGCAAGCAAGCTCGACAGTGCAGGGGGCAAAGCATATATATATATATACAGTATATATATATATATATATATATATATATATATATATATATATATATATATATATTCACATTTGCAGTGCTCAGATCGGAAAATAGATATGCATATAATATATCATAGTCATCCCTAAAAAATACAGTTTTCTATTACAAGTGTTAAAAATATATCTATTTTTTTTTACTGTTTTTCCTCAGTTTACTATTTCTCGTCCAAAAAGGCCCGTGCAATGGCCATTTAAAAAAAGTAGCTTTGCAATTTCATTTTATTCTTTTATACACCAACTGATTTCCACACCGTCGTCACCGTCTTCGTTGCAACTATTCACACGTTTATCTTTGCGTTCACCCTCTGTGTTTGTGTGTGTATGTATTTACCTACTTGTGTTACACGGGAAGGGAGCTATGCTCATGGTGATCCGTAGTTGTATTTACCTAGTTGTATTATATGTGAAGAGAGCTATGCTCGGGCATAGTGTATGTGTTCATGTTTGTATGTGTGTGTGTGCCTGTGTACGTGTGTGTGGATGTGTGCACGTGTATTCACCTTGGTCTTTCACCTTGGTCTTTGGATCACGTGTTGAACTCGTGGTCGACAACTGTTTCCCTCCCGGAAGAGACCTCAGAGCTCGTATGACCGATCTATGGGTAACGCTATGAATGTTGTATATGTGTGTGTTTGGGTGTGAATGCGTGCGTTGGTAAATGTGTCGACCCAGATTTGTCTACTTAATGTTACAGGACTGAGTTACTTCTCTGGTATTTTGTCTATTATAATTTTTTAACCGAAATCTACATTTCTAGTTTTGTAAATCCTAAGGATTTCACCATTGAAGATTCTCATGTGGTGTTTTACGTTTGTACTTAAAGATAATAAGATGGAATACGTGTGACGAGTTACATTTGTTACGTCACAAATTATAAAGAACTTAGCTAAGTAGATAAGTGATTAATCACATGTATGTATGTAAATATGTAGGTAAACATTTTTATGAATAAATGGATATATACATGAATAAATAACTATAAAATCAATTAATTAATTGACAGGGAAACTAGTAGATTCTAGAGTCAATTTGTATTGACACGATGATTGGAAACGTGGATTCCAAACTGATATAATTATGATTATCGTAAGAGTAAATGTATGAAAATACACAACAATTCAGAGTCTGATATCTGGAAAATATAATAAACAAAATGATGCGATCCAGAACACACGAAAAAAGTAATAAATCGAAATAACAAAAAATAACAGGTTCCAGATCACATTTTTATCACCAATTTATTACATCATTATACGACTGTCCATGTTGAATCATTATCTTTACTTCTCTGCTGAAGGCATCTTCACCAATGACAGCGACCTAAGTTGTATTTATTTATTTGTGACATACATGAAAATACACAAAACAGAAAATATTCTATGAGAACATCACTTATTGCAGTTGGACTTTTCTTCTCCCCGACTTGAGATCAATTGTCCCAGTGTGGTATCGCTCCGTGCGCCTGATTTCAAGGTGAAATGTCCTTTGATACACATCCCATCGGAAATAGTTTATTTCACACTGTGGCGACAAAAGGCATATGTGTACACTTACGTATACGCACACGAACAGAAATACACACTTATGTATTAGTCTACAATATCACTTTCATATTACCACAATAATATTATACTACATTTACCTTCATATGTCATAACCCATGTCGTTGTTGTTTTGTCTATTCTTATCTGTACTTACATTCTTACATTTATTTTTATTTTATTTATTTATTTATTAATTTCTTTTTATCTCTTCGCTTTCGTCTCCTTTCTTGGGTATTTTATAACTATCTACGTATCCGTCTGTAACATCCAAAGAAGATCGTAAGCGCCTTTGTGTTTTTGTGTCTGGGTAGGCGTTCGCAATTTTTTTTTCTTTCTTTTTCTTTTTTTTGTTGGGGGGGGGGCATTTGAATTGCAGAAAGTCTATCTGGTCCTTTGTGTAAATACACTATTGTATGATTACATGTATTTGTAAATGCGTAGTGTACATGTAATATCGATGTAATAGTACCTGCATGTATGTATGTATGTACTTTTTATCATATAATTCTGAAGATGGTATAGCATTCAGTAAGGCCTTGCTAATAAGCATTACCGAAACTTTGCCTATAATATATGAATTAATAATTATTAAAATCTTTACCAGTCTCACCTCGTTTCTTCCACCAACGTGTGTTGTGTTGTACAAAACCTATTCTTTTTCTCTTCTTTTGCCTTGTCTCAAACTATGGGCACGTTTTTGTGGTTAAACAAGTTAGGAATTCTTGAGCATGCTTGACAACAGTTCTTGACTTTGAAGACAAGAACAGTTTCCATGCGATTTAGAATTAAAGAAAAACTTGAGAACAAGTCTGGAAAAACTGGGGAACACTTCGGAAGATTCTTTATTTTCTTTTATTTAATATTTTATCTATTTATTTGTTTATTTTCGTATTTAAGGATTTATTTTTCATTTATTTATTTATGTTTGCTTGTTTGTTTATTTAGATATGTATTTATTCATCTATTTATTAATTTATGTACATATCTATTAATTCGCCTACTCATTTACTTATTTTTACTTGTTCATTAATTTATTTGTTTAAATTTTATGTATATTTATCTATTTAATAATTAATTTATAAATTTATTTAGTTATCTTTTCTATTAATATTGTCCAAAGGGAACTTTAAAAGCCCAGGATCCTTATCATGAAATTGTTTATTCAGGTTAATAGGCCAAACCTTATCAAAGACACCAATGTAAACACAAGTACAGTAAACCTGTTAGTGCCTTGATGTCCTTCGAAGCTGAATAGAATCATGTTGCCCTAGCCAGAAGGAAATCATTAAATCCACCAAACATGCCTAAAAGGAAGTAAAGGGTTTGTAGAGATAATTAAGAAATCGTTTTATCTATTTATCTATTAATCTATTTATTTATATGTTTACTTACCTATTTGATTATTTATTTACCCATTCATCTATTTATTTGTTAATTTATTAATAAATTAATTGGTTTAATAGGTTTATTTATCTTTAATAAATGAATTTATCTACGTATTTATTTATTTTTATTTGTTAATTAATTTGTTTATCTTTTTACATATTTGACTATTTTATCGTGTCTTTATCTATCTATATATCTGTTTATATACTCATTTATTTATTAACCAATTCTTTTATTTATCTATCCGCTGATTGTTATTGTATTTTATCATTATTTATTTACCTATTCTTTTATTTATCTATTTATCTGCTGATTGTTATTGTATTTTATCATTATTTATTTACCTATTCTTTTATCTATTTATCTGCTGATTGTTATTGTATTTTATCAGTTTATTTCTTTTTAGCCGAGAACCAAACACACTTCAGTTCGTGGCTTGCTCGTCCCGGCAGCTGGCAATACGCCCGTTGTCGTACCTCATCCTCTTTAATGCCGTGGCGCTCTATAGATTTCGTTTTGCCACACTCCAAACGATTTTATTATACAACTGAGGGATCTCAATCGACTCAGATCCTTGTCCAACCGGATCTGAGCCTCAATTGAATAAAATCCCCTGGCTCGTGTCGTGGTGAATACTTTCTCGAAAAGGTTTGTGTTCTGAATTTGAGGTTTGCGTCCAGTGAATAACCTAAGATCGTTTAGTGTCTTCGGTTATCAATGGTGTTAGGTCGTCGTGTGATGTTTTCATGACGAAGATGTACTTGTGTTATGTAACATCGCTAACGATAGTGTTGATGACGTCACACGAGGGTCATATCATTTAGTAATCTGATTATAGGTCTTCGAAGCCGTCTGGTCATCTCGGGTCACCTTGGACCATCCGATAATCGATCAAGAATACGGACTCAGTACGACGTAGTGGCGCACTTTATATGTTTTAGTTCTGGTCAGTGGCAGGCGATTTCATTTACTTGTATGGGCTTTAGTCTTGATCAGTCGAGACTATATAAATCCCAGGTTTAACACTTGAGTTGAATAGAACAGGCATTGGTCAGAAACTCGTCGAAGGATTTTGCCTTCTCTATCTCTCTCTCTCTCTCTCTCTCTCTCTCTCTCTCTCTCTCTCTCTCTCTCTCTCTCTCTCTCGCTTTCTCTCTCTCGCTTTCTCTCTCTCTCTCTCTCTCTCTCTCTCTCTCTCTCTCTCTCTCTCTCTCTCTCTCTCTCTCTCTCTCTCTCTCTCCCTCCCTCCCTCCTTTGACATGATGATTAGGTTTTGTTTTGGGATGAGACCAGTCACAAATCTGGAAGCCTCCACAGTTTGTGGGGATGTGGTTGGTGGGCAGTAGACAGAAATTAGAAACAACAAACAACAACATAAACATTAGACAAGAGCGACCTTAGACAAGAGCAACATTAGACAAGAACGACATTAGACAAGAACAACATTAGACAAGAACGACATTAGACAAGAACGACATTAGACAAGAACAACATTAGACAAGAACAACATTAGACAAGAACAACATTAGACAAGAACAACATTAGACAAGAGCGACATTAGACAAGAGCGATATTAGACAAGAGCGATATTAGACAAGAGCGACATTAGACAAGAGCGACATTAGACAAGAGTTACATTAGACAAGAGCGACGTTAGACAAGAGCAAGATTAGAGAAATAAAAAACAAAAATAAGCAACAACATATAAAATACCTGTGATGCAATGATATTAATCGCACATGCTATGGCCAACCAATTAGTGATGAAGGACGAAGATCAATCAAACGTGTTTCAGCCAAGTTAAGAAAAACCGTGCAAGACCATTTCCCATTTATTATTGAACCTAAAGGGAGGCTGGACAACAGTACATCCACGAGCAAAATATATTATCTACCCACAGTTTTTCATAAGAAAATAAAAATTCTTTGACAGCTTTATTTTTATCTATTAAAAAAAAAATCCCCCAACTCCATAGGAAAATATATCACGTAGTCAACAAGAAGAAAATCATATTGACGTTGCGAAAAATGTACCGTGTTTAAAAACTTCTCCTGAACGTCCCTCTTTCCTTTCCTCATCTCAGATCCCGCTGTGGTGGTGAGGTGAAGCGAGACCTCTGAACAGAGCCTCGACTAATGAAGACTTCATTCCAACTGATGGTTCTTCCCCTCTTCCCTTCATTTGAATAAAATAGTCTGAAGTTGTACACATGATGATGAGGTTGATAGATAAGTTCTTTGTCCAGAGGTTGATAGATACGTTCTTTGTCCAGCGTTTCCCAACATTTTCCGACCATAGCACCCACTGTTGTCATGTCTAAGCAGTCCAACACCCCTATCTTGTTATTAAAAGGATAAAAGAAAGTGAAGTGTACTGCTTGATGATTTATTTTCTTGATTCCTTAGAACTGAAACAAATTGAAAATATCATTTGTAGAAGAAATAAGAACACCATAGAAAAATAGAATAGCATGGAAAAAGTCAAATAAGCACAACTAGGTAATACATATATCAATGTGATTTTTGTGTGCATAACTTCTCAGCACATCCTGTAATTGATTTCAGCACCCCAGGTTGGGAAACGCTGCGTTAATCAGAATAAAACTTATGATGGAGATCAATGTCGCTTTTGGGAGCGACACTTGTTAAAACGGGACCTATGTTCTGTGAGACCACAGATCCCACGCGGTCTATAAAGTACAATTAGAGAAACTGTTTCATTGACATAAGGGATTCCAGTCATTGGAAGCCCTGGCGGTAGAAGTAAACAAGAAGACCAAAGAACATAAGAATGTAGGAGACTGCAATAGACCATAAGGCCTACACTAGCCAGTTCTCCCCTACCACCTGTCATCGTTATCAATAAAGTTAATCTTTTCTTAAAACCACTAATTGTTTCAGGGCTCACTACATAGTTATTAAGTCTATCCCATTCGTTAACCACTCTGTTGTTAAAATGGTTCCTGCCAATTGCCTATTCTCACTTGTGAACAAAGTGCTTCGATAGCTTTCTAATTCTTTGTCACAAATTGTCCAAGAAATGATTGTGCGTCACTGGCTTAAAGAAGTAACATGATAATTGTTAACTCCAGTTTCACTATCTGGAAACCCACGGCCCTACGGCAGCCAGCAACGGTCCTTAGACTCTCCCAAAGACACCTCTGAAAGAAAGTTGAATTGTTGTCTATGCTCCATTAGAGTGGGTTTGTTTGTGTGTCACCGATTAGTAAGACGAAGAGAAATGGAACTCTCGTAGTTGTCGACTTTCTCCATTTGAAACTGAGGAAGATTTTGGTTTTATTCCGGAGGCAGAGTGCCAGCTCCTAGTTGTTGCGTCTCCAGATGAAAGGGAGGGTGATGATGAGATCTGAGGGCGAGTGGTAGGGAGTTGCTTCTCTCCGACCTTCGTCTTGTAGGACCATTGTTATCAGGTACCCACCGTTGGTCCCTGCTAATGAGCGCCATATAAGGTTACATGAGACCAAGAGGAAATCTCTCCCTATGCATTACGAGTTAATTCCGACAATTCGTAGGCACTGCGTCTCAAAAAAAGAGATTTTACGAGTGACGCCAATTTGCATAGCGAACTGGGAGCGCGCCAGATCGACGACGACTTCGCCCGGATTTCGGGGTCGGAGGTGGTGGCGTCGGAGGGTGAGGTGGAGAGAGAGAGAGAGAGAGGGTGGGTGGGGGAGGGGCGAGTGATGAGAGAGGGAGCGTAGGAGTGGTTGATTGTCTTCCAGGAAGGAGAATATTAATCTCTTCAGCCGGCTGACCTATTTTACATATTTTTGTTGTGGCCAGGACCGGAGGATCTATATCCCAGTGTCAAGGTCAATCCTTCCCTCAGACCGTCTCGGGCTAACTCTTAGACGATGATTTTACTCCTTGGAAGGAAATTTATTTGACTTTAGGAGTTGATTCCTTTGTATAGAAGGGGTATTGGTTCATTCTTTATTATCAGTTTTCGTGGCAACATTCTGGTATGGAAATTCTGGTCTAGGTTAATGAAAATGGGATTCGGTTATGTCTTGCATTGTTTATTGGGCGAATCAAGTCGACTATGTCAGTGTCGTGATGTAAATAGTAGATCGTGATCGATCAGTATCTCTCGGTATGGGGATATTTCGAAAAATCCTTGCAAAAAATTGACTACACTTATCCCAACCTATCTTAACCTAACCTAACCTAACGTAACTTAGGCTGGCTTGGACTAGCCTAGCCTAACTTAGCTACGCCAAGACTAATTCAAGTTAATCAGAGGCTTCAGAAAGTTGACGAAATGACGGCGATATCTGCGATATTCTCGTCTAAATTGATAGTTTACTTTAGTGTGAATTAATTGAGGGCAATGCTGAGTATATAGATAGACTGCAGAGGAGCTTAGGGTTAAGAAGGCCACACGACTGAACAAGGTTGTCTAGCGACAGACAGAAGATAGCTTGGCGATAAATAGAATATAATAATCTGATGGCAGAAAGAATGAAATAAATTTGTGGTACACAGAGGAAGATAGCTTAACGAAGACCAGAACAGAATAATCTAGTGACAAACAGATGATGATACATTGACGGAAGACAGGATGAAATTGCCTGACGGCAGACACATTTTGCTCTGCCCAACAACAAGCAATTGTGTTCTGCCTATTAATAGCCGATCTTGTTCTGCCTATTGGTGGACGTTTCTATTCAGGTTGGAGAACCTCCTGGATTGTTATAATAGGGCTGGGGGAAGTTTGAAGGGACTAAACCGATTTACTTCCGGGCAATGCGGCGGCCAACCGAAATGCTTCCC
>NC_134787.1:11398283-11415783 GCF_046742065.1 Oratosquilla oratoria
TGCCTTTCCACCGCTTCTTTCATATGCGAGGTTGTTCAATAGGGCTTCACCTAGTTGGATTGTGGCTTCACTGAATGGATCTTCGTTGTATAGCTCAGTGCATTTACATATACTAATACGTATGCATATGTATATACATATACATGTACATATACATATACGGAAATAAACTCTCCTACTGGGATTCAAACCCTCGCATGAGCGGCTTGCTTTTTATAAGACGAAGACCGTACCGTCACACCACCGTATACATATACATGTAAGCATATATATACATATGTATATATACATAGACATTTAATATATGCAGATAAGTAATTAAAAATGCATCGTGAATCTCCATAAGATTTCCAAGGTGTATTAGACGTTTGATGGTTAACATATTCTGATCACTATTTCGCGTCACTTGTTTGGATCGATTCTCCAAGAACCTCGACTTCGAATCGAAAGGAATATGCTCTTCCTCAGTGACTCTGTGAACCTTTTTCATACTGAGTACCATAGAGATGATATAATCAGGGAGTACCCGGGATAAAAAGGTGCTATCCAGTATAGGAGGGATTGATAGAAATTGCTATAATCCCCTAGCTACCTAGAGGATTTTACAAAGATGAACAAAATAGGCTGGAGGCAGTTGGAATTAAAGGAGAAGTGCTACTCGCTTCGTGAGGGTTAATCTAGATGGCTATAAAGTCTTTCCTACCACTGGTAAGGTGCTGCTATGGAAATGGATAAAGGAACCTGGCGTCAGCCAGAATAAAAAGAAAAATTATCGCCCCCGTGAAGATGGTTTTAACTCCCTTGCTACCAAGAGGCTGCCATGGAGCCTTCTGGCGGGAACCAAAATCAAAGGAAAAGAGTCACCGTGGAAGGGACGGGCAGAATATTCCTCTCCATGCTAAAGTGAATGGTATGGTAGAAACAGTACATTGGGACATGACTCCCGTGGTATCAAAGAAGTAGGTGATCCGGAAAACCCAAACTTTTGATACACTGCAAGCTATCTGCAAAAACATTCTACTCCTCGTCGTCCGCTTTGGAATCGGGTCGAAAAATCGCTGCACTCGGATTCTCGCTTAACTGGCCACTGCGGTAGAGTGGCCCACGTAGACCATGTCACGGGTATATATACTCTATCAACTATTAACTTGAGCACTTTTGGCGTGCCCGGGGATCCCCCCCCCCATTATTTACATATCTAGCGATGACCTGCTCATTGGCGATCTGTCTCACTGTTAAGTCTGTGCATTATTCATGTAAGGAATATAGTCATAATACGACTGCATGGTATCAGGAATGGCTTGGGATTTGAGGGAAAGACAACGACTCTATAAACTTTTCATTTCACTTAGCAACGTGGCTCATGTGACGTTACCACCAGAGGTGAGTGTGTGTGTGTGTGTATGTATCTGTATATTATATATATATATATATATATATATATAAATATATATATATATGCGTAAGTAACCACCAGGAAAAGTAAACTAACGAAACAGAGCGCTTTCGTATAATTACATCTTCAGTGCACTGAAGATGTAATTATACGAAAGCGCTCTGCTTCGTTAGTTTAATTTTCCGAGTGTTTACTAACGCATTTGTGAACACACGCTCCTAGTGTTTTTATTGCATATATATATATATATATATATATATATATATATATATAGATATATATATATATATATATATTGTGTCATTGTGACAATTGGAAATTAGCTCCAGCAAGAGTTCGAACTTCTGCCTTAGCGACTGCTTATTATAAAACAGAGACAGTAGCCTTGATAGGCTGATAGGGTCTGGCATGGCTCAGTGGTTATCGTCTCTGCTTCATAATAAGCAGTCGCTGAGGCAGAGGTTCGAGTCCTTGCTGTGGAGCTATTATATATATATATATATATATATATATATATAATATATAATAGAAAGAGAGGTGGCGAGCTCCTCTGAGGAAACTGACGGAGTGATGGGATGGGGCAGCAACGTGATCTCACCGAGCCGCGCCTCAAGGTTCAAATTAAAATCGATAGACTATAGTGGTGAAGGTCTTGTGCACTTAACCGGTGGTAGGTTCGTTTATTATCCAAGATGGCCTGCATGGTACTGACAAGCCACCAGTAGTCGTTATAAGAACTGTGAGAAATTGCCTTTTGTTGCTCACCAAATTCAAGAGTATAGCATCTTTGCGAGTCGGAGGAAAAAAGATAATTAAACTCCAATTATGAAATTGGGAGGAAAAATAGTATAGAATAAAATTAAGATAGAATGATAAATAAACAGATAAATGAATAAATAAATGGTGAAAAATTAAATATACCACTTGACTTATGACCTCACTGACCACTGGTGAGGCTTCAATTAGATTTTTTTTTTTTTTTTTTTTTTTCTGACTTAGTAATCTTCTTTGTGGAGATTTTTGTGAGACTTACTTTGTTGGACAAGTCATACCAAAGGCATTAGATGGTCTGATACAAACATTATATTTCTAGGATACCTTCATGTAATATCTATCCCTCTGTCTGTTCCCTAATTCCCTATGTTCATTGTGGTCGTTGTATAGATACTATTGGAAATTGTCACTTCTCATATCTTTAACCTCTGGCGTCCCGCAAGGTTCTCCTCTATCATCTTCCCTTTACCTTATATTTGTAAATGACCTGGTTGACCTTACATCTGTACATTCCTATGCTGGTGAAAATACTCTTCAGACGTCTTTCTCAAACTGAGCCCCCATTCTTCAAGAAGTGATCGATGCATAACACCTAACTTGTTTTTCCTGTTGAATTGGAACAGAGAAAGCCTAGTGTCATTTAAGGGTAATATTAGTAACTTTCTTAATTTTTCACCTTTTTTTTTCACGCAACTTCCTTCTGACACCCTAAACAGCATATTCTTCAACAGGAGACTCGGTTGGAAAACTCGTGTGTCAGCTATTGCTAGAGTAGCCTCGATGATATATATATATATATATATATATATATATATATATATATATTTTTTTGTACCGCCTTCAAAACTAACTCCAATTTGGTTGTTGATCTTATACAGGTTCGTTAGTCCTTGCATATAGTAAATATTACATATTTGAGGTGACTCGTTTTCATTCAGTACTGCTGAGCAAGGTGAAGTTCAAAGTCCTCATTAATGATTTTCTTCTTGCTGAAGAATTTTGGATTTTAGTTTCTCCTCGTTCACCACAATCTCACCTTTGCATCGTTTCCACCTCATTTTTCCATGGAAACTTCTCTTCGGGACTCTGTAAGAGAGTGATTTCCTTCCTGAGTATACTTCACAGCACTAGATTTTCTGAAACATCCCGCCATTCACCAGTATAATTACCTTTTGCATGAATCAACCAGAATTCTGTCTATCTTTCCTTCCTCTGAGAAGCTCAGGAAATCTTCCTCCTGAAGAGTTTCCATCTACTTACGACTTAAACCGAGAAATCTTTACCATCACCGACACTTGACTGTAAATTGAAGCAATCTTCGTTCTTTTCTTCCAGGAACGGTCCTCTTTTCTCCCCATCTTAGAAATGTATAGATAAAAAAGTACATACATACATATACCAAAGGCTTTTTCCCCCTACATGGGGGGGTAGCCAAAAAGAAAAAGGCATAGAAACCACTCCTACCCATTCCATTTCCTATATATTCCACTCCCCTCCACCCTCCTCCCTCCCTCTTACCTTGGCACCTCCTGGATAACGGGTCATCCCTGCATCTTGTCCACTGCCCTGGGTCAGAAGCAGTGTCGCAAGTAACCTGGTCGAAAAGATGTATCGGTCGGGTTCTCGTCAAACTGGCCACCATAGTAGAATGGCCCATTAAGGCCACAGCTTGGGTAAATGTAATGGCCTAATGCCTTTGACCAGAACGCGGGGGATATTCTAAATCATTGCCTATCGTTAGTGCCACCCGCTATATAGCGCCTTTAGAAGCAGAAAACCCATCGTGCTCATTTGCTTACTAATGGGGCAACAAAATAGGAATATCTTGCCCACAGCTGCAGGCGAATCCTTACATCCAAACGCGTAGCACACTTTCCAAATTTCACTCCAAAAATAGATAAACGTAAAGATAGATAGACATACAGATAGGCATACAGATAGATTCATTGATGGTGGATAAGCACATACAGATATGCAGATAGCTAACAAAGAAATTATTAAACAAATAAACAAATGAATAGTCAAATAAATGAATAATTAAGCAAATGAATAATTGAATGAATAAATTATTAGATGAATAAATGAATGAATAAACAAATGAATAAATAGATAAATAAATAAATGAATACATAAATGAATAAATATACGAGTAAACAAATAAACTAAATAATTGAACAAACAAACAAACAAGTATACAAACAAGAAAACAAACAAAAATTTTTCGGAACGAAAAACAATGTTGCCAAACTGAGCACCGTGGTTGAGTGGCCCGCCTAGACCGCGGCAAAAGTAGCGGAAATGGCCAACTGTCTTTGGCCACGACGTCGGGGCCTCTGCAAGGGATGGCCCACCTACACGACCTAACGTGACCTCCCTAGCACCAGGGGGGGGGGGAGGGAATCTGAAGGACTCGAGTTTTCCACTAAAATGTTCTGCGTGACACAGACAGGCCCGAGGGCCAAGACTCTCATGGTATCAAAGCAGAGGGACGCTGCCATTGGCCATGGTTGGCCCTCCCGCCTCCCCCCCCCAAAAAAAAAAGAGAGAGATAGAGAGAGAAAAAAATAAAGCCCTTTCTTTCATGAAATTTGTTCGTAATATCTAACTTCTCGGATTAGCACCAAATTGGCCAATGTCAGACGCTTCCATCTACGTCTTGACACGGTAATAGTAATGGCCAATAGCCCTTGGCCAAGGGATAGGTGGTGGCCGGGGCGAGGTGGGGGGAGAAGGGGTTCCACTCCAAGTAGTCCTGACCTCTTTGGCCTTTCCACATTGTCTCCTGGGACAGAAAATGCAAAGTGTTTCCTCTCTCACCAAATTGGCCTGCTCGGCACAGGCGAGCCCCAGGACCATAGCACTCGTGATATCAAAGTAAGAAGACACTGCCTTTGGTCGTGGGGCACCCTTAAAGCCAAGTACGTGGCATCCTGCAACCCCTTCCTCCCCCCCCCAATATATATATATATATATATATATATATATATATATATATATATATATATATATATATATATATATATATATATGGAATAAAACTCTTCTGCTGGGATTCGAACCCTTGCCTGAGCGGCTTGCGTCTTTACAAGACAAGGACCACACCACTACGCCATCTATATGAATATAGTGGCCTCGGAGGAGGGATTGAGGAAGCTGGTGGCAGAGTTTGGGAGAGTATGTGATAGAAGAAAGCTAAAGATAAATGTGGGTAAAAGTAAGGTGATGGGATGTACAAGGGGTGAAAGTGGCAGTAGACTGGAAGTGAACATTAAGGGAGAGCGACTGGAGGAAGTGGATAGTTTTAGATACTTGGGTGCAAGTGTAGCAGGAAAAGGTGGAGTGAAGGTGGAGGTAGAATGTAGATTGAGAGAAGCGAGTAAATGCCTTGGTGGATTAAAGAGTGTAATGAGGAATAGACATTTAGGAATGGATGCGAAGAGGAGACTGTATGAAGGAGTGATTGTGCCAACAGCACTGTATGGGGCAGAAACGTGGAACATAAGAGAAGAAGAGAGAAGGAGTTTGAATGTGTTTGAGATGAGGTGTCTGAGAAGTATGGTGGGGGTTACTAGGCTAGATAGAGTGAGAAATGAGGAGGTGAGGAGGAGAACAGGGGTGAAAAAGGAGCTGGGAGATAGGGTTGATGAAAGAATATTAGGATGGTTTGGACACATGGAAAGAATGAGTGAAGAAAGACTAGTAAAAGAGGTTTGGAAGGCAGATGTGGAGGGAGTGAACATGAGAGGACGTCCTAGGATGAGGTGGATGGATGGGGTGAAGGGGGCTTTTGGGAAGAGGGGAATGTCTGTTGAGGAAGGAAGGGAGAGGACGGAAGACAGAGGTGAGTGGAGAATGGTTGTATATGGATGATGTTGTGATTGCATGAGGAGGAATGGGCGGGGGGGGGTGAGGTAGTATGTGTGAGCAAATTTTGACGCAGCCCGAAGGGATTTCTCCCCGTTCTCTCCTTATATGCAAGGGGGGACGGAGAGGGGGGGTCGCCGATTAAATGAAGCGGCCTTGCTGTGGATGTGCTGTGTCTTGCGACACTGCTTCTGACCCAGGGCGGTGGGCAAGGTGCAGGGATGACCCGTCATCCGGGAGGTGCTCAGATGAGAGGGAGGGTGGGGGGGTGTGTGGAGTGTATTTGGGGATGAAATGGGTGGGAGTGTTTTTGTGCCTTTCCCTTTTTGGCTACCTCCCTTGAAAGGGGGAAAAAGCCTTGGTATATGTATGTATGTATATATAAGTATATATATATAAGTATATATATAAGTATATATATGTATATAAGTATATATATATAAGTATATATATATAAGTATATATATGTATATAAGTATATGGTGCCGCTCTATTTGGAATTTGGCAATAAATGAATAAATGCATGAAAGTTCAATGAATTAATAGATATATGAATGAAAATATAGATAAATGAATAAGGAGATAAATAAAGAAGTAAATAAACAAGTAAATCGATAAACAAAAATAGATGAATACATAGGTAAATAAGAATAGATGAATGAGATAAATATATGATGAATGGATGTACTAATAATTAGATGAATAAGTAGAGAAGTAAATAAAGGAATATATGAATAAATAAATATATGAACAAATGAATAGACCAAATGATGATGAATAGATAGATAGATAATTACAATAACGAATAAGTAAAATAAAAACATAAATAGGTAAATAAATGAATAAATAAGTAATCAGTTCATTAAGTGAATAACTAACTAAACATAGATAAGTAGAAAAGTAGATACAAACTGATGAAAAAAATGTATATAATAGATAAACCAATAGATAAAAACAGTGCCATGGTGCACAGACTCACGCCAAAGTAGGCACCATGGTAAATTGGCCCAACTAGTCCATGGCATGAATAGCGGTAACTGGCCAGAGATCCTTGCCAGAGACCGAGCAACTCCTCTAGGACATGACCTGCCAACAGGGACACGAGACCTAGTCCTCCCTTGTCCTCCTTTGTCCTCCTGCTCTTGCCCACCTCCCCTCTCCTACTCCTCCCACTCCCCCTGCTTCCCACTCCCTTCCCTCTTTCCCTTGTTTACTTTGATATGAATTCATGACTCTAGTGCCAAAGTCCTCCCTTGTTCTGCCTTCTCCCTCCGGCCAACGCTCCTCTCGCTCCTACCTCCATTTATTCTTCTCCCCCCTTTTGTCTTTCCTCTGTTTACTTTCCTGTGTATTCGTGATTCCTATGCCAATTATGTATATATATATATATATATATATATATATATATATATATATATATAATATATGTGTGTGTGTGTGTGTGTGTGTGTGTGTGTGTGTGTGTGTGTAATAAAACCACTTGGAAAATAAAATGAAAGGTGACCGAACGTTTTCGTCTATAGAAAACGCTCGGTCACCTTTCATTTTATTTTCCATGTGGTTTTATTACACATTTTGTGAATCACGTGTTTTTGTGATTTATTCGCATTATATATATATATATATATAGTGTGTGTGTGTGTGTATGTTCATGTGTAAATGTATGTATATGTGTAAATGTATATAGATGTATAAATGTTAATCTTTTTCAACCACATTAATATTTCACTTTAATGCCATGCCATCGCGATCGAGACTGCCAAGAAGCGCGACGGAAGTATATACGGAAACTGATACGTAGTCAAGCCAAGATTAATATCTGTGTACTGGGGACCATTCAGTGTGTGTGTATAATACTTTCCCATGCGTGCATACTACCAGTTGCACTATGATAGCAGGGATGGGTTGAGCATAAAATTCATGTATATGTATGTAACTCGAGGATACAAATATAAGAAACTGTGCTCAATTTAGCGCAATGGTTTAAGTCACTATTCACTTGTTACGTCTCAGCTGGGTTCGAGTCTTGGCTTGACTACGTATCAGTTTCCGTATATGCTTCTGTCGATCTCGTCAGTCTCGATCGTGATGGCATGGAATTAAAATGAAAAATTAATGTGGTTGGAAAAGATAAATATTTGTGTACTGGGAACCATTCAGTGTGTATGTGTAAATGTATGTAGTTGTGAAAATGTATGTAGATGTGTGTGTATATGTATGTATTTGTGTGTACATATGTGTTTGTGTGCGTGTGTGTATATGTGTGTGTGTGTGTATGTGTTTGTGGGTGTATAAATGTGTGTATATATGTATGTGTGTATGTATATGTGTGTGTTTGTGTGGGTGTGTGTATGTGTGTATGCATGTATGTATGTATGTATATATGTGCGTATAATATTAGAGTGTGAGGGAGAGATATAGATTCATATATTGATATAGATATAGATAGATCTCCAGAGCAAGTAGCATTTTCAGACTTTCCACCGAACGAGTTATTTTAAGATTTCATCTTCTCACATACCATCTTTCATCTTGCTGCGATGAATTTGATTGACTAAGGGAATCTAGAAGTAAAGGTGAATGTTACATTCTAACATCTATCTCCACCTCCAGCTTAGATACTTGTTTTTAATAGCCAGGTTTGAATGCCATGAATAAAACATATTCCACTAGTTATGTACTTAATTTGATTGTTTATACGTGTAGTTTGATTATGAATTTTTCATTAATCAGTACTAAATTATTTCATACTTTGACCCCCACCCCCACCCCCCTCAAAAAAAAAAAAAAAAAATCCAGTAGATTCTGAAAGCTCTTTCATCTTGTACTTTCACTGCGATTCACTTGTTTTATTCTGGGCAGAGCCAAACTATTTTGTTCACTTCCAAGACACCCTTTTTGCAGTGAGAAGGTTAAGGTTATCTCAAGTCTTTTTTGATTAACCTTTTCGCTGCGATTCTGGCTGAGAAAACCCTCGTGCGAGCGAAAAGGTTAACGTCCTTTTTCCTTTTATACGAAGCCTGGGCTACTTTAAGTTTCAATTTTATTAAGTAAATACGGACTATCCAATTCCGTTGGCCTCGTGATTTCATTTGTTGAATTTTGATATATGGTTAAAGAGCAAAATCTGGAGGCTTTTTTTTTTTTTTTTCCCTTCTTCTTCTTCCTCTTCCTCTTCTTCTTCTTCCTCTTCTTCTTCCTCTTCCTCTTCTTCCTCTTCTTCTTCCTCTTCTTCTTCCTCTTCCTCTTCCTCTTCTTCTTTTAAAACTCCAACATACAGAGAAGACCCCAAAAACCCATAGTCACAATGCCCTAAAAGGTGCTATCTGGCAACTATTCCGTATCCTAGTGTAAGGGCTTAACACTTTTCCTAAAATATTTATTTTAGGAGCGCGTGGTATGTGTGTGTGTGTGTGGTGGGAGGAGTTTTTATGGTTTTAAACATGGCTGTCTATCTGTTTGCTTGAAGACACATTACCTGTTGCCTCGAACGTATATTTTAATCTTGACCCAAGCACAATTATCTGCACTTCATGTATATTGATTCTTTGCCAAATAAATTTATTTATTATTATTATTATTATTATTATTATATATTATTATCATTACAACTTGCGCAATCTGGCAACTGATCCATATCATTGTGAAAAGGGCTTATGAAGTTTGCCCCACCTTGGCAACCCAAGTTGTTTTGGGGGGACAACGTGTTTGTGTGAATAAATAATTTGAGGGAATGCAAAACACTACACTCGACTCTCTTCAGAGTCTCTAGTCTTCAATGTGATGTTGAAATTACAATAAATTCGAAGCGACTGCCTCAGTAACGTCGACAGTCGTGCAAGTCTAGCAAAAGTTGATTTACAGAACCAACATGAAAACTAAGAATCTCTGAGTATAGGAGACAAACATGACTATATTGCTTTCATTCAAGTAGAATAGAAAAAAAAAAACATCTTTACCACAAGGAAAAAATTATCCTATAATAAGAGACGCGTTTGTAATGTTTCCATTCCTCAACATGATGTAGTCCGAGTGTATATGTCGCCCAGGCATGGAACAATTACTAAATGAACGGACAATCTTATTCAATTAATTTTTTCAGTTTAACGTCAGCATTTGGTTTCATCAAAATGAAACTGAGGATGATAAACGTAATGATGGTGAAACATTCAGTTTGACAAAAGTATTTTGTTCTGATGTTCTTTTAGACCAATGGCTTGCAACCTTTGCTTTATGGACTCCTGATGGGATATGTGGGAACGCCAACCAAAAGCCATTAGCGGTCAGTGGATGTCAAACAATTAAATTTAGTGTTGACGCCATATCCAGGAGGTTAACGAATAGCAATTCATAAGTACATTTGAAAATAGGCTGAGATGCTCAGTTTTAGACCTTCAAAGGTAACATACACCGATTTTGCCATCACGAACTAGAAACTTGGACGATGTAACGTTATGCACGGACAGGCCTACAACGCAGACAATAAGAAACGATTAAATATTTGATGCTTAGATGAGATTTATTTGTATTGTAAAATTTCTGTGCTCGTAAATCTTGGCACAGTATTTAACTGAAATTGTCGTGATCTCAACTAGATAGCGCTTGTTTGTATTTTGATGGTCTTCGTTGGTCGCATTGAAATTTGCATGAAGTGTGGTAACAGGTCGGTCAAATCAGAAGTGAGGCGGTTTTTACAGGATCAGTGTTTACCAATCGATCCTACAGCTTTCTTTTGCATCAACAGTAGCCTACAAACTAGAGCACACGTTACCAGCCTCGTATGTCCCTATTAACACTTAAATTGCGAAGTTTTTAAAAGTTCCTTCATATGCTTGAAGCTGCGAACTCTAGAGGACTTATCCATTTCTTGGAAGGTGATTTTTTTTTTTTCAATTTTACTTTCAAACGTTGAGATTATTTCTTCATCATAAACCTAATTTTGATTATAATTTACGTTTTGGTGTCTTATAAGGAAGATGTGGTGGATCAGTTAAGATCCTAAAGTCGTCATGACAGATGACCATGCTTTTGGATCTTCGTAACGATGTTAGCTTGGAATAGAGTAAACCCGTGCTAGATCATGGGATGCGAAGTATATTGTACAAGAGTTTGTTCGTGAGTTCGCTCTCGCACACAAACGCGCAGTTGCCGCTAACCTCGTTCCCATTGTGAGCAAAGGGTTCTTCCTACGTCTCCGGCTTGCTTGCTCGCCTGGTCTCCGACGGAAATGTCCGTTCGTCGAGTTCCGTCGGTCTGTCGGGTGTTCAGCCAGGAAAAAAGTCATCGTGGAGAAGGAAATAACGTACTGATTCTTAAGAGGAGTTCACGCCAGGAGACGCCAAGCTCCAACTGAAGACGTTGCCTTCGTCCCACGTGCTCGGACAGTAGGGGTTGATGGCAGACAGTGATAACTCGTAGGCATCCAATTTTTCTCCACGTACTTAAGAGGCCAGTTGGAAGCTCGGTGCAAAGCAAGGGAACACACACACACACACACACACACACACACACACACACACACACACCTCGTGGCGCTATGGTTAGAGTTCTCGCCTACCATAACGGCGGTCCGGGTTCGACTCCTGCTCAGGGCTGAAATAATTTTAGTATCGCTGCGCTGCGGGGTGTTACTTCAACTCTCGGGGGCAGGGAGTTGGGTGTGTGTGTACGTGTAAGGTCACAGTATTATCTATAGATCGGTCATACTTGTTCTGAGCTCTCATTCGGGAGGTTAATAACTGTCGACCACGAGTCCAACACGTGATTCAAGACCATGGTTAATCACATTAAGCTGCCAACTAGTACCGGATCTGTTTGTTGGGCAAGAAAAAAACTCACGTAGGTCTTACGCGAGGGGTGCCCAGTACTTCGCGACTTCGTGTGGAATCACCCATCCAAGGTCAATCCAATTTCTCCCTCGTCGTCCTACGAGACGTTGGAGTCCTGGCGATTCCAGACTCCCTTTTAAGGCGTCGATCCGCCTGGGGTTGTCATGAGCGCCGTGGTCGAAGTCCCCGAGGCCTTACGCCGAGTGGTGCCAAATCCTGCTCGCTGCCTCGTCTGGAAGAGCCCTCTCGAGGGCGCCTCCAACGTGTTGGTCGTCCTTTGTGGTCACGACAGGGGCCCAGAGGCTCGTAACCCCTTTGGGTTTGATCCGCCCAGGGGGAGCGCTCTTCTTGTCAAAACTGGCCCAACCGTCCGCGGGCTCTGCGACGCTCGGAGACGTGCGGACGGGAGTAAGTTCACGACCGAGATGGGTACTCTGACGTGGTGTTCGCGGTAGTAGTGGTAATGATGGTACCAGTGGTAATGGTAGTGGTTATGATGTTAATGGAAGTAGTAGCAGTAGTAGTAGTAGTAGTAGTAATGGTAGTAGTAGTAGTTTTTGTAATGGTGGTAGTTCTTGTTTTAATGGTAGTAGTTGTTGTTGTAATGGTAGTAGTTGTAATGGTCGTACTAGTGGTAGTTGTTGTAATGGTAGTAGTTGTAATGGTCGTACTAGTGGTAGTTGTTGTAATGGTAGTAGTAGTAGTAGTAGTGGGATTTTTAATGATAGTAGTAATGGTGGTAGTTATTGTTATGGAAGTAGTAGTAGGAGTAGTAGTAGTTGTAATGATAGTAGTAGTTATAATTGTAGTGGTATAGTAGTAGCAGTTGTAATGGAGGTAGTAAATTGAAGTCGTATTATTGGTTGCAGTTTTCAGTATTTGCAGCTGTTGCTTCGCCTATTGTTGTTGCGTACGTAGATTGTTGTTGTTGTTTTTGTTGTTGTATTTGTTTTGTATTTTGTTGGATCTGCTGGGCTTGTTTGGCTACAGTTTTCCGTGTGCTTGCTCTTCTTTTTGTTGATGTTGACACACACACACACACGCACACACATTACCCATAGATCAGTCATACGAGCTCTGACCTCTTTTCTGGGAGGGATATAGCTGTCGATCACGAGTTCAGCACGTGATCCAAGACCAAAGTGAATACACACATATATATACACACCCACACATACATACACACACACACACACACACATACACACACACACACACACACACACACACACACACACACGCACACAGTTTAAACATGATAAGATTTAAGATGTTATCTAGCTGCCATGGTTCTTCCTTCTGTAACCAGTAAGGAAATGCGATCATTAAGTTGCATAAATGTTTTGCTGCCGTTGTAATATCCTCTAGAATGAGCAAAATGAGCATGCTTCAATTGTATGGAAATGTCGAAGAAGTTGAACAATCGCCTATTTCCAAACACGGCTGGTGGCAATTTGCTGCATTTTCCGTGAAGCTAAAGTATGCAGTTAGTCAGCAATGAAACTGGATACTTTCACATACGAGATGCAAAAATACGTTTCAATTGATTTTGCTTAATTTTATGTATTTGAATATATATCTTGTTTGTTTTAGAATGTTATTTCTTTCTTCGTTATTTTGGCGATGACCTCCATTTGCTCAAAACAAAAAGTTCGTATGATTAGCTGAAACACGCCAAAGCAGCGAAAAAAAGTATGCGGTACAAGGAACGGATTGCAAAGGGCGAGAATGGTATGGTAAACAGCTATCAGGGACTCACAAAGTAAATCAATTATAGCTATGTACAGAAATTACGTCTGCTTTTTCTTAGCACGCAGATATCAACAACAAGGCTACCCTTTACAGACGCAGATGAGAATTAACATACGCTGTGTTTACGGCCTGATTTTGGTAGCTTCCAGGCAGTTTAACTTACCTAGAGGAATCTATAGGATTAAAAAAAAAAAAAAACATGTTTTGATTTACTTCTTGTTTTCATATATTTTACTTTAAACCACTACGTCAACGGTTACTTTGGTGAATCACTACAGTTGTACAGTATTTATAAGTGTGTATAGGCCTATATATGTACATATATGTCTGTATATTAATGTGTGTGTATATATAAGAACATAAGAATATAAGAATGAAGGAGACTGCAAGAGACCATAAGGTCTACACTGGGTAGTTCAATGGCTTTTACCCCCTGTTATCCCCATCCATAAAATTGTCTTTCCGTTTCTTAAAATAACCGATAGTTTCAGCGCTCACTACATGGTTACTAAGTGTATTTCATTCTTTGACCACCCTATTTACTAGTAAACCAATTCTTTCCTATGTCCTTAAATCTAAAATTGTCCAGTTTAAATCCATTACTTCGATTCCTGCCTTTTCTTAATATGATGACCTTGTTTACGTCTCCTTTGTTCAAGCCTTTGGTCCACTTGAACAGCTTTATTAGATCAGCCTGCATTCTGCGTGTTTCCAGTTTAGGTGCCTAAGCCTCTCTTCGTAAGTTAAATTTCTGAGCCCATGTATCATTTTGGTCATTCTCCTCTGTACTGATTCTAGTGAATTGATGTCCACTCTATATGACGGAGACAAGAAATTTACCGCGTAGTCAAGGATAGATCTAACTAACGCTAGATAGTATGGTAATTACCGCTGCATTTCTATTCATAACCGTCCTAGCAATGAAACCTATTGCTCTGTTAGCTTTATTTCTGATGCTAATGCATTATTTCCTGGATTTAAAGTCAGGACTCACTAGAACTCCCAAGTCTCTCTCGCACAAAGTTTTCTCTAAAAACGTGTTATCTAAGCTATATCTATTTTCGGGGTTGTGTAGCCTTATATTTAACACACTGGACTTTGAGATATTGAAGTTCACTTGCCATTTCACCGACCATGTGAACAAATTGTTAAGATCATCCTGCAGAACCTCGGCTTCGTCCCCTGACCTAATTAGGCGTCTTATTTTAGTGTCGTCCGCAAACTTACATCATTATCAATCCCATTGTTCAAGTCGTTTATGTACATATCAATAAAGGACCCAAAACCGAGCCTTGGGGAAATCCACTAGAAACACTTCCCCATTTGGATTTTACCCCATTTGTGATGACCCGCTGTTTTCTGTCATTTATCCAATATCTAATCTATTCTAACACTTTCCTGTGTAATGGGCTTTGATTTTATTTAGTAGCCTCTGGTGAGGCACCTTGTCGAACGTATGAAGATCTGGAGTCTGAGATCCATGTTGAAGGGGAGAAGTGTAAACACCAGACTCAAAGTAGGAGTTTTAATGCCCGACGTCTCGGTCCTAGTCCTAGGACTGTCTTCAGGGGTGTGATGGGGTACAGTCAAGGTAAATAATATTGTAATTATCATTATTATATGACGCCTTATATACGTTAGTGTAGAAGATAGAAGATTAGTCACACATGACTTACCCTTGGAGAAATCATGCTGTGGGTCACGAATCAAATTATGTCTCTCGATGTGATCTCTGAGTCCATTAACTATTATTGATTCAAACATTTTACCTAAAACTGGTGTTAGACTGATTGGCTTGTAGTTGCATATAGACAATTTATCTCCCTTTTTTGAAAACAGGAACAACGTTTGACCTTACCACGAGGAGTTGGCAGTAAACTCGCAGCGTAGCAATTGATAATTACTATTAGGCGCGGGATTCAAACCTGGACCATCGTAGTGGCAGCCGCGTCATCGAGTCGTGTGTTTATAGGTGTGTGTGTGTGTGTGTGTGTGTGTGTGTGTGTGTATAACCGTGTGTATAACTCGTATAACCGATCTATGGGTAATACTGTGACCTTACCCGTACATCCACCCCGAACTTCCCGCCCACGAGAGTTGGAATAACGACTTGAAGCGCAGCGATACTGAAATTATTTCAGCCCTGGGTAGGATTCGAACCCGGACCGCCGTAGTGACAGTTGAGGACTCTACTAACCGCGCCATGTGTGTGTGTGTATGTGTGTGTGTATATATATATATATATATATATATATATATATATATAATATGTATATACATATATGTATATATATATATATATATATATATATATATATATATATATAATATGTATATACATATATGTATATATTCAGATAAAGAGAGATTGAAACCATTATATAATGAAAGTATAAACTAAAAAATATAAAGAAAATCAAAACATTCAGTCACGATGAACGTTTGTGGTGTCACCGCTGGATAGGACTCAGTCTGACTAATTTGATTCTAGATTCAATGATTAGAACAAGACCAGTGGATAGGTCAATTAGAATTGACTGGGAGGTTGAAGAAGAGTGAACGCGATTTTCCGAGATTAATGAGATGATAGTATTTGCGTCAACAGATTAATTAAATTTTTGGTGCTTTTGACTCGAATTAAAGATGGGGTTATTTATTGTAAGAAGCAGACTTTTATCATTGCTCTGAAAGATTCTCCGAGTTCACCATTCAGTTTAACAGTATATCTTATATTGTGTATGTACTATATATTGATAACCACACACATGGGGACAAGCACCCACGTGTGTGTGTATATATATATATATATATATATATATATATATATATATATATATATATATATATATATATATATAATATTTAATAATTATATTTATATATATATATATATATATATAGATATATATATGTATATATTGATATAATTTATACGTATATATATATATATATGTATATATAAATATAATACATATATGTATATATAAATATAATACATATATGTATATATAAATATAATACATATATGTATATATAAATATAATACATATATGTATTTATAAACATATATACAATATGTATATAAATAACACACTTGCTCCATCGCTCATCAGTCGTTTGCACCAACTTACCTACCCAATTCCACTTCCTCTCTTTCACTGCCTCCACAATATCTTTCACTCTAGTCTGCTCTCTCACCCAAGTTGCTCTCTTTCGGTCTCTCAATGTTATTCCCATCATTGATCTCTCCATTCTCCTCTGTGCAGTCCTTAGCTTTGTTTCCATCGCCCTCGTCAGCTTCCAAGTCTCACACCCGTAGATTAATGTTGGTAGAATGCATTAATTGTAAACTTTACGTTTCAAACATAGAGGTAGAGAGCCTCTCAGTATTTTATCATACTTACCACTTTCCAACCAATTGTAATGCGTCTTTTTATTTCATTATCATGATCTTTCGTCACCTTCACCAATCACCATCTGGCCTAATAATATTATACTCTTCAACATTCTAAAGACTCTCACCATCAATTACAATCTCTGCTTTGAACTTTCGTGTTTAACATTACTTTGGTTTTACTCTTATTCATTTTTGAACCTACTTTGAGACTTTCCTTGTTTAGATTACTCAGCATATCTTGCAAGTCTTCTGCTTTGTCTGAAATAAGAATAATGTCATCCGCAAATCTTAGGTGGTTCAAATATTCGCCATTAATCTTCAAACCTTTATTTGCCCAACCCAACCTTCTGAAAATATCTTCCAAACAAGCTGTAAATAATTTGGGTTAAATTGTATCGCCTTGCTGTACTCCTTTCTCGATCTTGATCTTTTCTGTATCTTTATGTAGTCGAATTATAGTGTACCTTTTCGCACAAATATTTTCTAAAA
>NC_134787.1:11420783-11427522 GCF_046742065.1 Oratosquilla oratoria
TATATTCATATAGAAACCAAGTCATGTAGAAGTGCTTGAAAACAGCATCTTGAAATGAATATAATTTGTTGAAACCGACACATGATTTTTTTTTTTTATAGCTGACAGAGTATCAAAATAGAGGGAGGTAATTAGCATAGTCCCACAGGGCTCAGTATTGACACCGGTAATGCTCTTGATACACATAAATTGTATTATGGATCAAATATTTATACTAATCAACTTGGAGACGAGGCTCGAATCATGAAAATAATAAGTAAAGGTGATTGCAAATTACCGCAGGATATTCTAGACAGGATTATTAATTCGGAAAAGTTGTGCAAAATGATCAGTAATAAAAAAAGACAAAGAAATCTAATTAGGTCAAAGTACAAGGATGTCATCACTCAGTTATTCAATAAGATATTAAACAATCATAGAACCAAGAGAAAGAAAACACATTTGCCACCCGAAACGCATGAACTAGATTGTTGGAGAGAAATACACGCCGTTGGACGTATGAATAACATAACATTGCAGAAACGAAGAAATGATGAAAAACTAAGTTGAAAGTCAAATCAATCTCATATTGGAGTATCCAACATACACACACACACATACACACACACACACACAGAACACACATGCACACACACACAGAACACACATGCACACACACACACAGAACACACACACACACACACACACACACAGAACACACATGCACACAAACACACATGCACACAAACACACATGCACACACAGAACACACACGCACACACAGAACACACACGCACACACACACACACACACACACACACACACACACACACACACACACACACACACACACACACACACACACACACACCTCGTGGCGCAGTGGTTAGAGTTCCCGCCTGCCACTACGGCGGTCCGGGTTCGAATCCCGCCCAGGGCTGAAATAATTTCAGTATCGCTGCCCTGCGGGTTATTACTCCAACTCTCTTGGGCGGGGAGTTGGGGTGTGTGTGTGCGTGTAAGGTTACAGTATTACCCATAGATTGGTCATACGAGCTCTGAGCTCTCATCCAGGAGGTTGATAACTGTCCATCACGAGTTCGACACGTGATCCAAGACCGTGGTGAATCACACACGCACGAGGACAAAGTATCTGTGTGTGTGTGTGTATGTGTATGGGCGTGCGTCTGTGTGTGTGTATGTGGGTGGGTGGACATTTCCATTATTGAACCCAGTTGCTGAAATTATTCAATGTCCAAGAGTTAATATGCTCTGCTGTATGTCCAGTTATGCGTTTCTGAATGCGTTCTAGAATAAAAATTAATTTTTCTCATAATGGCATAACCTAAGTCCAAGGGAGCAAAAAATTTGTCTGATTATGCGAGTTTATATTAACACAGACAAAGAAATGATTTTTAGGTTGAGGTTTAAATATGATATGCATTAGGCATGCTGGAAAGCTTTCAGGCAATGGTCTGCCTCTAAAACACACACACACACACACACACACACACACACACACACACACACACACACACACACACACACACACACACACACACACACACACACAGAAACACACACGACTCCATGGCGCAGTGATTACAGTTCCCGGCAGTCACTACAGCGGTCAGGGTTCGAATCCCGCCCAGGTCTGAAATAATTTCGGTATCGTTGCGCTACGAGTCGTTACTCCATCTCTTGGGCAGGGAGTTTTGTGTGTGTGTGTGTGCTTGTAAAGGTCACAGCATTACCCATAGATCGGTTATATATGAGCTCAGCTCTCTTCCGGGAGGGAAATAGCTGTCGATCACGAGTTCAATCCATTATCCAAAACTACGGTGAATCACACACACACACACACACACACACACACACACACACACACACACACACACACACACACACACACACACACACACACACACATACATGCACGCGCATATATGCACGCGCACACATACACACATATGCGCGCGCGCACGTACACACACACACACGACTCGATGGCGCGGTTGGTAAAGTTCCCGGCCGTCACTACAGTGGTCCGGAATCGAATCCCGCCCAGGGCTGAAATAATTTCAGTATCGCTGCACTGCGAGTCGTTACTCCAACTCTCGTGGGCGGGAAGTTGGGTGTGTGTGTGCGGGTAAGGTCACAGCATTAGCCATAGATGTGTTATGAGCTCTGAGCTCTCTTTCGGGAGGGAAATAGCTGTCGATCACAACTCCAACACGTGATCCAAGACCATGGTGAGTCATGGTGAATCACATACGCGCACTCACACACACACACACACACACACACACACACACACACACACACACACACACACACACACACACACACACACACCACGAGCATAGCTCCCCTTCCCGTAAAATACAACTAGGTAAACACACACACACACACACACACACACACACACACACACACACACACACACACACACACACACACACACACACACGCACACACATATTAGTTTGGCAGTCTTTATTTTGTTCTATGTGACTTTAGTGTACTTCCTTGACTAATCACAGGAACACAATTCATGAATCATTACGGCCAAACAGCAGATGAATATATTACGAATTACGGCGAGTTGCTCACCAGAAGAAGTAAATTTCTCATTTTAGTAAATTGAGGGTTATTAGTATCGTACGGAAGATAATTGTGAGAAAGAAATGGACAGGAAGTGAGATAATAGACCTCACATGAATGAGGTCAGAGGTATTCAAAAGGAGGAGATAGGGAAGGACGAAGAATAGAAATATAAAAGAAACAAAAAGAGAGACAGATAGACAAAGAAATGTAGATAAAGTGAGACAGGGAGAGAGTCTGAGAGACGTTAGGAGAGACAAAGAGAGACAGTGGCAGATAGGAGTAGACGGAGGAATATTTGTAGAGAGGTGAAAAGAGAGAGAAACATGATAAAGAGAGGTTGGGAAGGAGAGGACGAGAAAGGAGGGGAGAGGAATGGAGATAAGGTGAAATGAAAGAGGAAGAGAGGAGACAGGAGAGGAGAGAAGAGGGAAGAAGAGGAGACGTTTGTTGACTCCTAGAGGAAGAAAGGATAAGTGTGGTAAGAGAGGAGGCTCTAAAAATGGTCGGAAGAGGAGAAAGAAGAGGAAGAAGGGAAGAGGAAGAAGAGGGGAATAGAGGAGGAAGGGGAGGAGTTGGAGGCAGAAGTGTAGGGAGAGCATGTGATACTGGGAAGGGAAGGGAGAACAAGTCAGAGTAGCGAGTGGGGATTGATAAGAGGAAAGAGGTAAAGTGGTGGAGGAAGATGAACAAGGAAGGAGAATGAGGATGAAGAGGTGAACGAGGTGAGAGAATGAGTGATATATATATATATATATATACATATATGTATATATATATACATGTATATATATATATATAATATATATACACATATATATATAAAGAGAGAGAGAGAGGGAAGGGGTGAGGGAGAGAGAGGGGAAGGGAAGCCGTGGAATACTGTGACGACAGCGGTGAGGTCAGAATAACCTCTCTTGCCAACCTCGCCGGCGGGCAGAGATGAGGAAGAGGAAGAAGTGGAGGAGGAGGAGGATAAGGATGAGAAGTATGAGTTGGATAAAGAGGAGAGGGGAAGATGAAGGAGAAGAAGAAAATAAGGAGACTAGGATGTTACATACAACAGGGACGGAGCTAAAGTGTAGAATAAAGGAAACGAGTCAACGTCACTGAGGAATGAAAAGTGTCACAAAGAAATAGGGATTCAGGGATGGATGCGAAGAGAAGACTGGAGAGATGGTTATACGTACGTCACTGTATGGGAAAGCGACTTGGAATTCGAGGGAAGCAGAAAGGACAAGTTTAGATATATTTGAGATGAAGTGGGTGTAGCGAGGATAGATAGAGTGAGAAATGAGTAGGTGAGGAGAAGATCGGGTAGTAAAGGGAGCTAGAAGATAGGGTATGCGAAGAGAAGACAGGAGAGATGGTTATTCCTACGTCACTGTATGGGAAAGCGACTTGGAATTCGAGGGAAGCAGAAAGGACAAGTTTAAATATGTTTGAGATGAAGTGGGTGCAGCGAGGATAGATAGAGTGAGAAATGAGTAGGTGAGGAGAAGATCGGGTAGTAAAGGGAGCTGGAGGATAGGGTATGCGAAGAGAAGACAGGAGAGATGGTTATACCTACGTCACTGTATGGGAAAGCGACTTGGAATTCGAGGGAAGCAGAAAGGACAAGTTTAGATAAGTGTGAGATGAAGTGAGTGTAGCGAGGATAGATAGAGTGAGAAATGAGTAGGTGAGGAGAAGGTCGGTTTGTAAAGGGAGCTGGAAGATAGGGTATATGAAAGAATACTGGAATGGTTTGGGCACATGGAAAGAATAAACGAGGAAAGACTAGCGAAAAGCTTGTGGAAGGCAGAAGTGGATGTGTGAACTCAAAGGGAAGACCAAGAATGAGGTTGACGAATGGGATGAAAGGGATTCGAAGTAAAAGGGGAATGTCTGTTGAGTAAGGAATGGAAAAGGCAAGAGTTAGTTGGGAGTGGAGAATAGTTGTGAATGGAAAATAGATTTACTTAGCTCAAAAGGATGTAGGAAGCGAGGAAGGAGGGTCTCCATGTATGTGAAGTGGCATACCTTACTGTGGATGTGCTGTGTCTTCCTGCATTGCTTCTGGCAATAGGCAGGGGACCAGGATGACATTTCATCCTAATGGAGCTAATGTAAATGGGTTGGGGAATACGTGCTCTGGCCGGTTACCTACATCCCTCACAAAGGGAAAGAAGTCTATTGGTATATAGATAGACATATAGATACGAGAAAGACATGCAGATAGGTAGGTAGATATATAGATAGATAAATAGAGATGGATAGATAATTATGTAGATCGGTTAATGAATGATAAGGTAAAAAGATAGAAAGTTAAGGAAAAGAAAGGGTAAAGAAGGTAAAAATGAAAGGTAATAGCATGAACCAACTTTTGTTTTTGTTTTTTTTTCTTTAAGGACAATAATGCGCTGAAGAGGAGTCACAGAAATTTCAGAGAAATGAAGAAATGAAGAGAAATTTTAGGAGGATACCCGATAGGAGAGATGGTAGTAGTTAAAACTGATCACATTTTTGTTTTTATGAATAGGGAATTGGTGTGAAAGGATGTCGATGAAATCCTCATAATATCGATTGCAAAAGACCTGCAGTCAATACTTTGTATAGGGAACTGAGTGGTGAGAAGGAGGAGTGAAGGACGAGGAAGAGAGGAAGAGGATAAGGAAGAGAAAAAAAAGTGATAGAGAAGGAGGACGAGGAGGAGAATGAGGATGAAGAAGAAAGGAAGAGGATAAGGAAGAGAAAAAGAAAAGTAATAGAGAAGGAGGAGGAGGTGAATAAGGACAAAGAAGAGAGGAAGAGGATAAGGAAGAGAAAAAGAAAAGTGATAGAGAAGGAGGAGGAGGAGGAGAAGTGAAGGATGAGAAAGAGAGGAAGAGCATAAGGAAGAGAAAGAAAAGTGATAGAGAAGGAGGAGGAGGAGAATAAGGACGAGGAAGAGGATAAGGAATTTAAAAAGAAAAATGATAGAGAAGGAGGAGGAGGAGAAGTGAAGGACGAAGAAGAGAGGAAAAAGATGAGGAAGAGAAAAAGAAAAGTGAGAGAAGGAGGAGGAGGAGGAGAAGTGAAGGACAAAGAAGAGAGGAAGAGGATAAGGAAGAGAAAAAGAAAAGTGATAGAGAAGGAGGAGGAGGAGGAGAATAAGGACGAAGAAGAGAGGAAGAGGATAAGGAAGAAAAAAGAAAAGTGATAGAGAAAGAGGAGAAGGAGAATAAGGACCAGGAAATGGTATGAGGAAAAGAGGAGGAAGATAAGGAAGAATACGATAAAGAGGAGAGGAGGAAGGTAAGGAGGATAGGAGAAGAATTGAGTGGAGAAGAAGAGGATAAAGATGAGAGGAGGAGGAGGATAAGGAAGAGAGTAGTAGGAGGAAAAGGAGCAGTGAAGAAAGAGGAGGAGGAGAAGGAGGAGAAAAAAGCAAAATATGAAGGTGAGGATGAAAAGGTTCATAGGATGAGGATGAGGTGAAAGACGAGGATAAAGAGGATGAGGATGAGGTGGAGGAAAAAGATGAGGAGGACGACCAAGAAAATGAGACTGGATGAGGACGATGAGAAAAAAATGAGGATTAGGAGGGTGAGGAAGAGAATGAGGAGGATATGAAAAAATGAGGATGAGGAGGGAGAGGAGGATGAGAATAAAGAGAAAGAGGAAGATGAGGAGGACGACCAAGGAAATGAGACTGGATGATGACGATGAGAAAAAAATGAGGATATGGAGGGTGAGGAAGAGAATGAGGAGGATAAGAAAAATGAGGATGAGGAGGGAGAGGAGGATGAGGATGAAGAGGAAGAAAAAAATTAAAAATATACGAAGGATGAGAAACAAAACAGGAATGAGCATGCGAAGAATATAAGTCAGGATGAGGATGAGGATAAGGGTGACAATGAGAAGAAAGAGGAGGAGGGAGAACATGGAGGAAGGAGGGAGGGAGGGAGGAAGAGAGGGATTGAGGGAGGTAATGGGAGGGAGGAAAAACAATTATGGCGACAGTGACGAAAAGATATGAATGAAGTTGAGAGGATGGGATGCCAGAGATGCAGATGGAAATGGAGATGGAGATAGAGATGGATATGAAGAAGACCGAGATGAAGGCTGAGGTGGAGGGCGAGGCGGAAGCGGAGGAGGAGGAGAAGTCGAAGGTCGAAATAAAAAGAAAACGGAA
>NC_134787.1:11428022-11433022 GCF_046742065.1 Oratosquilla oratoria
TGAGGTGAGAGGAGAGGAGGAGACGGAATTTAACCCATTCAACTCCGATGACAAGATGTCTTGTCATTTGGTCAAATAAAACAAAAAATCATAAAACACCAAAATGTTTGATCAAACACCAGAAAAATATGACGTCAATCCTCGCTTCGCTCGCAGCGAAGCGAGGACTGACGTCATATTTTTCTGGTGTTTGATCAAACATTTTGGTGTTTTATGATTTTTTGTTTTATTAGACCAAATGACAAGACATCTTGTCATCGGAGTTGAATGGGTTAACCTCATTGGCACAGTGACACACTTCATGGGTTTTGTTCTGGTTAAGGACTGGATGCTAATCTATACAGATAAGGGGATGAATTGCAGGCCACAAGGGATTTTGATCGATCCAGACCGTCTTCCTAGTGGTCTTCGACCTCTCGCCCAGAACGAATTTTCTTCAGGAAAAATGAAGAATAGATGAATCTGAAGGTGAAAATTTACAGTAGACGGAGATATAGAAGCACAAGTTAAAAGAAAATGAGTGAAATTAGAGATGAGGTTGAAGATAGACATATAGACGAGGGAGATGAAAATGAAGTTGAAATGAAATGGACTGAAATGGAGTGAAGAAGAAAGGAATTTGATGTGAAATGAAAAGAATAATAACGAAAACTCGGAGGGAATATGAGAGGAAATTGAGGTTATGGAGACATTTAATTCCAAAGCCAAAGCTGTTAAGATCGAGATGGAAATGGTAAGTGGGAAAATGAAGTTGAAGTTGGAGAGGAGAGTGAGATTAACCTTGTGGTCAAAGATGAATGTGGGGTGGTCGAGGCAAAGGTTGACATTAAGATTAACATTGAGATCGACAGCGAAGACCACGATGAGCTTGAGGATAAGGTTGAGTTGGAAAGGAGGAAGGAAAAGAGGTAGAGGAGGAAAAAAGAGGAATTGAAGAGGAGTAGGAGGAAGAAGAGTAGGAGGAGGAAGAGGAGTAGGGGAAGAAGAGGAGTAGTGGAGGAAGAGGAGTAGTGGAGGAAGAGGAGTAGTGGAGGAAGAGGAGTAGTGGAGGAAGAGGAGTAGTGGAGGAAGAGGAGTAGTGGAGGAAGAGGAGTAGTGGAGGAAGAGGAGTAGTGGAGGAAGAGGAGTAGGGGAGGAAGAGGAGTAGGGGAGGAAGAGGAGTAGGGGAGGAAGAGGAGTAGGGGAGGAAGAAGAGTAGGGGAGGAAGAAGAGTAGGGGAGGAAGAAGAGTAGGGGAGGAAGAAGAGTAGGGGAGGAAGAAGAGTAGGGGAGGAAGAAGAGTAAGGGATTAAGAAGAGTAAGGGATGAAGAAGAGTAAGGGAGAAAGACTAGTAGTGGAGGAAGAAGAGTAAGGGAGGAAGAGGAGTAAGGGAGGAGGAAGAGCAGGGGAGGAAGAAGAGTAGGGGAGGAAGAAGGGTAGGGGAGGAAGAAGAGTAGGGGGAGGAAAAAGAGTAGGGGAGGAAGAAGAGTAGGGGAGGAAGAAGAGTAGGGGAGGAAGAAGAGTAGGGGAGGAAGAAGAGTAGGGGAGGAAGAGGAGTAGGGGAGGAAGAAGAGTAGGGGAGGAAGAAGAGTAGGGGAGGAAGAAGAGTAGGGGAGGAAGAAGAGTAGGGGAGGAAGAAGAGTAGGGGAGGAAGAAGAGTAGGGGAGGAAGAAGAGTAGGGGAGGAAGAAGAGTAGGGGAGGAAGAAGAGTAGGGGAGGAAGAGGAGTAGGGGAGGAAGAGGAGTAGGGGAGGAAGAGGAGTAGGGGAGGAAGAGGAGTAGGGGAGGAAGAGGAGTAGGGGAGGAAGAGGAGTAGGGGAGGAAGAAGAGTATGGGAGGAAGAGGAGTAGGGAGGAAGAGGGTAGGGGGAGAAGTAGGGAGGAGTAGTAGAGAGTAGGGGGAGAGGAAGAGGTAGGGGAGGGAGTAGGGGGAGGGGATGAGGGAGAGGGAGGAGGAGTAGGGAGGCGAGGAGTAAGAGGAAGTGCTAGTGAGAGGAGTAGGGGAGGAAGAGGCTTCCGCGTACTCGTGCTGTCCTCGTCGACGATCGAGAGGCGACTGAAGAGGATTAGGAGGAGAAAGAGGAGTAGGAAGAGGAAAGGAAGTCGGAGGAGGAAGAAGAGTAGGAGGAGGAAGAGAGAGTCGGAGGAGGAAGAGGCGTAGGAGTAGGCAATAGGAGTAGGAGGAGGAAGAGGAGTAGGGCAGGAGTACGAGTAGTTAGAGGAGGAAGAGGAGTAGGAGGTGGGAAGAAGGAAAAGGAGGCGGAAGAGGAAGTATGAGTAGGCAGGAAAGAGGAGTAGGCAGGAGGAAGAGGATAGGCGGCGAAGAGGAGTAGGAGGCAGGAAGAGGAGTAGGAGGAAGGATGAGGAGTAGGAGGAGGAAGAAGAGTAGAGGAGGAAAAGAGTAGGGCCATGTCGGACGATTCGAACGCGGCGGAAGCCGAGTCGGAGGGGCCCCGCGTCGCGGCTTTACTCCTCTAACTGCTGCGGACGCCGCGACGGCCGGCTGCCGCCTCTGTCGTCTTCTTCCTCCTCTGATCTTCCTTCGTCCTCCTCTACGTCTATTCCTCCTGCTACCTTCTTCTTCTTCTTTCCTCTCGACTGCTTCTCTTGCCTCCCTGCACATGCTTCTTGCCTCCTCCTACGTATCGTCGTGCCTCCTCTAAGATCGTGGCTTCCGCCTCTACGTCTCGTCCTCCCGCCTCTACTTTCCTTCTTCCTCTTCTACTTCCTCTTCCTCTTCGACTTCGGATCGTCTTCCTCGTCTACGTCTTCGTCCCTTCCTACCGATCTTCTCTGCCTCCTCTACTTCCTTCTTCCCCTCGACGTTCCTTAACTTCTGCGTCCCTCCTCTACTTCTTCGTCCTCCTCTCTTTCTTCTTCCTCACTCTACTGCGGTCTTCCTTACCCTCGCTCACTTCTTCCTTCCGCACCGCTACGTCGTCTTGCCGCCTCTACCTTCTTCTTCCTCCTCTAACCTTACTGCTTCCTCCTTACGTACGTCTCCTCCTCGACGTCTTCTTCCGTCCTCGACTGGCTTCTGCCTCCTCTACTTCTTCTGTCCTCCTCAACTTTCTTCTCCGCCTCCTCACTACTCTTCTTCCATCCTCTACTTCTTCTTCCTCCTTACTTCTTCTGTCCGCCTCTACCGTCGTCTGCCCCTCCTGCTACTTTCTGTCTTCCTCCCTCTACTTCTTCTTCCTCCTCGTACCTCTTCTTTCCTTCCGCACTTTCTTGCTTCCTCCGCTACTTCTTACTTCCGCCTCGACGTCTCTCTTCCCTCCTCCCTCTACGTCTTACTGCCTCCTCTACTTCTCTATCCTCCTTCTACTTGCTTCTTCCTCCGTCTACTTTCTTCCTTCCTCCATCTACTTCTTGCGCCGCCGCGACTCTTCTGCCTCCGCTTACTCTTCTTCCTCCTCTTACCTTCCTTCTCGTCCTCCTCTACTCTTCTTCCCGTCCTCCTAGACTTCTTCTTCCTCACTCATACTTCGTCTTCCTCCTCTACTTACGGCTGCCTCCGCTAACTTCTTCTTCGTCATTGCCTCTACGTGCTTCTCTCCTCCTCTTACTCCTTCTTCTTCCGCCCTCCTACTTACTGCTTCTTCCTCCTCTATCTTCTTCCCTCCGCGACTTCGGATCTGCCTCCCCTACCCCCTTACATATTCCGCCTCTACGTACTTCCTTCTTCCTCCTCTACTTCTTGCTGCTCTACGTCCGCTACATCTTCTCCGCCTCTACTGCGTCTTCCCCGCTACTCTTCTGCCCCGCTACTTCGTCTGCCTCCGCGTACTTCTTCTTCCTCCTCGACTGTCTTCTTCCTCCTCTACCTTCGTACTTCCTTCCCTCTACGTCATTCTGTCTGCCTCCTCTACGTACTTCTTCTTCCCTACTTTCTTCTCTTCCTCCGAATTCTTCCGTCTCCTCTACTGCTGCTTCTTCCTCTACCTCTCTTCTTCCGCCTCTACTTCTCTGTCCTCCTCGACTTACGGCTCCCTCCTCTACTTCTTCTTCCATCCTCTACTTCTTCTTCCTCCTCTACGGCTTCTTCCTCCTCTACTTGCGGCTTCCTCCTCTACTTCATCTTCTTCCTCTACTTCTGCTTCGTGCCTCCACTGCTTCTGTCCGTCTACTGCTGTGCCTCCCTCCTTCTGCTTCTACGTGATCCCCACAGCCCTAGAGCCTCAGTCTCGACCCGGCCCGCTTCTCGCAAGACCTGTCCGCCCTCCGCCCCCACCAGTCTCCGTCGTGAGTGCCGCCGACTCTCCTTCTGCTTTCGCTCTTTCAAGTATCCTTCTCCCTTCCTCGTCATCCTCTTCTTTTATCTCTTCTTCGCCATCGCCATCTTCCTCCTGCCTCCTCCTCTTCTTGTCCGCTTCTAGTTCTTCTTCGTCGTGTTCCCCCGCCACTGGCTCTAGATCTGCATCCTCCTAGCCTCCAATCGCGCTCGTCGCCATCTCCATCGGCCCTGCCTCCTCCTACTCTTCTTCTTCTTCTATTGCTTCTTCTTCGTGTTCCCCTTCAGGCGCTTATCTCGACCCCTGATCCTGTCAAAACGCGCATCGAGTGGCGCGGACGTCTCACCACTTCCTGCGAAAACCAGACATACCGCCACACATGAGGGCAGCGCCCCGACAAACGCCCGCCTATCCCGAGGAGGTGAGCCCTTCAGGTGTGTTCGTGAACACTGTGTGGCCACAGAGGCCCCGTGTGGTCTGGACAAGTCCTCGCAAGCAGATAAGTCCGATTTTTAAGGTAAGTCCGTCCCAAGAACTGGGGTGGTCTAAATCCTCGGCAGCCGCTTCCCTTTCCCCCCGGAAAAGTGGTGGTGATGGTGTGTTTTGAGTGTGTCTGGGTCTCACGTTCGGGAGAAGGAGGAACGGGGGCTGGCAGACTGGATCGTGAGTGGGGGGCCCTGGTCGGCTCTCGTGAGGGTCCCGGCAGCGCAAGAGGACTTTGTGGGGTCTGGGGGACCTTGGAGGCGGAGACTCCCTCTTGTGTTTTAGCCCCCCCCCCCCTGCTGGCC
>NC_134787.1:11443022-11448022 GCF_046742065.1 Oratosquilla oratoria
GGATATATATATATATATATATATATATATGTATATATATATATATGTATATATATGTATGTATGTATATAATCAAATGAATTCGGCCAGTCTGAGTCTTCTGTTGAACAAAGGCTTTTTCATAGCATTCCATGATTCGCACAACCATGCCTTCGTCTGTCATTCCTGCAAACTTCTCTATTTTGCCTCTCAACCTTTTGTCTGGTCTCCCCGTTCCATGCTTCCTATCTCGTGGCGTCCACTCAGTATCACACTTGCTTTATCGCTCATTAGTCGTTAACACCGGCTTTCTTGCCCAATTCCTTTTCCTCTCTTTTATCGCCTCCACAATATCCTTACTCTAGTCTGCTGTCTCACCCAACATGCTCTCTTTCGGTCTTTCAGCCTTATTCCCGCCATTGATTTCTCCATTCTCCTTTGTGCAGTCCTTAGTTTTGTTTCCATCACCTTTGTCAGTTTCCAAGTCTCACACCCGTAGGTCATTGCTGACAGAATGCACTGATTGTAAACTTTACGTTTCAAACATCAAGGTAGAGAGCTTCTCAGGATTTTATTATACTTACCAAACAATATGCAAGAAATTCTAATACATCCTTTTATTTCATTATGGCGATCTTTGATCACTTTCACCATCTGGCCTAAATAATTATACTCTTCAACTTCTTCAAGACTCTCACCATCGATTATAATTTATTTACTTTGAAATTTTGTGTTGAACATTATTTTTTTTTCCTATTCATTTTTAAACCTACTTTGAGAATTAACTTGTTCAGATCACTCAGCATATCTTGTAAGTCCTCTGTCTCTGCATTTAATGATCTCTCCATTTCTGTCTTTCAAACATATCATTTGCTGTCTTTCTATTGCATGTCTGCACTCGGTCCTTTTAATACTTTTACCTTTCCGAATAGTTTCCTCTATTCCATCCATGTTTCTCTTTTTTTTTCTGATCTCTGCCTTTTGTTGATAATCTTGTTTGTTCTACTTCTATTTCGTCTGTCTTGCTTTTAATCTGCATAGTTCTTGTTTTAATTAGGTCATTTGTAGCTTTGGAGTATTTCTTTTCTCTAATACTTTTTGCACTCCCTACTTTCTCTGCCGATTCCCTAATGATATTCACTAACTTCAAATTCATACCTTTGACGGTGTCCTCGTTAGTTTTTAGAACTTTGAATCTATTTTTAATTTCTAATTGAAAATTCTTCTTGTTATCCTTAACCTTTTCAAGATTTAATTTCTTTCTTAGAACTAGCTTATTTCTCTCGGCTTTGAAGTTGAATTTAGCTGTGCAACCTACCATTCTATGGTCACTGCCTATGTTGACTTATGACCATAAGAACGCTCTCTTGTTCTCATCTCCTAATATGGAGTCTACTTCGTTCTTTGTTCCGTTTAGACTTCTCCAAGTCCATTTATGACCTACACGCTTTTGGAAGAAAGTGTTCATAATTCTCATGTTGTAGTTCTCTGCAAAACTGACTAGTATCTCTCCGTATATGTATGTGAACATGTATGTATGTGCACATGTATGTACATATGTATGTGCAAATATATGTACACATGTATTATATATATTTATATATGTGTATGTATATGCATGTATATGTGTATGTATATGTATGTATATGTGTTCTTTTATTACCTAAGAGAAACGAGTCTATTTCACTTCCCGGTTGTAGCACTAAATATTGTGTAGTTATATTCACGCTGACCATATGTTTGGTGAGGTCAAGATGTTACATGCCGAATTGGGTGATCGTGTTTGGTTTTGAGTTTTTCAAGATGTCTAGAGTGCAGCTTACATTTGTGCTGGTTGAATGGATGGTTGTTGGCAGGTTGGTGTAGTAAGCGCGAAGTTCTGATGTCGCTCTTTCTGGAACACATGATTAAGCGAACAGCGGCATTCTGATTCTTTTGATGGGAGTTATTGCTTATGGGGCGTGTTATCTCGACCAATCCCAGAGATTGGCACATTAACAGTCCGACCAATAATAGGTATAGTCGAAATTTAGTGTATAATGTTGTAGCTTTTAAGCATTTATGCTTGCCCAGCGTAGCTTTAGCCCTGGCTACCTGTATGTGGAAATGTGTAATTCAGGTAAGGCCAGTGTTCACTGTGCTACCTAGCACACAGGTTGAAGGAGACGAAGTGGTCATTGAGTCCGGCCGCTTGCATAGAGTTTGTAACTCTGTCTAATAGAATTAGTAGTAAGTGGAAAGGTCGATGATATTACCCAATCGTAGTTCAATGATGACCAATGGCCTCTTCTAAGGACTTCCATAAATCGAACGAATTCGCTAACCTTTGCCAAGCTAGTACTGCAAACATCACCAACTCGCCTCTCCACCTCATGTCTGGCCTTCATCTTCCATGCTTCCCATCTCGAAGCGTCCAGTCAGTAACACATCTGTTCCATTTCCCATCCTCCTTTCTGGTTAACTTTCCTGTCCAGTTCTATTTCTGTTCCTTCGTCGCCTCTAGTGTCATTCACTCGAATCTGCTCTCACCCAGCTTGACCTCTTCCAGTCTCTCAGCTTTGTTCCAATTCTTGATTCTTTCTCTTTCCCCTGTGCACTCGTCAGCTTCTTCATCGTTTCGTCATTTACTATATCTAAACCCTTTTATCATAACTGTCATTACTCATTGTCTGTAATCTTTGTGTTTCAGACATATAGGTTGAAAACCTCACTGGTGTTTTTATGTTTACCAAACATTTTTCATCCAAATGTGATAAACTCCATTATTTCATTCTTATGATAATTAATTAGCTTTAGCATCTATATCTGGTCTGTATAATTATACCCTTCAAATACTTCCGAATTCTCACAATTGATTATAATTGCATTGTTTGAATTTAGAGTTTAACGTTATTTAGATTCTCTTCTCATTCATCTTCAAATCTGATTTTAATAAATATATATGTCGATTTACTTGTGAACTCTGAGCTCTCATACGGAAGTGAGTTGCTGTCGATCACGAATACAGCACGTAATTCAACATCAGTGAATCGCATAGGTGTGCACATAACCGCACGTATACACACATGCATACACATACACACACAGACGTATACACACAAACGCGCGCACACACACACACACACGTACAGAGGCAAGCACATACACACAGAGGCATGGATACACATACACACACATACACACACACTCACACACACACACACACACACACACACACACACACACACACACACACACACACACACACACACACACACAAAGGCATGGATACACACACACACACACACACACACACACACACACACACACACACACACACACACACACACACACACACACACACACACACATACATAATCGCACACGCACATACGCACACACACACGTGCAAAGGCAAACACACACATACATAATCGCACACGCACATACACACGCACGTACAGAGGCAAACACACGCACACAAAGGCATGGGTACACACACCACACACACACGCACGCACACACGCACACACACATACACACACATACACACACATACACACACACACACACATACACACAAGAATGTGAGAGCTGCGTAGAACCTAAAAAATATAATAAAAAAAAAGGAAATAGAAGAATTGACAGCTGAGAAAATTTAAATCTGGGGCGATTGAATTTGGAAACAAAGAGAATGAGATTGAGGGAAAAAAGGGACTGAGAGGAATGATTGGATATGTATGAAGGAAAAAAATATAAAAAAAGTATTGAAGATGTAAATTGAAACAGCTGCACCCTAAAGTAGGGGACGCTGTGGAAATCGTTTGATGGAACAATGATTGTGTGAAGGCTACATCTCATCACGGGGAATCAGGGAGAGGAATGGTGTATATATACAATAGTTTACTTTCAAATGGACTGAACCCAAAGAAGAGGATCGTCGGCATAGTCGGGTCTACTTACTGCTTTGAAGTTTTGTTTGTGAATTGACCGAACATGTTTGTACCTGGTGTAGAAAACTGATGTTCATATGAGTCATACAATAGATTGTGGGGCGTGGGAGAGTACCATCTCCCACCATCATCAAAAACCTTCTACATCTTTTGCCTCCACTTTGAGACGCAACCCTAAGGTGGCTCAAGACCTCAGGGTCGAACGTATTTCCTCCGTTTTCTTTTTTCTGTACCAAGAGAACTTAAAACCGACATCTGGCTCCCCTGCTCGTAACACAAGCCAGCAAAATAGAATCAATCTCGTACTAATACAACACAGACACGAGTCCAAAGTTTCACCCCAGAAAGATCCATTGGAAGTCCATTGTTTGTCAGTGGATATGTGGGTTTTCAGAAAGAGAAATCGAGAGTGTATGTTTTTATCCAAATATATTGAAAAGTTTCAATGTTTCATATTCATTAGAAAGAAATGAACTGGAACACATCTTTGTTTACCCAAATTGTGATTCATATTTGATTTACCATAATTTTATTGATATGGTGTAATGTATATATATATATATATATATATATATATATATATATATATATATATATATAATATGCGTGTGTGTATTTATATATATGTGTATATATGTATATGTGTGTATATATATATAGTTTCTTTTTTTTTGTAATGTACATTGATATCGACCTACAATCATTCTCTCTCTCTTTCTCTCTCTCTCTCTCTCTCTCTCTCTCTCTCTCTCTCTCTCTCTCTCTCTCTCTCTCTCTCTCTCTCACACACACACACACACACACACACACACACACACACACACAAACACACACACACACTTCATACACTACAACACTTCTTCAGAAATACCGTGAATATGAGAACTAAAGACTTTCGGAGCAGGCGTGGGCGGTAAAATGGAGTACGAGATCTAAGAAAAAAACAGCAAAACAGTCCTAAAAAAATTAAGGTTCATTTTTATTTCTGTTGAAGGTGAGCGCCGAAGGAATTGTGGCTAAAGAAAAAAAAAAAAAAAGTCCTGAACAATAGACGCAGACGACACGTCTATAGGTAGGAAGGAGTTAGAC
>NC_134787.1:11455522-11470522 GCF_046742065.1 Oratosquilla oratoria
GGAGAAAGAAGGAGGGAAAGTGGGAACAGGGGGTGATGACAAGGGACAAGAAAAAAATAAAGAAACGTGAAATTAGAGAATAGGATAACAGGAGAAGTGAAGAATAAGAGGAGAGGAGGAGAAAATGTCTGATGAAATAGGACGAGAAATGTGATAGGTATATGGAGGGTTTTAAGTACTAGAAGGATGTCGTGTTGTTGGGAAAAGGTGTATACTAGAATGAGGAGGTTTTGAGTAAGTGGAGGAGAGTATTAAGTAGTAGGAAGTTGCTAGATATGAGAAGTACGAGAAATAAGGAAAATCTTAGAAGAAGGTAATGTTAAATAGGATCAGGATGGTGTAAAATAGGAATAGGCTCTTATTGAGGAGGTAGAAGGTATTAAGTAATTAAGTAGAGGTTGATAAGTAGGACGAGGAGGGTATTAAGTAGGAGAAAGAGGAAGAGTGTTAGGAATAAGTAAAGGAAGGTTAAAAGATATTTTGATTTTATTGAGGAGGTAGAAGGTATTAAGTAATTAAGTAGAGGTTGATAAGTAGGACAAGGAGGGTATTAAGTAGGAGAAAGAGGAAGATGTTAGGAATAAGTAAAGGAAGGTTAAAAGATATTTTGATTCTATTGAGGAGGTAGAAGGTATTAAGTAATTAAGTAGAGGGTGATAAGTAGGACGAGGAAGGTATTAAGTAGGAGAAAGAGGAAGATGTTAGGAATAAGTAAAGGAAGGTTAAAAGATATTTTGATTTTATTGAGGAGGTAGAAGGTATTAAGTAATTAAGTAGAGGGTGATAAGTAGGACGAGGAGGGTATTAAGTAGGAGAAAGAGGAAGATGTTAGGAATAAGTAAAGGAAGGTTAAAAGATATTTTGATTTAAGGTGCGCATCACGAGAATTATAAATGTTCTGGCTGAAGACGCGTGTATTAATGCGGAAACAAATGTGGATGGCATGAAGGCGGAGGGGAGGGGAATCAAGTTAATGTGAAAGTCCATCAAGATGTAAACAGAAAGTTAAGAGCAAAGAAAGAGGAGTGGATAAACAAATGGTGAGGGGGGAGAAGTTTCTGTGTTATGAGGAAAACAAATTCCATTGTGAAGTAAATACTGTTTCGGAAAGCCATAAGGGCAGAATGAAGAAAATATGAATGAAGAATTTTAACTCACTTTTGAGACAGTGAGAGAAAAAAAGAACAGGCATGGCAGCACTTTAAAAGAAAGTGGAAGAGGATAAGTATAAGAAGCAGATAGGGAAGAAGAGAAACTATGAAAGCAGAATGGAGGAGAATAGGAACAACAAACAAACGAAGAGAGGAAGTAAGGATGATATGAATGGGCTAATCTATACTAAAGTGGTGCATACACGTGGAAGCAAGCTGGGGCGGAGAGAGGCTTAAATAGGAGTAAGGAATGTACTTAAAGGCTGAAGATAAAAGATATCTTACAAGGAGTTGTACTGAGTAAGGAAATGCTTGGAAAGACTGAATAAATGTAGAGTAGTCGAGGCAGGGTGTACTGGACTTTAATATAGTGTGTAATATATCCAAGGCTGCCAACACGGACGGTGTAGGGGACCAAAAGTGTGTATGTGCGAGTGTGTGGGTGGACAGTGAAGAATGGAATAATCGAAAAATTAGGAAATTAGGACGGGGGAATTTAAAAACATCGAAAAACAAAAGGCTCGGAATGGAAACGAGTCACGATTAAAGACATTTTTTTTTTCATGAAAATAAAATATTTTAATATCCTAACCAGTCGGTAGGTAAGGATACAGAAATATATTTATGGTCTAAAGATCAATAGTGCTTACGTTGACATGTATTAAGAAATTGATGACTGTTTCTGCCTTGACTTTTTGAAGAGTATTTGATGGCAAGAAACCTCGCATAATGCCTGGAATTTCATTTTGATGTGTGGAGGACTTGCAAAATGGCAGGAATTTGGTTGTATGTCAGAAGAACGATCGTAATGAAAATGGTTGCTCAGAAATGCATTAAGAAATTATATACTATGTTTTCTAAACGAAAATGGAAGCGTAAAAACAACATCACAGTGTTTGTTAGCTCGGGATTTTGACCATTATAAGACGAGTTGTAGATCTTAGATTAGTTTTTGGAAATATTTTAATCTAGATAAGTGCTATAACAATTAGGAAAATTGGTGACCTATCCAACTTCCAAAGTGAAAAAATTCTATCTTGTTCATACATCGCAAGTAATATAAAGAGCTAAATATTCATTAAGTTAGAGGCGGACAAATAAGCATCCCCGAGAAATAGTACACTATGCATGCATAAATAGATGTACGTATTCTTCACATATATACATCTATACATATGTACATAAGTGTGTATATATATATATATGTATATATATATATATATATATATATATATACATACACGTATATATATGTATAGACACATACGTACGAACATCCATAATTATATGCATATTCTTTATACATACATGCATGTATACATACATATATACATGCATGTAAATAAACAGTACATAAATATATATACACACATATGTACACATATACATACATACATGTAAATAAATAGTACATTCATAGATGAACACGTACGTACACATGTATATACATACATGCATTAAAATACACAATACATACGTACACATGTACATACATACATCCATCCATACATACATATATACATACATACATATATACATACATACATGCGCACGTGGAAAATATGGCATTATGGAATTAAAATATTTCATACTATTGACTTTGAGGTGATAGTGGCAAAAAAGAAGGAACCTCACTTTCTCAACCTTGATCACAAACCTCGAATGCCTCTGACGAAGAGATTAAGAGTCATATCCACATGGGCCTCGTGCGGTCATCCATGTTAAATCAACAAATTTCCCACGGGGCACATTCTCTTAAGTTTTCTAATTTTGTACTGTTTCCAGGTACACCCCTGATATTAGCTATATAATAAATCACTGTCACCTGTCACCGTAGCTTCTTAGCTGTTATCAAATCTATGACTATTTGCTGTAATGTCAAATAGTACTACGGTGAATGACATTTGATCACTGAGCTCAAATATGATGTTTGTCTGTTCATCATCATCAGTCAGAGTATTTGTGAACTTGGGTATGTTTTGTTCGAGGTGGATGTTCAGTACAGACAGACTCTACGTCACGGCCACACACAAGTGTGGAAAGAAAAAAGGAAAACAAAAATATTCTTGTGTAGAAATGTGCAGCCCAGGCCGCGGGGTACTGAAAGACCCGTCTTGAAGAGACAGATTGCGAGAGGGTGGAAACTATTCTCGAGGTGAATTACTACCGAGCGAAATGTTGTCGAGAACACGGAGGTCTGGACTCGCCTCAGAAAGAAAAAGAAGGATAGAGTTATGAGGGACACAGATGATGCCAAAACTCCTGTTTAAGGGATACAATCCCACACAAATGTATGTTGCACTTTCTATGGCTAATGGACACCGAATATACAAGCTGTTGTCATGAACACGGTCCACTATTTTAGAATATACTTTCGTATTTAGCCCTTTTGCTTCCTAGCTGGTTTACCCATGCTGAACGAAAATCAAAACAAAAACGTAAGTCATGAAGAGGTAAGTTGAAGTAAGTATAAAGTTAGTGTTACAATGAGATACACTATTACATTGAGTTGCGATGTTATAATGATAAAGTTTGCTGATAGCAGACTTTTCCTCATAACAAGATGGGCTGCGAGGAAAATTGATATATATTTATAGATGAAGGTCATGTCTGACGATATTAGCTTCTGGAAAGATTTTGTGTGTAGTTTCTTGGAGTGCTGTGTAGACACATTCGTAAAGATTCAGGAAGATGGTTTCACTGTGATCAGTATTAGTAGGTTAATAATGACAGTTTGACGAGTGTGCTGGTGAACATCAAGCATAGTAGACCCCAATAAATTGATCCTGTTTGTATGTACGGGAGCATTTGAACAGTGAATTCTGTCGCCAACAAATCCCAAGCTTTTCAGTCCTTGAAGACAACATCGCGTTTAACAATTGTAATAGGACCAAGGGATAAGGTGTGCGTCGTTAGTTAGCAATATATGGAATAGATGTAAGAATGTGGTATCGCTAATTAAAAGTTATATGGTGGGTTAGGGTGACTATTTAGATAGAGGGTTTTTTTGAAAGGAGTGGAGAGGAAAACAACTAAAAATAAATAATGACAGATTAAGAAACAGATTAAGATGAAAAGATGAGATAAAATAGAAATGGAATAGAATAAAGTTATGTATAGTAAAATAGAATAAAATTGTTAGAGAGGAATAGTAAGAAAGGAAGTGTGTGAGTCTCTTGTCTCTTGTGGGCTGACGCTGTTGTGTTCAGATCGTTGGAAGAAGAGAAAATCTTTCCAGCGTGGGATGAGTCCACAATAATTCCATTATAGCTTCGGGTGCATTAGTGTTTAGGATGATAAGGCGTATTAGGGGGGTTGTATAAAGAAGAGAAGGTTATTGTTATAGTGCGCATGATTGGTTTCGTCTTTTCTTGATGGAAGGTTCTGCAAGGAAGTCTTTCCTTGATGGAAGGTTCTGCAAGGAAGTCTTTCCTTGATGGAAGGTTCTGCAAGGAAGTCTTTCCTTGATGGAAGGTTCTGCAAGGAATATCCATCGAGTGGGCGTCCTTTGAGGAAGAAAGAGGCAATGTTTTACATCGGAGGGAGGCGGGTACATCACGTGTATGGTCAGGTCATTTCACTGCTTTGTGTGTTTCTGTATCAATATTTGGCGAAGGGAGAGGTTCAGCTGGTGAGTGGAAATGTGGGAAAAAGTGAGGAGGGATTTAGATAAGAGGGAAGAGGACACTGACCAAGAGAAGTTTACTTCATCTGGGATTTGGGGTATCGTGGGTTCTTGGAGAGTGGTGGCGAGAGTCCAAGGAAGTCATATAATTCTGATTTGTTCTCAGAATAGAGGGGAGTGTTTCTGTGGATTTCGAGCGAGGGATTACAGCTGGATTGGGATATATACCCAACCGAACTTTATGGTTCAAGGCGGAACGAGCCCAGTGACTAGGGAAGATGGGGGGTGTGATATCTAGGGTGTAATTGTTTAATTTTTGAGATGGTATTACATTGTTGGTATTTCTGTGAGGGAGAGGATAGAAGTATGGTGTTTTCTGTGTTGTGTGATATATTTTAGTGCTTCAAATTGGGAATTTCTCTTCATTGAGAGGTGAGGAAAGTACTGTGACTTAGAGAAAAGGAAGCAGTGAGCTAGCGAGGATTGGAGTTGGTTGTTTGGTGACGTGGGGGTGATTGCAGGTTCTCTTGCTCTACTCGTGGTCAGTCACGCTTGGTGGTGATGTTAAGGAAAAAATAGAATGGGTGTATTGGGGGTGAAATTATTGAAATGGGAGTATTGAGATATCTCGGGATGGTAGTTGGGATGGGTATGTGGGGGCGGGAGCGTTGGGATATGAGTGTTGGTGTGTAAGACGCGGTGTGTGGGATAGGAGTATTGTAACGGGAGTACTCCAATAGGATTATTGGAATGGGAGTATTGTGATAAGAACGATGGGAAGGGAGTGTTGGGATTGGAGTGGAGAGTTGATATGAGAGTGTTGGAAAAGGCCTATACTAGGGCGTTGGATCGCAGGCCACCTGGTACCTTGTATGTTTTAGTCCACGGAAGACAAATGACTCGAAGAATACATTGTGCAGAACGAAGAAAGCGCTTCGTTGTTGTTCCTCATAATTTATACATGTGATTGGGCTCCGGCGTAGGGAATCATGTGCAGGAGATTAGCAGTGCATCGAAAATGCTCGTAATACGACGACATCGCTGTCTGGCATGGCCAAAGCGTCGACGGTTAAAACAGAGACGTGAGCGAAGATATTTTCTTATCTGGAATCTCAGGTATGTTGCATAGAGGAGGGATGAAAGCTTCGGGGGTTAAAGGTGAAGGATGGAATCCTTATGCTCATATTCCATTATTATTTTTATCATATGTGTGTGTGTGTGATTCACCATGGTCTTTGGATCACGTGTTGGACTCGTGATCGACAGGTATTTTCCTCCCAGAAGAGAGCTCAGAGCTCATATTTGACCGATCTATAGGAAATGCTGTGACCTTACACGCGCATACACCCCAACTACCCGCCCACGAGAGTTGGAGTAACAATCCTCAGCGCAGCGATACTGAAATTATTTCAGCCCTGGGCAGGATTCGAATCCGGACCTTCGTAGTGGCAGCCAGGAACTCTACCAACTGTGCCATGAATTGTACGTGTGTGTGTGTGCGTGTGAGTGTTACGAGGGAGACTGTATACCGGATTAATTTTTCACTAGTAAAATCATCCAAATATTGTGAGCCTGTGTATCGTAGTAGGCGTATGGCATTATGAGCATCTACGCTAAAGTTGAAGGTTGCATTGGGTCAGTTGCAAACTAAGGTATTCTCGAGGTTCACAAGAGACTGGACTCTGTCGTATTGAGATTTGGAGTTTCACGCCTAAGAATCAACTTGACTGGGTGTCCACATCTGGAAGGGTTTTCCGTATGGTAAAGTGAATTCTTGATCTAATTCGAAGACGCATTGTGAAGCGAGGTATGCTCCACTTGTAGTATTAAGGCCTATAGGGCTTGTGGAGTCGTGGTCTACTGGCCTCAGAAAGAGTTAAAGAGAGGAATATGTTAAGTTTAGAAAAGTGGTGTCTTGTAATGCTGTGGGAGGAGTAACTAATAGTCTATGCGCAGTGGTCTCTTGCTGGGTAGGAAGTTATTATTCCATCTGTTGGACAAGGAAGCGGAAGGCAACAGCCAAGACATTGTTGGATCAAACAGGTTCAAGGTGTGTGTGTGTGTGTGTGTGTTTGTATCTGTATTTGTGTGTATGTTTGTGTGTATATATATGTATATGTATGATACATATATGCATATGTACATGTATAATAGGTATATATGCATATGTGTGTGTGTTTACGCCTGTGCGTGTGTGCTTGCGCTTGTGCGTGTGTGTGCGCGTTTTTGTTGTGGTGCTTATCGATATTTTGGTGGGAGGGCTATCGCGATTTTAGTGTGGGAGCTTATGTAAACCTTGTTGTGGAGGATGACTTAATGTCATGTTGGTGTTGGTGGGGGGGGAGGTTGTTAATGGAAGGATGATTGACAGCAGAAAGGTATAGTTAATAAATCTGGAAATGCTGCTGCTCTCTCCCTTCACCAATTGGTTGAACTTTTTCTTATGCTGACCGCAAAGGATGGGTCTTCAGCAACATGCAGTAGTACAGGTTATGTGACACCTTTTCTTAAAACTTTCCCCATTAGCTCTACAGAGTAGATCCTAAATAGGGCTGCCCTGCCTCACCACTGAACAATAACTAGCCATGCAATGCCCCCAAATGAGTTGTCATTAAATGCTTCCGGAGGCCACATCCTTCTTCCGTTATCACATGCCATCTTCATGGAAGATATATCGTATTGATAGAAGGGGAAGAAAGGGTATTACAGGGGCTGATTTTACTTGCAGTAATTCAGTCAGCCGTTAGCTTGCATTCTGTTAAAACAGAGGCACGACAAGAAGGTAGCGTGGTAACAATTAGGAGGTAAATGCTATATAATTCTAAAGTCCCCCCTTCCCCACGAACAAACTGTGTCTGCAGGCAAAAGCGGCAAGTCAGCCATCAAACAATATTCTCGCTTGTGTCCGTAGGCACTATACGCTTGTAATGGGGGGGGGGGGGACTTTAGAATTGTATAGTTTTCTTGAGCACAAGAGTAGGCACTGATGCACTCCCTATACTTCTCCACAAGGAAGGACAATTCTTGATAAACGAAAAGCACCTTTCACACAGTGAGAACATCGACAACATAACTTCCGTCATGTATGGGACTATCAGATAACTCCATTGTGTTTCAACTCCAATATATCCGCAGTATATAACTGAGAGTATGTGAACTATTAACTTATGCCAGAATTAGCCCCTTAGCAACGACTGGCACATAATCATGATGTTAGGCACCTTTGTGTGTTACTTCTAGTCACGCCTAAGATGAGTTAGCTTAAGTTTCTTAATTACTTGCGCGTTCTTGCCAAGTAGTGCGTATAGTTTCGTCTCAGGATCGTAATCATGAAGTCCCGAGAATGATTCTACAAAGTCCTAGTGACTGTCAATTGTTCCTGGTTGTTTTTATCATAGTATCGTTATAAGAATAGTTTTGTTTTTGTGCCAGTTCCATATATATACAAAAGTATTTGTCATTTTTTACTTTAAGTATCGTAAACAACAATGGTGTTGCTCAGGATAATGTAACTCACCAACTTTTGGAGTAATATTACCTCAAAATTATTCTACTTTTTCCCTTTAAAGCTTTGAGGATTATCGTTATTATTATCTCTTATACCTGCACCAATAGCTGTATTATTGATAAAGGAACAAATATTTATATTATTTTTGTTCGAAGATAACTTCCATTTGAGCTTTTGAGATTTCTGGAATAATTGATTCCTCGGAGGAATAGCGTGATGCTTTTGTTTTTATGGAATCTGGAGTATTTATAGTTTTATTCAATCTTGTCACAGAACCGTCATCTATGCCAAGTACGACAGGATCGTGGGGTATGGTAAATCCATCTCAGTTCGAGATCAGTATGAAGGTATTATAGAATGTTGCTCGAGGCTAAGTTTTACATAAATTCAACTATTTCATGAGATGTTAGTCGATTATATGTCGTTCTGACAACTATTTATGTTCTATTCTTTTGAGAAAAACCTTTGTCCAGATGATAGATTGTACTCAGGTGGATTGTAATGGATTATGTTTATTTGTTTGTTTTGTAGAAATGCTGGATACTGAGAAATAGGCAAACATGTAGATAGATCTATGGGTAGATATGTAAATTAATCTAAATTAACATGTAACTAGACATATACGGTAAGACCCACGTGGCAACTTACTCATCCCCGGGCGTTCTAACCAAATCTAGATGTAAATACCAACCTTGACATATAGAATTTCTCATGTATTGTTTCATAATTTGTATTTATATCGTTATTTATATTTATTGTCATATAATTTCAGTTAGGTTCTGTAGATGTCCTATTAAAGACGAAACGTTGAAAAGCAAATGGAAGAATATGGAGACCTTATTTACGTTCACCCGAGTGAAGGAAAACTGTTGATAGAAATTTTAAGAATAAGCTGAATAATTATAAGAATGCTGTCTCTTTTGATACTATGTGTATCAATGAAAACTAGATGGCCTTCAGGATGGCCAGGGGCCGTGGGTCCTCGTGTAGTCCACTTGAACCTTGTGTCTTTCCACGGGTTTCTTCACTGCTGAAGGGATTGTCCTTATTCAGCATCGAAACTAGTGCTGAACGTGAGATAATTTCTCTCCCATAACCTCGGTTATTGTCTCTTTTATTCAGTTCATTCTACACCACACCCGGACTGTTTCATTACTTAATTTTTTTTTCTTTTGTTATTGCCCTTTTCAATTTGGCGCAGCCGCTCAATTAATTCGTGCAAATTCTACGTTTTTTTGTTGAAACCTTTTCATTTTTCTAAGTTTTTGCAGCTTCGAATGACTTTTCCCCACACACTTTAATAGTTTTTTTTTTTCTTTCGTACATTCTGTGTCATGAAAACATATCAGTAAATTACAAGAGGTGTTTGATTGCTCAAAATAGGAGATACTTATCACATCTGAATCATTCAATTTCCAAATTGGACTGTTCGGTCAAACAATAACAACACCGTTTTAGCGTTTCGGATTCTATCCAATTACGAACAATTGCAAAAGTGTTTCCTTCTACGAAGTAGAATTGTAGGATCGAAACCAGAATAACATTTGTAAGACCTCGTATGTTAAAAACGAAAGAAAGAAAATAACAGAATGGAATGTAGGGATGTTGGAATGTAGATCAAATGTTAAGCTAATCCAGATAGGTCCGTTACAAGTTGAAGCTGAGTACCTTTTGGTTGAACAAAGTCTCCTGGTGGCAAATGATGGTTCAAGCCCTGGTCAATGTGTCGATTGTGAGTGACATCTCCCTCAGCCTCCTCCTCGTCCTCCTCCTCCTCCTCCTCTCCATCATCATCATTATCATCATAATCATGATTATCATCATAATCATGATTATCATCGTAATCATGATTATCATCATCATGACCATCATCACGATCATCATGACCATCATTATGATCATCATCATCATCATCATCATCATCATCATCATCATCATCATCATCATCATCATCATCATCATCATCACCACCACCACCACCATCATCACCACCACCACCATCATCAGCATCACTACCACCATCACCACCACAATAATTCGTTCTAATATTATTTTATCTTCTATTTTTATTTATTTATTCATTCATTCATTCATTTAATCATTTATTTGTTTGTTGTTTTTCTCATAACGATATTTTTTGAGGGGGCCATTCTCTCAACAGCATAAAACTGTCAGGTATTCAACACATCAAAGTTTTTCTGGTACACCACGTTTTGACAGGAATTTTATTGCCTTTGTCCTGGCAATTACCATGTTAATATTATCATGGTTAAAATCAGATGATTTTTATCGAGTTTCAATTGATCAAAAATCTACTTGGATCAAAGTCTTCCATTTGGGGTTGACGAGAACAAAGACTACGGAGAATACCATCAGAGAGATTTAGTGAGTAAACAGGGACCAGACACTCACTTTTTTTTTTTTTTTTTTTTCAATATACTAAATTTGAATTCACTCTTTTTTTCTCTCCCTCCCTCCATCCTCCCTCCCTCCCTCCCTCTCCCTCCCTACTTTCCTCTCTCCCTACTTTCCTCCCTCCCTACTTCCCTCTCCCTCCCTCCCTCCCTCCCTCTTCCTCCCTCCCTCCCTCTTCCTCCCTCCCTCCCTCCCTCTTCCTCCCTCCCTCCCTCTTCCTCCCTCCCTCTCCTTCCCTCCCTCTTCTTCCCTCCCTCTCCCTCCCTCTCCTCTCCCTCCCTCTCCTCTCTCTCGCTCTCTCTCTCTCTCTCTCGCTCTCTCTCTCTCTCTCCTCTCTCTCTCTCTCCTCTCTCTCTCTCTCCACTCTCTCTCTCTCTCTCTCTCTCTCTCTCTCTCTCTCTCTCTCTCTCTCTCTCTCTCTCTCTCACTCTCTCTCTTACTCTTTCGCCGCACGAAAGTTGGGTCGATTGACGGAACGTGGAGGAAAGAAAAAATATTCCTCTGCATCATTCTAGAAAAAGGAAACGAATGGCCAGAAGATCTGGGGAGGAGTGGTTAACTGGTTGTTCATTTCATAGATTTTGTTTTTGATCAAACAGGTTCATTCATCTTTAGGAGTTGAGCCCTGAAAGTTTACCCTCATTATTATGGTATCGATTAACTCTCGTTAATATTGTAATACGTTCAAAGGGCCTTGTTCTGTTTGTAGCAAGATTACTTTGTTCAGCTATGAGGAGAAGGTATTATAAATAGATTAGGCATCTTTCGATAAAACATTTTATATTTGAAGGATTTTTTTTTCTTTTTTTCGACAAAATTTTTTCCATTTGAAGGATTTTTTTTTTCTCCTGTCGCTGAGCTAAGAAATTATATTGAGTGACTTGGCCCGCAGGGATAGCACTAAAGTCTCTGTGATAGAGCAAACACCCAATACAAGGTTCTCTAGCAGAACAAACTCCAGTCGTGGATTAAAACCAATCTCGAATCAGCCGCTTACATATTTGTTCCGTTTACCGCCAGACTCTTCTATTCAGAGGAAAGGAGTTCCCTCCCTACCCATTGGGATGACATTCCGTCTTAATCAAGACGGATTTTGTTAATTTCCAGGTCATGTCCTGAGCTACTGAAGTTCCCACGCACCGACTCGATCTCCCGAAGATAGAAAATAAGAACCTAAGAAGCTTTGGCGATGATTGAGTTCGAGAAGATCAAGAACAGGGTGAGACAATAGTAGGAGCTCACAAGTGAGAGGCTGAAGAGGATAGGATTTGTCTTTGATAAGGAAGACTCCGCGTAGAGGATTCTAGGACAATATCCCCCCAGACAAAATCCCCCTACCAATATCCCCCTAGGACAATATCCCCCAAGGACAAAATCCCCCTAGGAAAATACCCCCCTAGGACAATATTCCCCCACCCATAGGGGGAATTTTGTCCTGGGGGATATTGTCCAAGGGGATATTGGTAGGGGGATTTTGTCTGGGGGGATATTGTCCTGAAATGGCGTAGAGTGAGGACGGTGAGGTTGGGTCGAGGATTAGGGGGTGGGGTTTGGGGCAAGAATATCTACTGGAGTCGTTCTTCTGGAAACCAGACAGTAGCAGACTTCATGTGAGTTCGAGGCACCTTCTGGTAAATAAGGATTAGGGGGTGGGGCTGGAGGAAGAATATCTACTGGATTCGTTCTTCGGGAAATCAGTAGTAGATTTCATGCGAGTTCGAGGCTCCTTCTGGTAAATGAGGTTAGTAGTATTGCGACTTTAGACTAAGACACATCACCGAAAAAAAAGTGTTGGAGGAAGAATATCTACTGGAGTCGTTCTTCGGGAAATCAGTAGTAGATTTCATGCGAATTCGAGGCTCCTTCTGGTAAATGAGGATGGTAGTATTGCGACTTCAGACTAAATTACATCACTGAAAAAAAGTGTTGGAGCTAGAAAATCTATTGGAGTTCTTCGGGGAATCAGTAGCAGATTTCATGTGAGTTCGAGACTCGTTCTGGTAAATGAGGATGGTAGTATTGCGACTTGAGACTAAGACACATCACCGACAAATAATTTTATTAGTATCACCGTCGGTATGGAGATGTTAGAAAAAAATAGCAATAAGTATCCTGTTCTAACCTAACCTAACCAGCCCACGCTAAGCTATGCTAAGCTAACCTAACCAAACCTAATCTAATGTAATAAAATGTAACGTAAAATAACCTAGCCTAACCTAACGTAACCTAACGCAATTTAACGTAACCTAATCAAACCTAGCCCAACCTAACGGAACATACCGTATTCTAATATGACTTAGTCTAACCTAATCTAACATAACCTAACCAAACGTAACCTAATCTAACCTGGCTTAACCTAGCCCACCTTAGCCTAATCTAACATAACCTAAGCTAAACTAAGCTAACTTAGTCTTTGCTTAAATCTGAGCCTTAGCCTAAACCTAAGCCTAAGACGAGGCCGAATCTAAACCAAAGCCTAACAACCTCTCGGAACACGGGAAATGGCCTCCAGCATCGTCCTCAGACCCATGTAGTCCGTGTGGATCAGTGGGGAGGAACTTGCTGTAGTTCCTGCTTTCCTCGTGCCATTATCCTTTTTCAAAAAATATTTCTCTTGTCTAGAAAATGTCTTTCGTAAGACTACAAGACTAGGTTTATAAGCAATATTTAATCATATATATATATATATATATATATATATATATATATATATATATATATGTGTGTGTGTGTGTGTGTGTGTGTGTACATGTGTGTATGTACATACATATGTGTGTACATGCGTGTGTGTGTACATGCGTGTATTTGTTCATCAGTTGACTCAGGATGGTTGATTATATATATATATATATATATATATACATATATATATATATAATATATATATATATAAAATATGTATATATATATAATATTTATATGTGTATATATATATATATATATATATATATATATATAAGATTTGTATATATATATATATATATATGTGTGTGTGTGTATATATATATATATATATAATATATATATATGATATATGTATAATACATACACATATTTAGACACAATTTATCAATATCTTCACGCTATGCTAAGTCCTCTCACTAGCCTCATCAATATTATTTGACATCACTCTTATCTGCAGGGAAGCTGTCGGCTACGTAAGTGCATGGGAAGCGTGATAAAAGCATCCGGGAGACCGACATTACGTGTATGTTTACACACACTTAGCGGGGTAACCCTTCTCCCTCTGTAAAAATGTATATATTGGTCCCTCTGGGTCTGAGGCGTCTAGAAAGGAGCTATGACGTACAGACAGCAATTTAAGTTTTCTTAGTTTTTGAGAACGCTTCCCTTGTAGAAGGCAAAGATTTCTTTCTATTTTATTTTTTCTGGATGTCGTCAGACGATTTTATTTAGTTGTAGTATGAGGGGGCGGAGAAGGGGATCGCCGATTTAATGTAGCGGCCTTGCTGTGGATGTGCTGTGTCTTGCGTCACTGCTTCTGACCCAGGGCATTGGACAAGATGCAGAGATGACCCGTCATCCAGGAGGCGCCAAGATAAGAGGGAGGGAAGAGGGTGGAGAGGAGTGGAGTGTGATAGGGATGGAATGGGTGGGAGTGGTTTTTATGCTTTTTTTTTTTTGGCTACCTCCCTTATAAGGGGGAAAAAGCCTTTGGTATATGTATTTATATGTATGAAATTGTTATTGTTATCGATACGCGTCTTCATAATTATAATGATCATGGGGATTAGAATTGTTCGTACAGTGTTTAAGAAAATATTGATGAAATATATTGTCGATATTTTTTAGATGACTTCCCATGGGTATTCTCAGTGTATGCGCTCGCATATACCACATACATAATATTCTGCCATGTTGACATGCGGTATATGTACCGTCGAAATATGTGTTACATGTGTTCTCACAACACATATATTCACATGTACAATAAACTGGTTTTGAACATAGTCACTGTATATCCAGTTTCTTTTTATATTCTGTTTGTAGAGATGCTATTATGTACTTTATGGCATATACTTGTCTACATTGGACAAATTTAGATTTAAGAGGGAAATAAGAAGAAACTGTCTCACCAATAGTAGTCAACGAATGGAGTAGACTTAGTAGCCATGTAGTGACCATTGAAACTATCTGTTGTTTTAAGAAAAGGTTAGACAAGGATGGGAATGAAAGGTGATAATGGACATGGAACTGCCTAATAGGCCTTGGTTTCTTGTAGTCTCCTTCTTTCTTGTGTTTCTTAGTTCTACATGTTCTGTGTGCGCTCACTCTCTAAG
>NC_134787.1:11475522-11478022 GCF_046742065.1 Oratosquilla oratoria
CATGTATGCTTGAATTCATATATACATGCTTGAATACTTATATGCAAGTATATATGCTTTAATACATACATATATGCCTTCCTGCATGCTTGCATACATACATGCATATATGCATCCATAGATACGTACATGCATGCTTACATGCTTGCATACATACGTATATGCATGCATGTGTGTGTGTGTGTGTATACTTATACACACATGGATGCATACATGCTTGAATACATATATATATATATATATATATATATATATATATATATATATATATATATATGCATCCATGTATGCTTGAATTCATATATACATGCTTGAATACTTATATGCAAGTATATATGCTTTAATACATACATATATGCCTTCCTGCATGCTTGCATACATACATGCATATATGCATCCATAGATACGTACATGCATGCTTACATGCTTGCATACACACGTATATGCATGCATACATGCTTGCATACATACGTATATGCATGCATAAATGCTTGCATACATGATTGCATACATTGCTAAGGCAGTTACGAATAGAAGTGCAGAGGTAATTATCAACCTCTATCTGGCGTTAGTTAGACCCATCTTTGACTATGCGGTACAGTTTTGGTCTCCGTACTATAGAATGGACATCAGTTCACTAGAATCAGTATAGAGGATAATGACACTGATACATGGGCTCGAGGATTTACCTTAGTGCGGGGTGATCTAATATAGGTGTTCAAGTGGATCAAAGCTTTAACAAGGGTGACGCAAACAAGGTCACCATATCAAGACAACAGGGCAGGACTCGCAGTAATGGATTTAGATTGGACAATTATAGATTTAAGAAGGAAATAGGAATGAACCGGCTTACTAATAGGGTGGTCAACGAATGGAATAGATTTAGTAAACATGGAGTGAGCACTGAAGCTATCGGTTGTTTTAAGAAACGGCTAGATAACTTTATGGGTGAGGATGACAGGTGGTAATGGACATGGAACTGCCCAGTGTAGGCCTCATGGTCTCTTGCAGTCTCCTTTATTCTTATATTCTGATGATGTATACTTGATTGCATACATGCATAAATACATATATGCTTGCATAAATGCCTACATGCTTACATGAATATTCTGATGATTGTATACTTGATTGCATACATGCATACATGTTTGCATACGTGCATAGATACATACATGCTTGCATAAATGCCTGCATGCTTACATAAATTTGTGACAATCCGATGCCCGTTGCCTGTGTGTGTGCGTGTGCGTGTTTGTGATTCACCATGGTGTTGGATCACGTGTCGGACTCGTGATCGACAGTTATTAACCTCCCGGATGAGAGCTCAGGGATCGTATGACCAATCTATGGGTAACACTGTAACCTTACACGCGCACACACACACCCCAACTCCCCGCCCAAGAGAGTTGGAGTAACAACCCGCAGGGCAGCGATACTGAAATCATTTCAGCCCTGGGCGGGATTGTGTGTGTGTGTGTGTGTGTGTGTGTATGTATGTATGTATGTATGTATATGTTGACACAACGACTGCAGATCTATAGACATTCTTTATATCTTGTTTATTAAAACATAGATTTCTTAACTTATGCTACTAAAACTTTTGTTCGTATTTTTTCAATCTGGTTGAATGAATCTTTCACAAATTTCTATCTTTTTTCTTATACGATATTGTATACACTCTCATTCCAATATCTCTAATCAAATGGCTCTTGTATTAGAATATAAATATATAAATATAAAGTGAAAAAATATAAATGCACGTATCGTATAGAAACCCGAGCATTCTTGTAATTATATATTGTTTGATTCTATGTGCGCGAGCGCATACATACTCAGTCCGTTATGTCCTCTCGTCTTTATAGGAAATATTTGTGAAATGAATAATATAATTTTTATATGGCTTATGTACCGTATATGATGTATATACATGACATGCATATAGGGTGTGTGCTATATGCTTTGTAAACTTCACGATGTTTGTCATACATGTAAATACAATTATTCCAGCAAAGGTTGTGAATAGTCAATATTCTACTGTTTTGTAAAAAGAAATATGTATAATTTTGTATATGACATATGTATATGACATATGACACACATATAGAGTGTGATTCACCATGGTCTTTGGATCACGTGTTGGACTCATGATCGACAGCTATTTCCCTCCCGGAAGAGAGCTCAGAGCTCGTATGTCCGATCTATGGGTCATGGTGTGACCTTACACACACACACTCACCCAACTCCCCGCCCACGAGGGTTGGAGTAACGATCCGCAGCGCAGCGATACTGAAATTATTTCAGCCCAGGGCAGGATTCGAACCCGGACCGCCGTACTGACACTCTGGGACTGTACCAACCGCGCCACCGAGTGTGTATTATATGCTTTGTAAACTTCACGAGGTTTGTCATACATGCAAATCAAATTATTCGAGCAAAGATTGTGAAGATCCAATATTCTACTTTGTTATGAAAAATGGAAAAAATCTAATTAATTAACTTC
>NC_134787.1:11485522-11495522 GCF_046742065.1 Oratosquilla oratoria
AGTCAGGACGAAAGATGGGGAAAGCGAAGGATGGCAAAGGTCAAAGGTAAGGATTGGACCTGGCCATGATAAAAAATAAACCATGGGTAGTGAGTTGAGGAGGATCAAGTCCAGGGATAAAAAAGGGATCAAGGTCAGTGGAAACAAAAGGTCTGGACAAAGGATGGCGGAAGCGAAGAGTGGCAAAGGTCAAAGGTAAGGACTGAGTCGATGCAAGAGACATTACAGCTATGAGTAGTGGGTTGAGGCAGATCGATAGCAGTGATAAAAGGAGTTTAAAGTTCAGGGCAAGCTAAAGGTCAGGACAAATACTGGAGGTAGTGAGAGGTGCCAAAGTTCAAACGTAAGGATTGAGCCTTACACTGAGTAGAAGTCGTGCACAGGGTGTTCGGGAGAAACGAAGGCAAGGGTGGTGTAAGGAGGTCAACCGTCAGGGAAAATAGGTCTGAAAGAAAGATGGAATAATTAGTGTCTTAGTTCTCTGTCTGGAAACCTGCTGTCCACCATAAACGAACAAAGATCCTCGTGGCTCTTCCATATATCTTTCTGGAAAGTTACTTGGCAATCTTGTCTGAGTTGGATTAGTGTGGGTTTGTTTCTACGCTCCTGGCAAGCAGGAGAAAGGGAACCGTGTCTAGTTTCTAGATCTCCTCGTCTGAAAACATAGGTGAGGAGTATTCATGATCGATAGAGAAGTTAGATCCGGCCCAAGGACCGAATGCCAACCCATAGGTACTGCTTCTCCAAATAGATGTTTGTGTCTTGGGTTTTGAAAACAGGCTGCTGGGAAACGATTATCTTCGTCATCCATCTCACATAACCACACGTTGTTGGTTCCACGAGATCTGGAGGAAGAGAGAGACCGGAAAGGTCAAAGAAGAGAATTGAGGTTGAGTCCATGGGCAGTAGGTTGAGGAGAAACAAGTTCCGGGTTGAGGGGTTAGGGTAGGAAGGGATCAAGGGTGCTCTATTATTCATAACGCGACTCTCCTTCGGGCTGATCCCTATATTCACTATTGATGACGACTCGCGCGGCTAGGGGAGCGCATGTTGCAACTGAGGTTGTGAGGTAGATAGGGCTGAAGGTAGTACAAGCAGTATGGTATGCACGTATGGTCGTGTGATCAGTGGATGTAGGAGCAATTTTTAGATTAATTACAACATGTTGGAGATGGTGGGTAATTGCGGAACCCTCGTGTGGTAGATGTGGCAGTAGATACAATGATGTGTTTGTTGGTGACAGTCATGAAGATTTTATTTTGGATATGTTGCGTGGTGCACTGGTGCTAATAGTTATGATAGACGGTGTTGACAGACGTGGTGATGTGCGTAATGGATACTGGTGATAGATATAGTGGTGAATTTTTTGGAGACATTGACATTGTGTCGTAGTGTTTGGGATGTTCGTGAATGCTGAACACAGTAACCAAATATTTACTTCTTTTTTTTATCAAAACATCATAACACACTTTCAGTCTACACCCACGCCAGAGTAAAAGTAGCAACTATGTCAACACAGTGATGAGACTGAGGCTGTAATAACGAATCGATTGGCGAAGCGATGATGATTACAGAGTAATAGTGCTTGACATGTGGCTACTACATCAAGTGGAAATGATACTAACACTGTGAATGGTGAAACGGAAGTGGTATTGAACCCAAGGAATGGAGTGGAAGTGATGAATGGTTGATACTAGTGTGTGCATGATCACACTGATGTTTATGATGATGTTGGTGATGACGGTGTTGTTGTTGTTGATGATGATGACAATGACAGTGACGATGACGGGGATAGAGATGGTGATGATGGTGATGACGGTGATGGTGACGATGATTGTGATGATGAAGATGGTAGTAGTAGTGACGATGATGGTGGTAGTGTTGGTGACGACGATGATGGTAATTGGGATGGAGAAGTCGATGATGGTGATGATGATGATGATGGTGATGGTGATAATGATGATGATGGTGATAAAGGTGATGGTGATGATGTTTATGACAATGACGGTCATGGTTATAACGATGATGGTGATGATGATGAACATAATGAAAATTATTCATGTGGTGAATATGATGAATATGATGGATATGGTGAATATGGTAATGGAGGTAGTGGTTGTTATTGTTTGATGGGTATGACTACGACGTCAAAATGACGACAACGACAGCGAAAGTGATGATGACCCAAAAAAAAGAAGAAGAAAAAAAAAAGAAACATAATAGCAAGGTCGTTAAGATGAGGATGAGAAAATGTGAGGCGTGTGTTCTCAAGAAGGCAGAAAATGTTACGCGAGTTTTCTCACATGAGAAACAGCGTCGAAAGAGAAACTTAGGATCTTATCCAATTAATCGTCTTATGCTGTGACTCGCTTCATAATTTCTCTCGTGGCAAGACGATTTCATTCAGTTAAAGACCATAATAATCGCCTTGATTTATTCAAACTCCTTAACGCTGGAGCCATTTTCTCCCATGAATAAAAAAAAAAAAAATGAAAAACGTTTCATGGATCTGATGTTGAGTAGGATGCTCATATGGTTGGTAGCTGTGGTATTGGAAGCTAATGTGTTGGTGGTAGACGGGACTGGAGGTAGTGGTGGTTGGTGGTAGACGAGACTGGAGGTAGTGGTGGTAGGTGGTAGACGAGACTGAAGGAAGTGGTAGTTGGTGGTAGACGAGACTGGAAGTAGTGGTGGTTGGTGGTAGACGAGACTGGAGGTAGTGATGGTTGGTGGTAGACGAGACTGGAGGAAGTGGTAGTTGGTGGTAGACGAGACTGGAAGTAGTGGTGGTTGGTGGTAGACGAGACTGGAGGTAGTGATGGTTGGTGGTAGACGAGACTGGAGGTAGTGGTGGTTGGTGGTAGACGAGACTGGAGGTTGTGGTGGTTGGTGGTAGACGAGGCTGGAGGTAGTGGTGGTTGGTGGTAGACAAAACTGGAGGTAGTGGTGGTTGGTGGTATACGAAACTGGAGGTAGTGGTGGTTGGTGGTAGACGAGACTGGAGGTAGTGGTGGTAGACGAAACTGGAGGTAGTGGTGGTTGGTGGTAGACGAAACTGGAGGTTGTGGTGGTTGGTGGTAGACGAGACTGGAGGTAGTGGTGGTTGGTGGTAGACGAGGCTGGAGGTAGTGGTGGTTGGTGGTAGACGAGACTGGAGGTAGTGGTGAGGCTGCATGAGAGTCAATAGTATTGATAATATAGGTAATTTTCTGTCCTCTGCCTGTAATGAATATCACGGAAATGCATTGGTTAATGTGGCACAGAATATCCTTTACCCCGTTGTAGTGGAGGCGACTGTGACCGTGGTGGATACCTTTATTTGTGGCTATTGTGGTGGTTGCAAAAGTATCGGTGGTGGTGGTGGCGGTGGTGGTGAAAGCGATACCGGTTGTGGTAGTGGTGGTGGCAGAGGCTGTGATAGTGATGGAGTTGAGTCATTGAACATGTATAAACGGCATTAACGTGAATGTAAACACAGAGAGGAGGATACAAAGGGAAAATATATGCGTAGATGACTATATAGAGAGTTAGAGTAAAAACTTTTGCGTAGGTGTATATATAATTCACGTGAAAATACTTGACTGACCTTTTCCGTAGAAGGAACTGCTCCTCAAATTAATAAATTCCTCTGATTACAGTAAGGAAATGTCTGCAAAAAAGGTGACCCAGGGACTCGAAACAATTAAAAAAGTATGGAACAGTGACTGCATATTTTTAGTCAATGTCTATTAATAACATTCCTGTAGACCACGTATCTCAACATATTTTTGTGATTGGAAAATAGCCTTTACTAATATATATATATATATATATATATATATATATATATATATATATATATATATATATATATATATATATATATATTTATATATATGCTGATAACTTGTGTAACCCCCAGCCCCTCAACCCAGTTTTGTCACTTGCCTTAAATCTTTCTTTAACCACCTCCATGATTAACACTTCTTAGGTGCCATTTTGAGCCCAGGGATAGAAGTGCTGGTTGCTTCTGGCAGGAAAATGATCATCTAACGTTAATGATCTGGTGCTCCAAGTCTCTTTTTCGTGGCTCTCGGTGTTGGGCGATTTTATCAGAATGAAAGTCTGGCGCACCCTGCTCAGGGTAGGGCCTGAAAGAAATCTTCTGCCACAGCACAATGTTAGGATTTAAGCTTTTAGTGCATTATGTGTGCGGGTGTCTTTGTGTGTGTGTGTGTGTGTGTGTGTGTGTGTGTGTGGTTCACCATGGTTCACCATGGTCTTGGATCACGTGTTGGAATCGTGATCGACAGCTATTTCCCTCTCGGAAGAAAGCTCAGAGCTCGTATATGACCGATCTGTTGGTAATGGTGTGACCTTACACGCACACACACATCCAACTCCCAGCCCACGAAAGTTGGAGTAACGACTCGCAGTGTAGTGATACTGAAATTGTTTCAGCCCTGGGCGGGATTCGAACCCGGACCGCCGTAGTTGCAGCCGAACTCTTCCAACTGCGCCACGAGTTGTGTGCGCGCGCGCGCGCGCGTGTGTGTGTGTGTGTGCCTGCGTGCGTGCGTGCGCGTATGTGTTAGGGAAATGTGAAAGAAAGTGAGATAGGAACGTGCTTGTAGGTTGACGATATCCCGGTGTTTCGAAAGTACCTTTTGTTATGAGTGAGAGGCAACAAGCGGCTTGTCTGTACGCTTCTCCCGTGTCAACAAACCTATACACAAGGGCTTTGTACTTTCAGTAATAACACAGGAAAGTGAGAGATAATGTGTAAATATCACTCCTCAGAAAGTACGTAGTATGCATGTGTCGGAGGTATGGGGGGTTGCTCTCGCTTCTACAGAGATGTTTTTAGAACATAATGAAGGGGAATTCTCGTACTTGGCGATGTATGGCAACTCACTTTAGTCCATACAGTTTAAACAGAACCTGGAATTATGCCATGTTGTCCTGGTTACCATAGCTCTGTTTGGGGTCGAAGAACATTAATCCTGTTTCAATTGAACTCTATTTTATTTTTTTATTCTTGCTGGAACTAGGTAATATGATTTAACTAAGGATTAACTTAAGCTCAATTATACCTCCCTTTAGAACTATCGTTTAGTGTTTTTATGGTGAAGGAATGGAAAGAGGAATGTGTAGAAAGAAAAATGGGAGAATAATTGATGAGGAAGAGGGTTAGTTTGACGAGGGTGAAAGAAAGGAACTAGGCAATATGATTTAACTAAGGGTTAACTTAAGCTCAATTATACCTCCCTTTTGAACTATCGTTTAGTTTTTTTTATGGTGAAGGAATGGAAAGAGGAATGTGTAGAAAGAAAAATGGGAGAATAATTGATGAAGAGGGTTAGTTTGACGAGGGTGAAAGAAAGGAACTAGGCAATATGATGTAACTAAGGGTTAATTTAAGCTCAATTATACCTCCCTTTAGAACTATCGTTTAGTTTTTTATGGTAAAGGAATGGAAAGAGGAATGTGTAGAAAGGAAACTGGGGAAAATAATGGATGAGGAAGAGGGCTAGTTTGACGAGGGTGGGAGGAAGGAATGGGAGAAAGGGATAATGTAGAAAATTAAAGAGAAGGGCAAAAAGTTGTAATAAGAGGAGGAAGAAGAGTATGAAAGGAAAGAACCTGAGGATAAGGAGGAAAACGAAGACAAATTGATAGAGAAAGAGAGAATAGAGTAGAAGGAAGAAGAAAAAGTAGGGGAGAGGAAGAAGTAAGAGAAAACGAGAGGATGGAGGAGAAGGAGAAAGAAGAGAGCGAATGGAGGTGTCGAAAAGGAGTAGGAAGAGGAAGAAAATAAAGTGGTAGAGGAGAAGCTAGTGGTGGAGATTCTGAGAAGACGAGAAGAAAAATAGGAGGAGCATGGTATGAACCGAATGAAGATTGCGGAAGAAGGGGATAGAAGAATTGAGAAGGGGGAGAAAAGAGGAGTGAGAGGAGGAGTAGATGTAGGAGAAGATGGAATTTATGGGGGAAGAGGAGCAAGAGAAAAAGGATAAGGAGGAGGAGGGAGAGGATGAGAATGAGGAGTAAAAGGAGGGGGAGGAGGAGAAGGTGGTAGAGGAGGGGGGTGTTTATTCTCTAGCAGATGGCCAGACGGTTATGGATAATCATGCGGAAGCATCTGCAATAAAATTTATCAGGTTGCAGAGGACTGCAATGTATTTCCACCTCGTATGGGCAGACTTACTGCAGAGGACGAGGAGGATAAGTATGTACACAAATCTAGCGTAAAAAGAAAAGGTCACTCGTGGAAGATGATATTTCCCGTCCGCTTTGTCGTTATTCTGGTTAATACAAGACTACTACTACTACTACTGTTATTGTTATTATTTTATTTTTTATTTATTGTTATTTATTGTTATTTATCTATTTATTAATTTTTATTACTTAGGGAAACCCTCTTCGTAGAGGAAAGCTGAAGTCATTCAAAAGTATCGCTGTCAATACTCGCTACCGTCAGATGATTTTATTCAACTCAACTGAATTCCCTCCATCCCCATTCAACCCAGTGATATACTGTGATCAGGTCAATGTGTATCCTTCGACCGAATGAAGTCGTTTGACTTTTGAAGTAATAGAATTTATCCATTGGAAAGAAGGTTACTTTGCGTATATCAGGATTAAGAGAGGTCCTCTCAAAACTGAACTGATATTGTATAAGACCATTATCACCTCAAATAACAATGACCTGCAAAGACCTAATATCTCTTTAGTGCGTCATTCTTCGTATCTTATATTCTGTCAAACAAAGGATGATTTTCTTTTCATACGAAGGACGTCCTTCTTATTCATTCCATCGAGACCCATTTTCTTTGAAGTTCATCCAACGAAATTAATATCTTTGCCTGTGGCCAGAGCAAAGTCTTATAAAGCTGCTACCATGTTAAAAGAAGTTGATATAAAGTATGGGAAATAATAGCAATCATCCCGTGGAGACCATGTTGAACTCGTGAGTAGTTTGATTTCCGGGAACCAGGACGTGCTTCTTGCGTTTGTTCCAGACAGTCATGGCCAAGCGGGGAAGCAACCCGGACATCGACCCTAAAAAAAAAAAAAAAAAGAAGAAGCTTGCCGCAGCCGAAAGCGTTTGCACTACTAGTGGGTTTCTCACTTCCCACCTCGTGGGAACAGGATGATGAATGGATGAGTATCCCATGCAATAAAGCATAAGAATTTGAGTGTGTTTACGATATAGTCACCAGAGATAGAATCGCTGATTAATTATAGGCGACAAAATCCAATAGAGCTGTGCAATGTGGCCGCGGCTTAGGATTAGGTGACACTATCCTCTAGGATGATAGGTGAGATATAAATGATGAAGGCATCTGCTTTGACTCAGTAACCCCACCTTCCCCACATTTGTAGAAGAAATTCAAACTAATGATGGATTAGGAAAAAAAAACCCCGTATATTCATGCCCTCTCTTGGAATGAATCCCGGGAACCAATTTCCTCGCCTCACTGATAATATTTTGTTTGTGTATGCAACGGAAATAGGTGTTTTTGGATAGTCGATCACGTTATGTCAAACATGATTTTTCATTTCGAAACGATAAAACAGTACTAATGGCCTCTCGGTATCTTTCCTGAACGATACCGTATTGTCGGCTGTCATGTTCGAGTTATATATCAGATAAAGGTGCAGGGATGACCCGTCATCCAGGAGGTGCCAAGATAAGAAGGAGGGTGGAGGGGTGTGGAGTGTATTTAGGGATGGAATGCCTGGGAATGGTTTATATGCCTTTTTCTTTTTTTGGCTACCTCCCTTGTAAGGAGGAAAAAACCTAGGTATATGTATGTATGTATGTATGGCAATCTGTAATTAGATGTGCAACCATAGTATACCCCTATTTGCATAAGATAGATAGTTAGGTAATTTATATTTGGGGGAAGTACTTGTTTCAGTTCTAAGTACTACAGTGACGAGGGGTCTTCTGTGAAGCAGTAGCGACCATATTTCTGTAAGTCGCAAATTTACGATACGAATAAGTTTACGAGATCGTAAAGAGTCGCGCATGTCGTAAATTTGTGACTCGAAGGTTTACGCCTCCTATAGTTCCCGAGAAGACACAATCCGCCGTAATACTTAGAAATATGGAGAACTGTACAAATGCTTCATAATCTAGTAAGATTCGTTAGTATGTGCTATGGCGTGGATGAAGAAGGTCTTGTTATTTCATGGATTTTAGGACTTCGGAAGAGACTTTGGATACTAACGTCATGTAAGAAAAAACATGTGTACATATAAAGATATCATCTCGGTAGAAGTTACAATAGAAGCTGCCGTCCCTATGTGGTCCGATAGTCTTGCAAGTGGAAGTAACTATTTTGCCTTTGAAACTAATCCAAGGAAGACAGTCATATTTAAACAGCTTGAAGTTCGGAAGGCATTTGGCCACCTTTGCCATATATGCAAGAGTATCTAATGTGAATTGCAATTGCTATGTAAATGGAGTTGTGTGGAATTAGTGAATTGAAACATGGCTACGGTGATCCGTAGACTGTTCGCAAGTGTTTCCCGTCCACCTGTTCCGCCAGGAGTATCTACAGTAATGTGCATTGCAATTGTTGTGTAAATTGAGTTCAGTCTGGAATTCGTGCGTTAAAACATGGCTACAATGATCCGTAGACTGTTCGCAAGTGTTTCCCGTCCACCTGTTCCGCCAGAAGAAACGGGGAGCTACTTCGACCGTGCCCAACTAACAGTAATAGGAGCTCTGTGCCTCGTTTTATTAGGGTTTATCACGTACTGGAGACTCTCTGAGGACCTCACGTTCTTTAGGGTCAACAGTAAAGACCATTGGGACTGTCTTTGATCGCCCGTTCGCCATATCAATGTTCTTTACAGATTTGATCCTGGCAAACGATAGGCGATATTAATCTCCCTGCGGAATGACACCATGCCGAAGATAAGATTTCACTGAGGTTAGAGACACCTTCTAACCCCCGTGTCCTCGGCCTCTCAGGATCAAAGCTCTTTGTTTGTGATCTCATCTACGAACTTGAGACTCGTAAGTTAGTTTGGTGTTGCCTGTCACACTGTACTGTGGACAGCTCATATTTCGGTGGGGGGAACTTTGAGACACACTTTTTGGTAGAGGGAAAGTTCTCCTCTGACACGCAAGTTTTGCCCATCTTCACCCAAGTTGCTAGGACATGTTTGGAAGAATACACAAAAGGCTTAAGGGTAAGAATAAAGTTGATAGTGTTAGGAAGATGATGTCCGTTGAAAACAAACAAACGTATATGGAATTCCGTATGATACCTTACTGCTGGCACCCATCGTTTGTATACTCTCCAAGGATTTGAACTCGCGTATGAAGCCAAAGTGATATCACTAAGTTTATGGGGTCTCAGATCCCGAAGGAATATATCTAATACATTGGGAGAACTATGAGTTTAACCTCGCTCGTACTGGATAACACTTTTCCATTATACTTTGCTTATAGGTGGTTTAGTTTATTTTAGTAGGCCGTGGCTCTCCGACGATAGCGGGGGGTGGGGAGATTCCTTCCTCTGAATTAAGTTGCTTATTAATAGTCAGAAACAATATATGGAAAGGACTACATACTTACGGGTTATTATATTTTTTTAATTGTGACATCTTTTATTTTTATTCTGGCTACCAGCAAACTAGTTAATACATTTCCGTGAGACCCATTTGGTAACGGGGGTGTGGGGTGGGGTTGGAAGTTAATTGTGTCTTGATTTATTACGATCCTTGCCGTCAAGTTATCTTGTCTATCTCTGTAGCCTCATATTCATCTGGGATTGTCGGTTGATAGTAGCATAGCATACTAAGTTGTTTTGCTTTTACGTTCTTCGCAGGTTTTGTTTTTACTGATGATAATTTTTTTTTTTTCATCCATCGCCAGATTTGATTCTAACGACAGCTATTACTCTGTGTAATGCTAGATTTTTTTTCTGATTATCGCTAGGTATTTTTCTCTCTAGCGTTAAACATTGTCCAATGTCTGATTTTGTTTTATATTGACGTATAT
>NC_134787.1:11505522-11510522 GCF_046742065.1 Oratosquilla oratoria
AGAAAAATATTCAATATTTTCTTAAAACTCCTTTGTAATGGGTCGCTCCATCTTGATCAAACGACTTCGAGATTTCCTTCTAGATGTCGTCGGGTGACTTCATTCATCCGAAGAGAGGGCGTCGGTTACGAAGAGTGTTGAGGGTTCTGCCTTAAGTTTAATAAAATTGTCTGAAGTTAGATGAAAGTACGTGAAGGAGCTAACTGAAATAGCTTTAACCCCACCAAGTAGAGCCTCTGTCCTGAAGCTAAACATTAAATGGTACCAGAACCAACAATCCTCGTCCAGTCTTAGGCGTCAAGAAAGAGCTCGTTGTTGAACTACTTCACCAAAACTGATACCATATGGTACCACACTGATCATCCTGTTGAAGATTGTGAACATCCATGTATCTGCAACTGTTTTTGAGCTATACTTTATATATAGAGTATGTGACCTTGGTTTTGAATATTTAAGGTCACTCTGGATCAAAGACCATTTTGAAAGAGAGAGGGAGACAAAATTAAGAGAGAGGGAAACAAAATTAAGAGAGAGGGAGACAAAATTAAGAGAGAGGGAGACAAAATTAAGAGATAGGGGGACAAAATCAAGAGAGAGGGAGAGAAAATCAAGAGAGAGAGACAAATTTAAGAGAGAGGGAGACAAAATCAAGAGAGAGGGAGACAAAATCAAGAGAGAGGGAAACAAAATCAAGAGAGAGGGAGACAAAATCAAGAGAGAGGGAGACGAAATCAAGAGAGAGGGAGACAAAATCAAGAGAGAGGGAGACGAAATCAAGAGAGAGGGAGACGAAATCAAGAGAGAGGGAGACAGAATCAAGAGAGAGGAAGACAAAATCAAGAGAGAGGGAGACAAAATTAAGAGAGAGAGAGAGAAAGAGAGAATAAAATAAATAGACAAACAGATGAATAAACAACAAGTGAAAAAAGTCCATGTTCGATTTTCAGTACACAGGCAAAATTGAACATCTATCTTGAACCATTTCCGAGGTAACCTGAATTTGAATTTGAACTTTCCAAGCAGCTTAAACTATGTATTTTTAACTCTAGTGAGGTTAGAGAGAGAAAGAACGAAAAAATATTTATATTTCCAATGACCTTGACATTGGATTTGACCCATTTATTCCCAGAATTTAATGGGATCATATAAGGACAATTACATACATTATTTTGTAAAGGCTCCGCTCCAAATGACTAGTCTGTTTTGTCGTAATGTCGAAAAAAAAATCGATCAAAAACCATACCTTTCACCTGTCCGGAAGAGCTCATTATACCCATGGTGTAAACTTAACATAATACTTAATGTCACATCGAAAGGTTTATCCAAGTTAGCCTAAATACTTTCAGCGGGAGATCTTGCATTGACCTGATTAAGATCGCTCAGCGTTATCTCGAACAAAATGTACACAGACAAGTTTAGATTTAAGAAGGAAATAGGCAAGAACTAGTTTACCAGTAGTGGTTACTGGACATGGAACTGCCTAGTGTAGGCCTTATGGTCTCTTGCAGTCTCCTTCATTCTTATGTTCATGTGTTCATACGTTATCATAGTTCACTCCTACTGTGTCGCTTGTTATATCCTATAACATACTATAGTTAAATGATATGAATTTCAATGATTATTATTGATTATGTAGTAAAGGAAACTTTAAATGAAATTAATCCTTTAGTTGTTTATTTTAGTTTTCCTTTACATAGTCTTTCCGGGCATTTTCTTGAGTATTCTATTCTCCCAGAAGGCTGAACTAGAAAATAGATACTCTTTAGTCGATTGAGAGCTTATTTTAGTTCTAAGGAGCCCCTTAGTTGAGTAAGTTTGTATAAAAAAGTAGAATGTCATTTTCCAATTCTTATTGGTAGATACATTTGGGCTGCGCGGTACCCCAGTAAATACAATGTCGAACTCATGAGGATGTGGTCGTGAGTTCGATTCCCGGAACCCGCTGCGGGCTATGTCGCGTTGGTTCCCGATAGCCCTGGCCAGACGGGGAGGCGACCCACACTTCGGCAAAAAAAAAAAAAAAAAAAAAAAAAAAGTCCAACGAGGCGTTTCTCACTTCCCACTTCGTGTGAGTGGGATGGTGATTTGAGTAATTGTTAATTTATTTGAATCTCTATTAATTGTTTACACTAATATTTTACATATGTATTTCATATTTAACTAGTCATTTACTTATCTAATAATCTACCTATTTATTTAGTTATCTATTATCTATTTACTTTTTCATTTATCTATATTTATTCATCTTTTCATTTGTTTATCTAGTTAATCATCTACCGTTATTAATTAGCCTACCTAATCATTTATAATAATTTCTTTACTACGTCGTCTGGCATAAGCTGTTAAACATAGGGAACATAACGTGTTTCACTTCACAGCAGCTTTGACGGCATAATGCAGCGTCAGTGATGTATAATGCTTTACAATGTCCCTTCCCGAGTTTACGAGGCTTATTTACTGCATGACGTTCCAACATTTACGAGTTTATTTAATACCCGAACCTCCAGCGTTTCCACTGTTACCGTGATTTCCCAGTTGACTTGTGATTTCTGAGTTGACTCGTGGTCTCCGAGTTTATTTGCAATCTCCGAGTTGACTTGTGATCTCTGAGTTGGTTTGCGATCATTAAGTTGACCTGCCAACTCTTAAGTTGACATGCGATCTCTGAGTTGGCTTGTAATATCTGAGCTGACATGGGATCTTGCAGTGATCTCAGTGTTGAAGTTGATTTTCTATCTGAGTTGACTTTTGGTGCCTGATTTCATCTGTTTGAGGTGTGATCTTAGAGATGACTTCCGATCTATGAGTTTAGTTCCTATCTTTGAGTTGGCTTGCCATATCTGGGTTGACTTGCGATTTATGAGTTGATTTGTGTTATCAGAGTTGATTTGCGATTTAAAACTTGGTTTGCAATATCAGAGTTGGTTTGCGATTTAAGAGTTCACTTGTGATATCAGAGTTGACTTACGATTTAAGAGTTAACTTGCGATATCAGAGTTGACTTCCAATTTAAGAGTTGACTTGTGATATCAGAGTTGACTTGCGATATCAAACTGACTTTCGATATCAGAGTTGACCAGCGATATCAGAGTTGACCAGCGATATCAGAGTTGACTTGGGATATCAGAGTTGACTTGGGATATCAGTTAACTTGCGATAACAGTTGACTTGCGATTTAAGAGTTGACTTGCGATTTAAGAGTTTAATTGCTGTTTAAGAGTTGACTTGCGATTTAAGAGTTGACTAGCGATTTAATAGTTGACTTGAGGTTTAAGAGTTGACTTGAGATTTAAGAGTTGACTTGAGATTTAAGAGTTGACTTGCGATTTAAGAGTTGACTTGCGATTTAAGAGTTGACTTGCGATTTAAGAGTTGACTGGCGATTTAAGAGTTGACTGGCGATTTAAGAGTTGACTGGCGATTTAAGAGTTGACTTGCGATTTAAGAGTTAACTTGCGGTTTAAGAGTTGGCTGGCGATTTAATAGTTGACTTGCGATTTAAGACTTTATTTGCGATTTAAGAGTTGACTTGCGATCTTGGAATCTATTTGTGACCTCATAGCTAACACTTCTATCTTCTATATAGAATTCCTTGGGCATGTTGGATCACTTCTCATTCTAGGAGGATAGTGTCGCATTTCCTATATTATGTCTAGGCACCGGATTGTCCCCAGCCTCTCGGCCCCAATTCCGGGCCAGCTCTTCGGAGTAACAATTCCAGATGGATGGATCCTGCCGAGAACTGTAAAATTCCCAAGCTCGTCTCCATGCTACATCACTTAGGATCTAACCCTCATTAGGAATTCTAAATCCCCAGGAAGCCTTTAATCCTATTTCGGCACTTGTCACAACTTTGCATCTCGGAGAAATGTGATTTTCAAACGGATGATAAAAAGAGAAAAAGAGAGATATATGATAGAGAGAGAGAGAGAGAGAAATAATGAAAGAGAAATGCAACAAAGGACATAATCTTTTTCTGGGGGGTGGGGGGGCACTGGAGATGAGGAATCAATCCGAATTATCTGGCATTTGCAGCGACGAATTAAAGCAAAGGATATAATTTTTCCCCGGAAAAAAAAAAAATTGTGCGTGTGTGTTTGTGTGCGCGCAGTCCAAAAGAGTGATTATGAATTCAAACAAGTGTTGGCACAAAAGGCGCCTCCCAGCGCAGCTCGCCTGCCAACGAAGAGGTCTACCTCTCTGTGCAAGTGGCGTGTGGGAACGGGAGGGGAAGGAGGGAAGGGGAAAGGAGGAGAGGCCTCGAGGTAGCCCAGACCTCATCGGGAAAGTGGCGGGTGGAGGAGGCGAGGTGGCGAATTGAGCGAAGAGGAGAGGGAAATGATCAAGACTAAAAGAAAGCGACGAAGACCAAAGGGAAAAACCGAAGGGGGTGAAAAAAGAAAGAAGGAACGGGGTGATTGTCCATCTCTTCTCTTGTTCTCCTCCTCCTCCTCCTCCTCCTCCTCCTCCTACCCTCCTCTCCTCTCCTGCCTCTCTTCACCTTTCCCCCCTTCTCTCCTCACCTCTCCTCTCCCCTCTTCCCTTCCCTCTTTCTTTCTTTTTTCCCCCATTACCTTTTTCTCTTCGCTCCCTCTTTGCCCTCTCCCAACCGAAAAAAAGACACAACTTTAAAAATGAAATCAAGGAGAGAAGCTAAAAGGGAAAGAGAGATAAAAATGGAGACGCAAGGAAAATAAGAAGAAGAGGGGAAGTGCTTGAGGAAAAAGGGAAAGAAAGGGAGATGAAAAAGAAAGAAGAGAGGGAGAGGGAAAAATTAATAAAAGAGGAAGTAAAAGTAAAAGAACGAGAAAAGTCAGAAGAACAAGACAAACCTTTCAGGCAAAATTAGTCCTCTTGACATAGTAATACTTTGTATGTATATATTTCTTTTTTAATGCTAACCAAGTTTATTTCACTGGTGAATTAATCCCGTACTTTGTAAAACCTCAAGCAATCTAGAACCCCTTGATTCTCACATCTATCGTTTAATCTAGAAATCA
>NC_134787.1:11513022-11535522 GCF_046742065.1 Oratosquilla oratoria
ATCCTTTCGTAATGTATTCTAATATATATCTGCGTTTGGTTGCATTGGTATATCAATCAAGGTATATTGAAATTTTCACTAGATCAGTTCAGTCAATACAATGTACGAATGTAGTCTGTAATGAAAGATTTGACAATATTAAAACATCACCAACGAAGGAGAGTGAAAGATATATATCATTACTTACAATTATATTGGTAAATTGCTCGTTGAATGAAGAATTACAAGATTAGAAAGTACATTGAAAAACCAAATTTAATCATAACGCTAAGGGAATTGAACCACGAATTTATTTTTATTCATTATTCTGCCTGTGAATACCCTCGTATCCTACCCTGTCATCTCTAATTACCTGGGAGAGACAATCAAGGTGGTCATTACCTAAGAACAATCGCAATCCTATCCAACGTTCTTGTTTTATTAATGGTTAGAAAGGCTTCTTGAAAACTAAGAAATACAGTTTTATAAAGATGAAATGTATAAACAGGTTGAGTGTTACTGAACTATGTCACCATGAATATCCCTATAATTTCTTCATTCTATGATACTTATACAGTTGTGTCGACCATAAATGAGGCGACAACAATATACACTACATTCAAGACACTTAGTAATATCAGGTCACGCTTGAATTACAATATATAGTGTCTGAAACTAAGTTAAACTTGGCGTCACAAGAACACGCCACGACTCGTTCTGACAGTGTTCGACAACGTAGTTATGTGACAACCGAATGCCAAACAGAGACCTTCGGAGAATCGCGGAAACTCACCCAAAATACGTCTGACACTTTGTATTACCAAATATTGACTTTTAGTATATTATGTATCATAATTTGGACATTTCTCGAAGAAATAATCATTGCAGGAGTACAAAGAGATGACTTTATGCGGTCACTCACTTGATATATTATTAACAAACTACTGAAATCCTTCTTATTACTAATGCAACACCTGGCATCCAAGCTCAACACTTAACGTCTAAACCAAAAGTGAATATTAGATATTATATTTATATCTTTCTAGATATTACTCTTATGACAACCATAAAAAGAAAATAGAAAATTATAGTGGCTTCAGGAGTTTAGACAGAAACGTTCTAGTGTCACTGATGTTATTAGAAACACGTATTATGATTACCTGCCCAAACGTCACCAAAATCTATAAGAAATAATACAAAAACTGGCTCCAACATTTCACTGTACATTTTCCATAAGGAAAAGAATAATAATGAAATTAAGTACAAGGCACCAATATTTTGCAAAGGAATTTAATTCAGGGATGTACATATTTTTTACATTAAGTTCAAATCAAATGAGAGACAACAGTGAATTAACTCACCACGGAGTTGACTGCATGTAACACAGTTGAAAAATTCAGCATCTATTTATGTATGTATATATGTATGTATATATGGATGTATGTATTTATGTATGTATATTTATTTATTTGTTTATTTATTTATTTATATGTCTATTTAATTATATAGTGGGAGTGGGATTTGGCTGGCTACCTTCCTTGTAAGGGGAAAAACCTATTGGCATATACTGTAGATAGATAAATTTACTTACCTATTTATATATTTATTTATTTATTTATTTACTATTTGCTACACTTATTTCATGTAAGCTCAGTGTCCTTCTCAGAGGTTTTATCAAGATACATGCGAAAAGTTTTCGGAAAATATGACACAAGTTATTATGGTTGTATTCATATTGTGACATATGACATATCTTCTCTCACTGTGTGTTTCAGACTAGAAGCTAAATTCTAAACGTAACAGGACCCTGACAGTGAACACTTAACCCTTCAGAATCATGTTCTGTATTATAATAGAGGCAATATACGTCAAAATATATCGTACCACACATTAATTCTCATTCAACTTTGATGTAAGTAGACTCTCAATATATAGCTGACTTATATGAAGGAATTAAATTTTCACTAGTTTATATTAAATGATGCTAGCAGAGGTAAAGGCTAAAAGTAGCGGTGTGACCATATGAATATCTATACCGTTGACGACATTAATATATTTAGCTTCCTTAGTACGATAAAGAAATATAAAAAGTCCCTCGCAAAATACGACATTTTAATGATGAAATGGACATTCAAAATTGAAAAAAAAAGAATAGTGAAATAATGGGCGAAAGTGATTAGGAAGAATATTAGAGGTAATATCTGTTAGTTATCTGAAAAGATAAACACCGTTAAACGAATTAGAAATTCGATTGTTGGGCTCGTACATCTGTTTCAAGATAACTGTATTATAATACAGTTCGAGTCTTCCTGAATAGCGTTGTGACGTCATATCGTTGCTTTATTAGAAATACCGATTTCGTCACTGTAGACGCTTCCACACAGCGTTTAGACTTAATCCAATGCCTTGTGAAAATTATTTAGCCATATTCATTTTTGTAAGTAAAATTATTTTCTAAGAGTAAATACGTTATCTATAATTCTATAAAAATAGTCGCCTGAAGACTTAACAGTAACAAACACGGTACACAAACGGTATGAACGAATATACTGAGTATTGCACAGTACGCAAATGGCATACCTTTGTTGTTGAACATCATAGATTATTATAAAAATAAAATAGAACTAGACTATACCGCCGCACCAAAATCAATTTTAACTAACCTGGAAGAATCTTTTAAAGACCTCGTTTGGGTGAAGGTGTGAATATCAATGAAGATTATTCTAATCAATTGAGATTTGCAGATGATAATGTTCTGATTTCAGAAGAATACGTATGAAATATCGAATGATCGTAACAAGGAGGTGCAAAATTAGTCTTACGATAAATTTGAGTAAAAAAAAAAATCTTCGATTTTATCTCAAATTGTAGCAACTGGTGTCAGTAATTAAGGTATAATATAAGGAAAAAGAAACAGAAGGATAATAGTGGTTTACACGTAAACAAGTCATTGACTGTGTGTATGTGTACGTATATGGGTGTGCGCGTGTATGTGTGCGTGTGTGTGTGTGCGCGCACGCGCGGTTCTACACCTGTGTCATCCGACAGAAGGCGTCTGTCTTCCCCTCCACCTTTACTCGCCCCCACTGAGCAATTCGTCTCATGCAATGAAAAGTATCTGCAAGAAAAATAAAAGTGTGAGGGAGAGGGCTGCTCAAAGAACTAATAGACATAGAATCTCATAACGGTTGAGGAGTATGAAATTTTCAATTGTAATCAAATTCAGAACACTGGAAAACACTAGACGAATATCTATAAGGTTTAGTGGATGAACCACCCGTATCATACAAGTTTGTTACTTTGAGATATGTACAACAATCGGAGACTACTCGAGTATCCAGGCAGAGATTGTCAAATCTAGGAATACGAGTGCAAGAATTCCCTTTACGTAGGGCGAAACTAAGACAAAAACGAGGATTATCTTGTTCCATGAAATTTCCCAGAATAGAATTAATCTACATTTTGTTAATTTTAGCATGAGAAAGACTTGTTTAAAATAAGAAATCCCATAGGCGATAGACTAACAACGTTGGCGAAATGTTTGTATAAACATAAGGAATAAAACTAAGGAATAAAAAAATAGATTCAAACAATATTGGAAAAATCAATCAACCAGATAACTCTTTGAAGTTCACTGCCTTCCCTAACCTTTCCCATGAATCACGTGACTGCACCAACCTTTGCCATGTCACTCCTGTAATTTTCTCTATCCCGTCCTATCACCATCTGTCTAGTCTCCCTATTCCACGCTTTCCAGTTCGCGGCGTTCAGTCAGTAAGACGCTTGGTCCAGTGCCCATCCTCCTTCATGGCTGCCCAATTCCAGTCCACTGTATTCCAACCCCACTACTTTATTGTCTCCATTATATTTTTCTCCCATATCTACTCTCTTACCAAACTTGTTCTGTACCCGTCTTTCAGTATTATTCCTATCATTGATCTCTACAATCCTCTTTGTGACTGAAGAACTACAAATCCGTTCTTCGCCAACGTTAATGAAGAAAATCTAAATAAAGGAAAAAATATTTGGTTCACTCCATCATGCCAGAGAGGTCTGAATACCTGCAAGTCTCTCTCAAAAACCCGAGACATTAAACAGTGTCCAAGCGTCCTCTTAACCCCTTCCCTACCTGATACCGTTTTTCTTTTGACTATCGCAGTAACATGTTTATTTCATTAATCTACGTGCACCCATGCATCCATCCATGGGTTGAAAGAGGAGATTATATGAAGGGGTGTTTGTGCCGACAGCACTGTATGGAGCAGACATGGAATTTAAGAGAGGTAAAGAGGGAAAATTTAAATGTGTTTGAGATGAAATGTCCGAGAAAAAGGGTAGGGTTTACAAGGTTGGATAGAGTGAGAAACGAGGAGGTGAGGAGGAGGGTTGGAAAAGGAGATGGGAGATAGGGTTGATGAAAGAGTATTGGGATGGTTTAGACACATAGAGAGAATGAGTGAAGAAAGATTAGTAAAACAGGTGTGGAAGGCAGAGGTGGAAGGAGTGAGCATGAGAGGGCAACCGAGGATGAGATGGATGGATGGGGTGAAATAGGCGTTGAGCATAGGGGGATGTCTGTTGCGCAAGGAAGGGAGAGGGCAGGGGATAGGGGCTAGTGGAGAATGGTTGTGTATAGATGATACTGTGATGCAAGGAAGGGTGTGGGAGGGGGTTGAGGGAGTTAGGGAGTTCTTATGTATGAATGATATTTTGACTGAGCCCGAAAGGATTTCTCCCCATTTTTTTTTTTTCTGCATGAAGGTACGGAGAGGAGGGTAGCCGATTAAGTGAAGCTGCCTTGCTGTGGACGTGCTATGCCTTACTGCATTGCTCCTGACCCAGTGCTCTGGGCAGGATACAGGGTTGACCCGTCATTCATGAGGAATTAAGATGAGAGGGAGGAGAGGGGAGTGGAATGGGTGGAGATGAAATAGGCGGGAGTGTGCATATACTTTTTGACTTTGTACTTTTTGACTTTTTGACTTTGGTCACCTCTCTAGTAAGGGGGAAAAAAGCCCTTGGTATGTGAATGGACGGACACGCATCCCCTCTCCTTTCCCCGGATGTCAGGGAATTTACTGTGAGAAAGGTGACCAATTATCTGTGTGATGTGATGGCCTGGTATATCGTATTTAATTTATACCATGTGTATGTGACGTAAAGTAATGGCCTTAGAGCACTGATCGGGATTGTAATAGCTCCAAAATTAGTAAGCTCACATTAAGCTCTCACCGAACGGTAAATAATGGCATCAAGCTGTTAAAATGTAGATTTAATTTAGTAGATAAAAATAATGGAATAAGCTTCCAGCCAAGGCGATTGATGCAGTATAAATTTAATTTCTAAATTTGACTCTGATATTTTTTTATTCAGTTTTCCTTATCTTACTTATTCATTTATTTATTAATTTTACGTACCTATCTTTTAATCTATTTATCCATATATATATATATATATATATATATATATATATATATATATATATATATATATATATATATATGCATATATATATATATATATATATATATATATATATATGTATATATAAAATACTTATCAATTTATTTCTCATTAATTTATCTATTTATCCATTTCTTTGTTTACTATAGTTATCTATATATTTGTGTATTATTTTTATTTACATATCTATTTTCGTATGTGTATTCATTCATCTATTTATTTTTTATCCGATGTACGCTTTATCATTCCTCAATATATAAAATACTTATCAATTTATTTCTCATTAATTTATCTATTTATCCATTTCTTTGTTTACTATAGTTATCTATATATTTGTGTATTATTTTTATTTACATATCTATTTTCGTATGTGTATTCATTCATCTATTTATTTTTTATCCGATGTACGCTTTATCATTCCTCAACAAAACCTTTATACTCTTAATACGCCCGAGTTCCAATTCCAATGACTACCAGTGACTACCACTTGCCCGATCGACCACATACAAAATAAATAAATAAATATATAAATAAATAAATAAAATAAAAAATATATTAACTAAGCTCTTGCCGCAGATGACCGGCTCTAGGCGTAAACTCGGCGCTGTTTCATATATCCCTAATTAATCATATGTTGCACCGAACGCCTTAATTATATTTGGCCTTTATTGTGTATTATAATCGGATTTGCTGAAGCGTGTAAGTCTGCCTTTGCGGGACATAACGCTTTTGTTGGCGTAGACCCCTTCCCCTGCCTCCCCTTCCTTTCCCTCCCTTTGGCTAATTGTATTTACCTAATTGTAATATACAGGGTAGAAGCTACACTCGTGGGGATTCGTCTCTGTGCTTTTATCGGGTAAACTTGTATATATGTGTGTCCGTGCGTGCTTTTGTGTGCGCCTTAATGTGTTTACCTGATTGTAGTATACAAAAAGGAAGCAACACTCATGAGGACCTGTCTTTTAATCTCTTACTGTCCGACTGTGTGTGTGTATGTGTGTGTGTATGTGTGTGTGTGTGTGTGTTGTGTATGTGTTTGTGTGTGTGTGTTTTATGTATGTGTTTGTGTGTTGTGTATGTATTTGTGTGCTGTGTGTTTTTGTGTTTGTGTGTGTTTCTGTGTTGTGTGTATATTTGTGTGTGTGTGTGTGTTTGTATATGTGTGTGTATGTGTGTTTGTATTTGTGTGTGTGTGTGTGTGTGTGTATGTGCGTGTGTATTTGTGTGTTTGCGTGTGTGTATGTACCTAATTGCATTTACCTAATTATAATATACAAGAAAGAAGCAACACTCGTAAGATCTTATCTCTTAATATCTTACTCTCCGACCGTGTGTGTGTATGTGTGTGTGTGTGTGTGTGTGTGTGTGTGTGTGTGTGTGCGCTCGCGTTCGTTCGTGCGTGCCACGCCATGCCCATATTCAAAATCCAATTCAGCAAAACTCGTAGAGCGTCCGTCACGAGACGGCCCCCAGCCTCCGAGACGAGGTTTTCCCTCTGCTGGGCGACTCAAGTGGATTGGGGCTCAATTGGTTTGTTTTCTCTATGTTTTAAGTGTGCGCAGCTGCGTCCTGCGTGGCTCTTCTTACTGCCTCGTGGCACGTTAAGTTGGCAATGTTCCTGGTCTTCCTTGAGTTTCTGTACATTTATGCCCTCATCGCTGCTTTCATGAATATGCATGTCTGCGTTCTCGTGATAGCATGTGTTATGTTTTGATGTGAAAATGCATGTGCTTAAGTCTGCATGCAAATACGTATCTAAGTCTGTATACAAGTTTGTGTCCAAGTTCGTATCTAGATCGTTATCTAAGTCTAGATCTGCAAGTGCTCTTCTAAATCTGCATCAGAATCTGTATATGTCTGTATCTGAACCTACATGCAGTCTACATATTATTCGGTGTCTAAATCCATATCTATGTCTTAATCTAAATTTGTTTCTAAGTTTGAATGAAAGCCTACAGTACATCTATGTCTACATCAGAATCGATATCTAAGTATATATCTTAGCATACATTGAAGTCTACATTTAAGTCTGCATCCAATTCGGTGTCTAAGTCCATATCTAAGTGTTTATCTAAATTTGTATCTAAGGTTAAACCAAAGTTGGTGTCGAGGACTTCAGTAGGATTCGATTTGTCGTCTTTGTCGTCTTAGATAATATCTACAAGTTATATTGATATATTGAAGGTTTAGATAGATTCTTCATATAGTTAAAAGCGCTACTCGGGAACTAAGCCAAAAAAAATCATCGCTGTGTCGAGGACTTCAGTAGGTTTCGATTTGTCGTCTTTGTCGTCTTAAATAATATCCACAAGTTATATTGATATATTGAAGGTTTAGATAAATTCTTCATAATTATGAGCGCTACTCGGAGACTAAGCCACAAAAATCATCGCTGTGTCGAGGACTTCAGTAGGTTTCGATTTGTCGTCTTTGTCGTCTTAAATAATATCTACATGTTATATTGATATATTGAAGGTTTAGATAAATTCTTCATATATGAATATAAGCGCTACTCGGAGACTAAGCCACAAAAATCATCGCTGTGTCGAGGACTTCAGTAGGTTTCGATTTGTCGTCTTTGTCGTCTTAAATGATATCCACAAGTTATATTGATATATTGAAGGTTTAGATAAATTCTTCTTATATAATTATAAGCGCTACTCGGAGACTAAGCCACAAAAATCATCGCTGTGTCGAGGACTTCAGTAGGTTTCGATTTGTCGTCTTTGTCGTCTTAAATGATATCCACAAGTTATATTGATATATTGAATATAATTATAAGTGCTACTCGGAGACTAAGCCACAAAAATCATCGCTGTGTCGAGGACTTCAGTAGGTTTCGATTTGTCGTCTTTGTCGTCTTAAATGATATCCACAAGTTATATTGATATATTGAAGGTTTAGATAAATTCTCCATGTATAATTATAAGCGCTACTCGGAGACTAAGCCACAAAAATCATCGATGTGAGAGTAGCAGTCTTTGGCATACTTTGTTCAGGATACAAAAATGTTAACGTAATTCCACTGAACAGGTTAATATTGAAAAAAGTTAAATCGTCATTTAAATCTTTAGATCCAGCAGGGTAGCGTACTTAATATATTTCATTTTGATTTTGACTGAATAAGATTTCTTTTAAGCCAGGGAGGCGTACTATGACCAGAACTGGACGTTGACCTTTGTGACCTTCTTCAGGTCATACTCCTACAGAACTGCGTGAAATCTTTTATCTCTAGCCAAATCAAAATACATAAATTGCGTCTCCGTTTCAACGATTGATGTTTAATTTTATTTGAACGAGATAACCAACAAAAGGCCCGACGTCGGTGGAAACGCTCCTGAAATCATAATAGTGTGTAATTATTTCAAAACATTCGTTGATTACGGGGAAAATGTCTCGAAAAGACGAGCAAATGATGTTTTCTGGACGAGGAAGAGTCCTGGACGAGGGAGAGTTTCGGGAGATGAAAAAAAAAAAAAAGTTGTAAATGGTAAAACTAACTTGTGGATGAGGAACACTGTCAGGCGGAGCATGAAATGATGTGAATGGGTGAGCTTAATTGTAAACACACACGCAAACAGGCATGAATGAATACGTACACACACAGGTATACACACACACGCACTTATACACACACACACAGATACGCACACGCGCGCGCACACACATACGCACACGCGCTCACACAGATACGCACACGCGCACACACGACAGTATCGCTGCGCTTCGAGTCGTTACTCCAAATCTCGTGGGCGGGGAGTTGGCTGTGTGTGTGTGTGCGTGTAAGGTCACAACATTACCCATAGATCGGTCATACGAGCTCTGAGCTCTCTTCTGGGAGGGAAACAGCTGTCGATCACGAGTCCAACACGTGATCCAAAGACCATGGTGAACACACACACACACACACACACACACACACACACACACACACACACACACACACACACACACACACACACACACACACACGCGCGCGCGCGCGCGCTCAGACACCCGCTCCTAAAAAAAATAATAGCAATTCATCTCTGTGGTGGGCCCACTGACTGAAAAATTGCCCAGATCGACAGTGACCTCACTTCAGTCCGGAGATGTGCGTCCTTGAGTCAAATAAACTCGTCCGTCTTTAGGCAGAACTAAGTATATAAAGGCTGTCGCTGTCAAATAGAAATTCACCTTTGTAACTGGAGGACTCCTTTCTCCCTTTTTTTTTTTTTTTTTTTTTTTTTTTCTTTCTTTTATTGCGAGACAATGCAATTGGATTGAAGAGCAGTCTCCGGACAGAGTAAGGTCTCAATCAATTGAGACTCTTTCGGACTGAGTGAGGCAATCAGCAGAGCGAAAGGTTCTGGAACTAACCAGTGCAAACTCCTCAACGCGTTTTATTGAGCCGAGGGTGTTAAAAGATACTTCGGTATACCATAAGCGGAGCCTCCGTTCCATTCACACCGTGAATTATAAATTACAGATTTCTTTCCAGAACCCAGCGAAGGCCGTACGGTATGTCGTTACTTTCTCGCCAGTGAAGGCGTTCTTTGCGAGCGAATTCTTCGACCATAACGTTCACATTAGAAGTTCTTTTCCAGAAGCTGAGGAGGCAAAAATGGGGGGAGGGGGGTTCGGCAGAAGCTTCGGCGGGACTCTCATGCGCCGCCATTGTCTGCACTGCCCTTGATGCTGCTGCTGCTGCTACTACTACTGCTACTACTACTATACTACTACTACTATACTACTACTACTATACTACTACTACTATACTACTACTACTATACTACTACTACTACTATACTACTACTACTACTATACTACTACTACTATACTACTACTACTTTACTACAACTACTACTTTACTACTACTATGCTACTACTATACAGCTACTATACTATACTACTACTATACTACTACTACTACTAGTACTAGCAGCAGTAGCACCAACAACAACAATAATAACAACATCAAGCAATCCACTCAGTCATGGCGACCTGTTTGTACAAAGTTTCAAAAACAAAAATGATAATTTTCACACATCGCAGTGAAAGCTTTCTTTCCTTATGTCGACTGAACGTTCCTTTCCAGTGAAATTAGAAATTATACCGTTTTCTTTTCGACCGTGAATGAGCAATTTTCATAACGAATATAGAATTTCGGGAAATAGCGTGTCTCGTCATTTCTTTATTTTGCTTTTAAGATATTTATTCTCCCTCCCCAATGCGGAAATTGTTTCCAATAACAAATCGTCGGAAACAATTGATGATAGCGTTATTCAATTTTCAAATTAATCAAAATAATTTGACAAGACCGGAAGCGCGCGCCACTTTTGTCATCCTTTGGATAGAAATTAAAATTAAACTAACTTAATCTAACTTTGCCTAATCTGACTTCACCCAGTCTAACGTAACATTACGTAACGTAGCACAATGTAACATAACGTAATGAAACGTGACCTAAACTAGCCTAAACTAACCTAATCTAACCTAAGATAAACTAACCTAATACAACTTAACCTAATCTAATACAGCCGAACCCGGCGTAACCTAACGTAGTCTACCTAACCTAACCTAGTTAATCTAACTTAATCTAACCTAATCTAACCTAACCTAAAACTACTTAACGAAAATTACCCTACCTTAACATATCCCAAGCCAACCAGGCCTAATCTAACCTAACCTAGCCTACCTTAACCTCGCCTAACCTGATCTAATATGATTAAACCTAGCTTAGCCTAGCCTAACCTAAACTAATCTAGCTAAACTAATATATCCCAGTCTCCCTAATTTTTCCCGTCTTCATAAACGGTGGATATAATTCCCGCGTTTGTTATTGACTAATCTATTTCACAGTTTGAAAAATATACGCTCTTATTATTTGCTTGTGACAGTTTTATTTACAATTTTCTTAGAACATTTTCATCTTTATGAAAGGAAAAAGAAAATTAAACTGACTTATTCAAAGTTAATTGACATATCATAATTATCGTCGTCGACGCCCTCATCGACATCATCACCTTCGTCTTCAACGCCGTCGTTGTGTGTGCGAGTACACACACACACACACACACACACACACACACACATAATATATATATATATATATATATAATCAAATCAGCCGTCCTGAGTCCAGTGCTGAACAAAGGCCTCCTTCATAGCATTCTATGAATCACACGACCGTGCCATCCTCTGCCACGTCATTCCTGCAAACTTCTCAATCTCGTCTTTCCACCTTCGGTCTCCCTCTTCCACGTTTCCTATCTCGCGGCGTCCATTCAGTAACACACTTGCTCCATCGCTCATCAGTCGTTCGCACTAACTTACCTGGCCAATTCCACTTCCTCTCTTTTACTGCCTTTTATAATATCTTTCACTCTAGTCTGCTCTCTCACCCAACTTGCTCTCTTCGGTCTCTCAGAGTTATTCCCATCATTGATCTCTCCATTCTCCTCTGTGCAGTCCTTAGCTTTGTTTCCATCGCCCTCGTCAGCTTCCAAGTCTCACACCCGTAGATTATTGCTGGTAGAATGCACTGATTGTAAACATTACGTTTCAAACATAAAGGTAGAGAGCCTCTCAGGATTTTATTATACTTACTAAACACTTTCCAACCAATTGTAATACGTCTTTTTATTTCATTATCATGATCTTCCGTCACCTTCACCATCTGGCCTAAATAATTATAATCTCCAACTTCCTCAAGACTCTCACCATCAATTATGATATCTTTGAACTTTCGTGTTGAACATTTGCTTTTACTCTTATTCGTTTTTAAACCTACTTTGAGACTTCTGCTCTTTCTGAAATAATAACAATGTCATCCGCACATCTTAGGTGGTTCAAATATTTGTCATTCATCTTCAAACCTTTCTTTTCCCAACTCAACCTTCTGAAAATATCTTCCAAACAAGCTATAAATAATTTGGGTGAAATTGTATCGCCTTGCCGTACTCCTTTCTCGATCTTGATCTTTTCTGTATCTTTATGTAGTCGAATTATAGCGGTACCTTTCACACAAATCTTTTCTAAAACTCTTACGATCTGTTCATTTGCACCCTGTTTGCGTAACGAGTTTAGTATTGCTATTTGTTCTACCGAGTCAAAGGCCTTCTCGTAATCTACAAAAGCTAAAGAGAGAGGTATATTGTATTCTGTCGTTTTCTCGATTAGTTGGTTTATCGCCTGCAAATGGCCTAGAGTCAAATATCCGCTCCTAAAGCCTGCATTTTTTCTCAGTTGGTTTCCATCCAAAATTTGACTTAGTCTATTTGTAAGGATCTTGGAGAATACTTTATATACATTAGATAGCAAGCTAATCGGTCGATAGTTACTAAGGTCCTTCTGGTCTCCTTTTTTATGAAACAAAATTACTATAGCATTGCACCACGCCTCAGAAACGCTTTCTTGACGTAAGCACTGGGTGTAAAACTCAGCTAATTTAACATGAACTAATTTCCCTGAGCCTTTCAACAGATCTATTGATATACCATCTTCCCCAGGTGCTTTTCCTTGTTTCATATTTTTTAGAGGAAATTCTACTTCTTCCTTTGTAATCTCTGGTACACTACTAACGCCTACACATGAATTTACTGACTCAACTACAGTTTTCGACGAGTAAAGCTCTCGGTAAAATTCCACTCTTTTTTACCATTTTGTCTCTACATTTAATTATTTCTCCATTTCTATAATTCAAACATATCATTTGCTGTCTTCCTAAAGCATGTCTGCGCTCGGTCACTTTAATAATTTTACCTTTCCAAATAGTTGTCTCTATTTCATCCATGTTTCTCTTTCTTTTCTCTGATCTCTGTCTTTTGTTGATAAGCTTGTTTAGTTCTACTCTTTCTATTTCGTCTCTACTATTTCTAATCAGCATGGTCCTTCCTCTTTTAATTAGGTCATTTGTAGCTTTGAAGTATTTCTATTCTCTAATATTTTTTGTACTTCCTACTTTCTCTGCTGATTCCTAAATGATATTCACTAAATACAAATTAATATCTTCACGGTGTCCTCGTTAGTTCATAGAGCTTCGAATCTATTTTTAATTTCTAACTGAAATTTCTTATTATCCTTAACCTTTGCAAGGCTTATTTTCTTTTTTAAAACTAGTTTATTTCTCTCGGCTCTGAAATTGAATTTAGCTGTGCAACCTACCATTCTATGGTCACTACCTATGTTGACTTTATTTATGACCGTAACATTGCTAACGCTTCTGCTCCCATCTCCTAATATGAAGTCTATTTCGTTCTTTGTTGTTCCATTTGGAACTCACGTCCATTTACGACCTACACGCTTTTGAGAGAAAGTGTTCATTATCCTCATGTTGTAGTTCTCCGTAAAATTGACTAACATCTCGCCTCTGTCATTTCTTTCACCTACTCCAAACTTCCCAATGCACGTCTCATCTCCCATCTTCTTCCCTACTTTAGCATTAAAGCCTCCTATTACCAAAGTGTACTTACTTTTTTCTTGATCCATTACTTGACTTAAATCATCATAGAAGGACTCGATTTCATTTTCTGAACTCTGTGAAGTTGGTGCATAAACTTGAACTATTTTTAGAGTGTACATTTTACACAGCCTAATCACAATCCAAGCTACCCTGTCTGATAAACTACTGACTTGACTACGTTACCAACAACCTCTCGATTTATCAAGAATCCTACTCTACTAGATCTTTCTTTTTCCATACCTCTATAATAGAATAGGTGGTGACCATTTTGTAATTGTATCAGTTTTTCTTCCGCTTTTCGGATTTCGGTCAGTCGTTCTTCCATTAAACTCTTCAGTTTGTGGTCTTCTAAGAGAGTTCTTACGTTGTAAGTATAGATCTTAATTTTCTTCATGTTGTTTAATGTCCAAGACTTGGATATACTTGGACAGTGCTTACTCACATTCGGTGGCACACTGCCCGTAAGCACACAACGCAATGCGATTGGACCGTTAGGAGACGATGATCCAACAGGAAAGCCCGGTTTTCTTTTGATTTTGCAATTCATGGTTGCTATGAAGGAATTTTGGCAATAATCTCACCTTCCTGCCAACCGGTTTCTGGTGAGGTATTTCTCTGGTGTCACCTTATTCGTTATATTCAGTGGAGCTGTATATATCTATAGGGTGCCAAATGGTCCAGGCCGTCATTATGACGATACCCAATATATCTATGAGGAATTTCCCTGTTCGCAACCAGGGATGTGCCAGTTAGCAGTGGGTCCTACGACTGTGTGTAGAGATTTCCTCTCTATCGACATAGCTTTTGTAATCATTAAGATTCTCAAACTTATCTACCACGTCAAGGTGTCAACTCTCGGATAGGTATATATATATATATATATATATATATATATATATATATATAATATTATATATATATATGTATATATATATATGTATATATTATATGTATATATATATATATATGTATATATATATATATATATATATATATAATATTTGTATGTATATATATATATATATATAATATGTATATATATATTATGTATATATATATTATGTATATATATATTATATATGTATATATATATTATGTATATATATATTATATATATGTATATATATATTATATATATATATATATATATATATATATATATATATATATATATATATATATATATGTTGGGGACGCGCATGCGTGGGTTGGTGGCTGCGCGCGCGCGTGTCTCTGCGCAAATGTAATTGCAAACATTAATATACGGATGCCGAGTAAGATATGAATTCAGATGTAGATATTGCTTGCATATATAATCATATAGACGGAGAGTTAGATAGGAATTCAAATACAGATATTTATAAACAGGAATATTTTATGGAGGTTTGTAAACCCCGGAATGGTTTGGCAGGAGATGGAATTGCAAAGAGGAGATGTAAGAGGAGGGAGAAAGAGGAGGGGAGGAAGAGGAAGGGAGGAAGAGGGGATGTGGAAGAGGAGTAGCAGGCAGGAACAGAAAAGGGAAGAAAAGGAGGGAGGAGGAAAATATGGATGGAGGAAGAGGAAGAGGGAAGAAGAAAAGGATGGATGAAGTGTAGGGTAGAGGAAGAGGAAGGTAGAGGAAGAGGAGGATGAAGGAGGAGACGAGGATGGAGAAAGGAGGATGCAGGAAAGGAGAAATGTAGAAAGAGGAATAGGGTGGAAAAGGAAGAGGGGAAAGAGGAGAATGTAGGAAGAGGAAGAGGTAGAAAGAGGTGGATGGAGAAAGAGGGTGAAGAAGGAAAAGGAGGAAGTGAATGGAGGAAGAAAATTAAAAAGAAGGGAATAGGGGAATAGGACGATGAACGAAGAAAAGGAAATGCAAAGAAGGGGAATGAGGTAGTAAGAGGAGGAGGTAAGAAGAGGAGGAGGTAATAAGAGGAGGAGGTAGTAAGACGAGGATGTAGTAAGACGAGGATGTAGTAAGACGAAGATGTAGTAAGACGAGGATGTAGTAAGACGAGGATGTAGTAAGACGAGGATGTAGTAAGACGAGGATGTAGTAAGACGAGGATGTAGTAAGACGAGGATGTAGTAAGACGAGGAGGTAGTAAGACGAGGAGGTAGTAAGACGAGGAGGTAGTAAGACGAGGAGGTAGTAAGACGAGGAGGTAGTAAGACGAGGAGGTAGTAAGACGAGGAGGTAGTAAGACGAGGAGGTAGTAAGACGAGGAGGTAGTAAGACGAGGAGGCAGTAAGAGGAGGAGGTAGTAAGACGAGGAGATAGTAAGCGGATAAGCTAGTAAGAGAAAGATGGAGGAAGAAGAAAATGAGAGGTCGACGAGAATGGAAGATGATGATGATAATTGAGGAAGAAGAGGAATTAGAAATAAGTGAAGGGTGGAGGAATAGGAGAAAGGGATATAAGGATGGGGAATTAGTGAAAATAAGGAGGAGGGAGAAATAGGTGGAGGGAAGAGCAAGAGGAGGGAGGAATAGAAGAGAGAGGGAGCAATAGGGGTAAGTAGGAATGGTTGTGAGATATAATGGGAGAAAGAACAAGGTGGCAGTGGAATAGAATGAAGGAGGATAGAGGAGATGGAAGAAGCAGGAAGAGGAGGTGAATAGAAGAGGATAAGAGACAAAAAGAAAAGGATAATAGAGAAAGAAGGAGAAGGAGGAAGAGGAGAAAGGCAAAGGAGAAAGACAGTGCAGGAAGAGAAGGTGGGCAGAGGAAGAGGACAAGGCAAGAGGAGGACATTGGTAGAGCAAGAAACGAAGCAAGAAGAGGAGGGAGGAGGAGGAAAAGGCAGTAGGAGGAGGAGGAATAGGAGAGAGGAAGAAGAGGAAAGAGGAAGAGAAGGAAGCAGAGAGAGAGTGAGAGTGAGTGAGTTAGTGAGATTGGTTGAGAGTGAGTTAGTGAGAGAGAGAGAGAGAGAGAGTGTGTTAGTGAGAGAGAGAGAGAGTGTGTGAGTGAGTGAGTGAGTGAAAGTTAGTGAGAAAGAGAGAGAGAGAGAGAGAGAGTGAGTGAGAGTTAGTGAGAAAGAGAGAGTGAGTGAGTGAGTGAGTGCGAGGACGAGTATGGAGCACATCTGTATGCAGGAGTTCCGTGGCATGTGCTGCATCGAAGCCTGGAAACACAAGACCCGACATTCGCCTCACCTTTACCCATGTGCAGGCTGCTGCGCGCATCCTGTCTGTTTTGCTTTTGTTACTGCCTGCATGTCCATCCATGTCACTGATTCCTCACGCCCATGGGCACATGGGGGCGCAGCCGAGGGCGAGAACAAACGCCCACGCACCAGCCCACGCGTCAACAGACACTTGTAGACCCTCCAGAGTCCTCCATGCACCCTTCTGCTCCATCTATTCAACTATTTGAGATGAGGTTTGTGTGTGGCTGCGGATGCGAAGCACTCGGGCTCACACCTGCGCACATACCGAAACGAATGATGTCTGGACGGGGAGGATGTACTGAACGCGCGCAAAAACATACACACACACACACACACACACACATACACATACACATACACATTCACACACACATATATACATATATGTGTATACATTTATCTATATATATATATATATATATATATATATATATATATATATATATATGTATATATATATATATATATATGTATATATATATATATATATATATGTATATATATATATGGTAGCTCGCTGGCCGAGCTGGTTAGGGAGTTGTTACTTGCGGCAAAGGTCGAGGGGATGGTGGCTCGAACCCTGCCACGGGCGAAGTTGCAATGTGCTGGAGGACAATATCATATTATTCGAATGTAATATAATCACAAGAATATGCCGGGACACAATCATTCTCTTGATTTATGATCGTAGTGGTTAATATGATTCAAGTAACAGGATTCTACACACACAAATATTATTTTTAGTGTGGGAATGATATAGCAAATAACAACAAAAGTTACGATTCTAGAAATAGAAATCTTATCACTGTAGAACAGTACTTTTTATATTGGATTTTGGTGAAACGCCAGGATATTCTAATTAGGTTTCTTTCAGCCTTGGATTGATCTCTTTGCGGACTAAAATCATCTGTCCTTAGAAACTGTGACAATGAGTGTACCTTCCCTACCTAGTGGCACTTTTCCTCTTAGCATAACTTCCTTTAGATGATTTAATTCATGTCTTTGGTGTCCATTTGCCACGAACTCCTTCCAAAAGCCTTACTTACCTAGTGGTACTTTCACTCTTAGCATAACTTTCGTCAGGCGATTTCATTCATACCCTTGGTGTCCACTTGCCACGAACTCCTTCCAAAAGCATTACGTACCTAGTGGCACTTTCCCTCTTAGCATAACTTTCGTCAGACGATTTCATTCATACCCTTGGTGTCCACTTGCCACGAACTCCTTCCAAAAGCCTTACGTACCTGATGGCACTTTCCCTCTTAGCATCACTTTCGTCAGACGATTTCATTCATGCCCATTGTGTCCAATTGCCACGAACTTCCTCCATTAGCCTTCCGTTAGCTTATTTCATTCATCTGTGTGTGAAAACAATCACTACCCCCCACCATCACCCACCCCCACCCTCCTGTGATGGCAAAGCTGTTTGAAGTTGTGGATAATGTGTTGGAGGTGGTGGTGGTGGTGGTGGTGGTGGTGGTGGATGGTGTATCAGAGTGGTGAAAGCGTAGTAGAGATGTGGCGGTGGTATAGTGTGGAACTTGTGTGGTACAGTTGGAGTATAAAGTTTGCGTAAGCTTGGTGGTGGTTGGGATGGAGGGTGGGGGTAGGATTCGGGGCTTTAGAGGGCTTTTTAAGAAATGCAAAATAAATAAAATAAATAAATAGATAGATAAATAAATAAAAAATCTGGTTCAAAGAAGACGGATGCTGTCGTCTTCATCTCGTGAGTGTTCGAGTCATTTAGTCACCATAACTTAAAAAGTCATCATTTCCAATCGATGTAATTGTCATTATTGTTATCATTATTATTATTGAAAAAATATCATTCCCTTCACTAAATGTAAATTTGTGGCAATATTTCTGTTGATTGTAAAGATATGACAGCCACTTCATTGATAAGGTACTTATAACAACCCTCTCGCTGAGTGGGAATATACATAGTAACCACCTTATTTACACGAGGTTTTATCAGCTCCATAGATCCAGTAGTGTTCTTTCTGAATGTTTATTTTATTGTGTTGATGAGGCAGATGAAGGGAATTAAAAAAAATCGCAATCGATCTCGACTTCTTTATTCCTAGACTAGAGGTTCTTAATCTTCAGTGTCCGTGTCCCGTGGCATCTAGAAAAATATTCTCGTACTCCCATCCAATATAATTACAATGCAAACATATGAAAAGGATTAGTGATACAAATTTGGCTTTGCTTTCTCAATGTAAATATACATTACCATTGCACTGGCTATCATGTCTCGTACCCCCAGGCTTAAAGTTTCGTATCCCTTAGGGTTACAAGTACCCCAGGTACCAGATACCCCAGGTACCCCAGGTACCAGGTACCCCAGTACCACAGCCCTACACCCTTTCCAGATGCTTTAAATTGCTCAATGTTAGCATGAGTGAAATATGCAATATGCGCTACATTGTTGAAGGCATTAGACCCCAAGTCTATCATCACGGACACTTCAAACTGACCCACAATGTACCAGAGTTCAGCAAATACACCTTTAACTGTTGAATGTTTAGTATAAGGGGTGATAGGTGGTAATGGATATGGGACTACCTAATGTAGGCTTTATGGTCTCCTGCAGCATCCTCCATTCTTATATTCTTATTTCTATGTAAATTGTTTTCCTTATAATTCAAGTGGGTTTTTGTAAACACAGTTGTATGCAACAATGGTGCGGATTAGTTCATTTGCGTTATTATGTTGGCGCCATGCAAGTGTGTGATGATCAACGAGAAACCCAAGACTGTGTATTCAGGACGTGTTACCCCCCTCATCACGGTGACGTTACGTCATCTGACACCGGATGTAACAGAATCTATACAGTGTGCCACTGTATTGAAGGTACAGGTTGAGCGTTCTGTTGTTGGTCTCTATCAGCTAGACGAAGTAATTTGGTTACGTTGTCGAGCCCTTCACTTGTCTCAGACATTTGACTTCGAGGAGAGACATTTGACTGCGGGGAGAGACATTTGACTTCGGGGAGAGACATTTGAATTCGGGGAGAGACATTTGACTTCGAGGAGAGACATTTGACTTCGGGGAGAGACATTTGACTTCGGGAAAAGACATTTGACTTCGGGAAAAGACATTTGACTTCGGGGAGAGACATTTGACTTCGGGGAGAGACATTTGACTTCGGGGAGAGACATTTGACTTCGGGGAAATACATTTGACTTCGGGGAGAGACATTTGACTACGGGGAAAGACATTAGAATTCGGGGAAAGACATTTGACTTCGGGGAAAGACATTTGACTTCGGGAAGAGACATTTGACTTCGGGGAGAGACATTTGACTTCGGGGAGAGACATTTGACTTCGAGGAGAGACATTTGACTTCGGGGAAAGACATTTGATTTCGGGGAGAGACATTTGACTTCGGGGAGAGCCATTTGACTTCGGGGAGAGGCATTTGAGTTCGGGAAAAGACATTTGACTTCGGGAAGCGTACCTTAATTGAATGAAATCCCTTGATTATTAGCTAGTGGTAGGTGTTTCTGAATAGTATTCAAGACGGACGATACGAAAGAGTTGAATAATTTCTGGACAGGGAAGAAACATTTCGCTAACCTCTTCTTTGTCGCAAGTTGACTGCACAGAAATATGGCAACCTTTCACACTCTGGAAATCATATTACATAAAATCCCCTTCGATGACCGTAAATATATGTCAGCTTTATCTCAGACTAGAAATATTTGTATTATTTTTTTAATGCCTAATAGCACATGGCAGATCCTTTCAGCATTCAGAAATATACGTTAGCAAATTCATTTCATTAATTAGAAACAAGTGTCACCCCCTCTAATACATCAAAAACATGTGTAGTTCTTTTGATGCTCGAAAACTGTTAGCGTTTTCATTGCTTCGTATAGTGAGTCATCATTTCCAATGGATGTAATTGTCATTATTGTTATCATTATTATTATTACTGTAAAGATATGACAGCCACTTCATTGATAAGGTACTTATAACAACCCTCTCGCTGAGTGGGAATATACGTAGTAACCACCTTATTTATAGTTAGATATAAATACACCCTTTCTTGAATAAAAAACAACAACATAGGTGGTTCCTTCCTGGACATGCATGCCAAACCATTTGATTTCTTTAAAAGTACATGACAGCGACCTTTCCGGAGAGAGAAAAAAAAAAAATGAGGATTCTGCTAAGGTTTTTTCAGTGCGTGTGTAGCAAAACTGCAATGCGTCGGAATAAGTGAGTCACTTTTACTGCGTCGGAAGAAACACCCTCCCTTTTCAATCCCGGTGGAACACAACAGCTCGGGTACCGTGCAATCCATTGAGGTCTCGGCCACGCTCCGACACTCCGCGTTGTAGATTTTGTACCGAGATGGTGACCACTTCGTTGACGCTTCCGGGGACCGTGGCTCACGGTTTGGATGTACTGTGCCAGACACCAGGGGATACTGTTTGCTTGGAGGGGCGTGGTTGTAGGTGTGGGGTGTGGGGGCGATTCCTCTCCTGAGTCGGCCGATGTGTGATCCGTCTCTCAATTGAATAAAGTCATCTGCGTCTCTCTCTCTCTATCTATCTATCTTTCTCTGTGTCTCTCTCTATCACACACACACACACACACACACACACACACACACACACACACACACACACACACACACACACATACACACACACAGTAACCTCACAGCAATATCTACACACAATTGCACAGTGCTGAAGAGCCTGTTACTCCAATGTTTAAAGTTACAAGGTCGATGACAAATTATTTTTGTTCTGAATAATGTATACACCTTCTTCATGATTTCCCGCGTGAATGCGCGATGGCATTTGATACTTACACCAAGTGGAGGGGACAAGATCACCGCCACCGTGACCCCTGCCTGTCGTTAAAGGTAATTAAATGAGTCAGAGTGAGGGGAGATGGAGTGAGGGACTGAAGGTGGGAGAGAGGCAGGGAGAGGGGGAGAGGGAGGGAGAGAGGAAGGGAATAATACAAAGAGTGAGAGGGAGTGTGAGAGAGAGATAGGGAGGGAGCGAAGGAGGAAGATTCTACTTGGCCATGTACCTTAAATAGGGGGACTGAAGTCTTTGTACATGTGTACTTAACATTGTCTTATAAACCAATCGTTACTGTGAACTCCTTTGACCATTTCGTACAATTTTGGGTCGAATCTATATTAATGTATCTCTCTCTCTCTCTCTCTCTCTCTCTCTCTCTTCCATACGATGTCCTCTTCTTTACCCTACACAGTGGTTTTCCTTTGTATGAATTAAAACAAAGATGTATTTGTCGATTGTGTAAAGTGAGGTGCTTCCAAAGGACGGTATTTTGCTGTGACCGTGGTTCCCATCTCGATTCACAGAGTTGGGAAAGCTAGGGTAAGTGACAACTACTAGGTGCCATTAGGAAATTAACAAGAGACTGTTTTTAAGAGAAGAGGAGAGAAAGTAGACCAGTGTCAATAAATAGAAT
>NC_134787.1:11550522-11555522 GCF_046742065.1 Oratosquilla oratoria
TTGTGTTGGGCCTATGAAAATACAATAGTAAAAGATACGACAAAGCGAAAGAAGGAATGTGTAAAGAAATGTTTGTATGTGCAAGGGGTTGAGTGTGAACGATATAGGGACATGAATGTATAAGAGACCGAAAGAAAATGAAATATGATATTAGATAACAGAAACGTGATACACGTATGGGGGGAAATTAAAAGAACAAATGAAAAGAAAAAAAAGTTGTAATAATATGAATAATTGCCTAAGATAAACGAAAGAAACGAAACGTGATAAACGCGACCGTAGGACGTGAACGAACAAAAAGCAAATGGACGTGGTTGCGAGAAGGCGAACTTTTCGCTCGAGATGGTGGGGCGAGAGGAAAATATTGGCGAAATTTCGACTGCTGGCAGAGCTGGGAGGCAAAGCCTACGTTTGGGGGAACTAGTGCCTGACAGCTCTCCACCTGTCAATTACCGAATCCCTCCTCCAAACTCCCATGTCGCCAAAACTTCCCTGCAGGTCCCTGCAGGCCCCTGCAGGCCCCTGCAGGCCCCTCCCCCTGGTACTGCGGACCCTCCGTCGCTAATTGAAAACCCTTACTGCCCTGAACGTCGTCCCTGTTTTCCCTGACTCTTTCAGCGGTAATGTCACCCTTTTGGCTCCTCCCTTCCCTATTCTCAACTCCTTTGCCGGGTTTCACTTTGCTTCTTATTCTGAAAGTCGCAAAGATTTTTTTTTTTCTTTCTTTTTTCTTTTTTCTTTCTTTTCTTTTCTTTTCTTTTCTTTTTGTCTAAGTGGTGCAGCCTCCCAGAATTAACCTTTCGCTTGCCAAGTAGCAATGTGTCTCCGAAATTCTGTCATTTCTTCAACAGTAAACAGGTTAGGTGTCCCAACAATCCTTAAGGTCCCAGACCCTACCCCTAACCACCTTGCCTTCAGAGTTCCTAAAACGGGTCTATAACCCTCAGCTGGTTCATACCATCTGGAGGCTGCTACAAGATATTTCATAATTGAAACCCGATTGTTAACACAATGAAAATATTTGAGGAAACTAAAAAAACGTAAGATTTGGTAAGATCTGGTCAATATTACCCTCGTCTGATACTTAAGGTTCCCCCTCGGGTGATTAAAATCGCATGGCGTCAGCTAAAATAATGTAGACGAAATTTCCGTTGCTGTGGAAAGGTTGGAGTAATGAACCTTTGTTCAATTGGTATGAACTGAGGGCGGTGTCTCTACATCCACTTCCTTTGTCCCTCTTGCTTAAGCCAGTCTTGTCCTCTTGCCTCTTGCCTCTTGTTCCTCTTCTCCCTCCTCTCCTTTTCTTCCTCCCCCTCTCCCTCCTCTTCTGCCTCCTCTTCCTCCTCCAGTTTTTCCTCCTCTTCTTCCTCCTTTCCCTCCCCTTCATCATCTTCCTTCCCATCTTCCCTATCCTCTTCCTCCCTTTCTTCCTCCCCATCTTCCCTCTCCTCTTCTTCCCTTTCTTCCTCCCTTTCTTCCTCCACTTCTCCTTCCTATCCCTCCTCTTCCTCCTCCTCTTCCTCCTCCTCTTCCTCCTCCTCTTCTTCCTTCTCTTCCTCCTCCTCTTCCTCCTCCTCTTCTTCCTTCTCTTCCTCCTCCTCTTCCGCCTCCTCTGCCTCCTATTATTCCTCTCTTCCTCCTCCTCATGTCTTTCCTCTCACTCTTCCTTCCCATCTTCCTCCTCCTCTTTCTCCTTATCTTATTCATGCTCCTCCTCCCTTTCATTTTACTCTTCATCCTCTTTTTTATCCTCTTCTTCCTTTTCATTTTCCTCCTCCTCATCATTCTCCTCTTTCTTCTCATTCTACGCTTCCTTTTCATCTTCCTCTTTCTCCTCATCTTACTTTTCCTCTTCCTTTTCTTTTTCCTCCTTCTCTTTCTCCTTCTCTTCCTCCTTCTCTTCCTCATTCCCTTCCTCCTCCTCTTTTTGCTCCTCTTTCCATACGCCTTCGTTTATCCTCCCGTGTTCCTCCTCTCGTCATCTTCCTCCTCCCTTCTTCCTCCTCCTCCCTTCTTCCTCCTCCTCCCTTCTTCCTCCTCCTCCCGTGTTCCTCCTCCTCCTGTGTTCCTCCTCCTCCCTTCTTCCTCCTCCTACCGTGTTCCTCCTCCTCCCGTCTCCCTCCTCCTCCCGTCTCCCTCCTCCTTCCTTCTTCCTCCTCCTTCCTTCTTCCTCCTCTTCCCGTCTTCCTCCTCTTCCCGTCTTCCTCCTCCTCCCGTCTTCCTCCTCCTCCCGTCTTCCTCCTCCTCCTCCCGTCCTCCTCCTCCTCCCGTCTTCCTCCTCCCGCCTTCCTCCTCCTCCTCCTCCCCGTCCTCCTCCTCCCGTCCTCCTCCTCCCGTCTTCCTCCTCCCGTCTTCCTCCTCCTCTTCCCGTCTTCCTCCTCCTCTTCCCGTCTTCCTCCTCCTCCCGTCTTCCTCCTCTTTCACCATTTCCTTCTTCGCTTATCTTCGTGGCCCTCCTGCAAAGGTCTCGTTGGCGCTCCCTCTCCAAATCCAGCCGCCATGTCCTTCCAATTGGATCCAAGTTTATGAGTGATGAAACTGCGAATACTTTTTTTTTTCTATTTTGGTGTTGTCAATCAGTCAGACTTTATATTTCACAATATTTAGTGTAATTTTTTTGCTTATATTTATCTACAATAAGCGCTCGTGCACATTTAATGTATACAGCATCAAATGACAAGGGATATGGGGTGCTATTACTAAGAAATATAATATTCTTTTTAGTAAATGATAATTATAATGAAATATAATAAGGAAATGAATGAAATAAAAGTATTTATGCAAATATATGATCTTTCGGATGCAATGTGGATCGACATTGTCCATATTGATAGAAGCGAATATGACATGACATTTGTATTGCCGTAACATTTGTATTGACGTAACATTTGTATTGACGGAAACATGTCCAGCGAGTATATTAAGATATAAATATACTGAGTTTTAGTTGCCATTGCTTGTCAACAGTAACCTCAGAAGTAACTTTACAAATACCAGAAAAAATATTTACTCGTGCGAACACAATATCCTGCCCCATGAGTTGCCAAATTAATGCAAATATACCTTTCCCTGTCGGGTAATCGATAAGTTTCCGTAGATAGTCTCATTGGTCAAATTAAAGTATATATTTCCTCTATGAAAAACAAGGTATTCATACAACATCAGCAAATGATTGAAAAATCCTCAGAAAATTTCTAGATGTTATAAGAATCTGCCTACAATTGACTTTCTTTGACTTTTATGAAACATGCTAACATGTAAGAAAGTGTACATTTGCGAACATTTGCATCTAATTCAGAACTATGTAGATATATTGTTGTTATTGCATCAGTATATATTTCTTTACAAAAGTTGATAAAATTAAAAGACAGCTACTGCCTATTGAAATGGATTCACTACCTGACAATATGTATATATACTGTATATATATATATATATATATATATATATATATATATATATATATATATATATATATGTAAGCTTGATTCACTTGTTTCAAATGGAGTAAAGTAAAACGAAATTAAAAAGAGTAATAAAACCAACATACACACACACACACACACACACACACACACACACACACACACACACACACACACACACACACACACACACACCAAATTGGTTCCCAGCCTTGGAGATAAAACGCGCGAAAAGAGATTAAAAGCATTGGAACTGCCATCACTGAAAGAGAGAAAAAAAAAGAGAGAGAGAGAGAGAGAGAAGTGAGTTGATAGCAGTGTTCAGGTCATTAGAGGGAGTGGATAAAACTGAAAGAGAAGATCTCTCGGTTTGTCATGGGGAGAGAGTTAAGGGGACAAATCCATAGTACCACATGTCTCAAGCATCTTAAGAAACATAGTTTTCCACACAATTGCGTCAAATTCCGGACACACGCACGCGCACACACACACAGAGATAGACACACACGCAAAGACAGATACATAGACACATACGGAATATATATAGATATGTGAATATAGTATTTTATATTTTACTTTTCATGTATATATTTTTTCTTTAGTGTGGGCAGGCAGATTGAATGTGTTAAGAGTAAAAAAAAATCGGGATTCTTTCAACAGCACAGATATGTACATGTACATAAATCCATACAGACACGTTCACACACACGCTTACACACAAAAAACACGCACAAACACACACGCACAGAGACAGACACACACACACACACACACACACACACACACACACACACACACACACACACACACACACACACACACACAAATCGCGGTGCAGTGGTAGAGTTCCCGGCCGCCACTACGGAGGTCCAGGTTCGAATCCCGCCCAGGGCTGGATTAATTTCAATATCGCTGCGCTGCGAGTCGTTACTCCAAATCGTGGGCGGGGAGTTGAGTATGTGTGTGCGTGTAAGGTCACAGCATTACCCTTAGATCGGTCATATATGAGCCCTGAGCTCTCTTCCGGGAACGAAATAGTTGTCGATCACGAGTTAAACACGTGATCCAAGACCATAGTGAATCGCACACACACACTCAAACACGCACACAAACACGCACACACACACACACATGCACACACACACACACACACACACACACACACACACACACACACACACACACACACACACACACAAACACGCTCACACACAAACAAACACGCACACACACAAACAAACACGCACACACACACACATACACATACACATGCACACGCACACGCACACATATGGACACGCACACGATTCCCCTACCCCGCCTGTTTTCTCCCTCATGGCTTCAAAACACTTGAGGGCATCTGCGTCCCTCTGCCTCCGCAGTTCGCCCCCACAGCTTGCTTGTCCCGGGAGTCGCCCTTGCTGTCCGCCGTTAAAAAACTTTGGATTCTACTGTACTCTCAGCTTTACCTCCTCCATGTTTGTGCCTTTTCTCCTCGTGGACGTTTTGGTTATTTTAATTCAGTTTCTTCTCGTATGTTTTGCATTTCCGAGTCTTCGCTTCACCTCTCTGTCA
>NC_134787.1:11558022-11563022 GCF_046742065.1 Oratosquilla oratoria
TGTGTGCCTCTGTATGTGTGTGTATGTATGTGCGTCTGTGTGTTCGTATATATATATATATATGTGTGTGTGTGTGTGTGTGTGTGTGGTGTGTATGTATGTATGTGTGTGTGTGTATGTATGTGTGTGAGAGAGTGTTTGTGTGTGTCTATGTGTGTTCGCTTGTGTGTGTGTACTCACGCGTGCGTGTGTGTCCACATGTGTGTGTGTGTGTGTATGCACAACTCCCATCTACCGGACACGTATGTATACTACATACACCAACATCTGTGCATACCTCGCAGTGAAATATTATCTTTTATTCTAATATTCAGCTCTGCAATATGGGATTTGCTTTTACCGGCGGGTGTGACAAGAGTACCGGTTCCGGCTGCCGTTTGCTACTCTCTGATGCACTAGAGTTTCCGTGACCTGAGCCCAGAATCCTGGGTCGCTCCGGCCAGGTCGGGTCGGGACAGGTCGAATATACTCGCACACAGAACATTTTATTGTTGCAGCAAGTTGAGGAAAGCAAGAACAGAATTATTTCCTAACGGGTCCTTTCCCAGGCTTGGGATAATTTGCACTAAGTTTTGGGGTACTTTGCACTAACTTGACCTGACCTGAAATAACTTGACCTGGACTGACCTAAGCTGGCCTGACCTGATCTGTCCTAACGTTATATAATTCGACTTGGCCTGGACTGACCTAAGCTGGCCTGACCTGATCTGACCTGATCTTACCTAATTCAACCTGACCTTACCTAGCCTTATCTAACCTAAATGAACCTATCCTAACCTAAACTAATGTAGCCAAATCTGACCTAACACAACACAACACAATACAAATTATTCTTTGACATCCTGTTGAAAATAATCGTATACATACATACATATACCAAACGTTTTTTCCCCCTACACGGGGGGTAGCCAAAAAGAAAAAGGCATAGAAACCACTCCCACCCATTCCATTTCCTATATATTCCACTCCCCTCCACCCTCCTCCCTCCTTCTTATCTTGGCACCTCCTGGATGACGGGTCATCCCTGCATCCTGTCCACTGCCCTGGGTCGTAGTAGGTGAAATGTATGGACAACATTAACTCTGAGAGATGTCCAAATTATTTGATGTCGAGGAAGAGATCCATTGGGAAGAATTTTAATTTTGCCCAAGTAAGCAATATCAAAATTTACCCTTTATATATTCCCAGCAATTATATTATATCAATATTGACAATCTTTTTATTGTTATCGTGTGTTATCAGTGACAATAGCACCCTTGGACGTACGGCCAATGGCAAACTCGCTTCGTCAATATTATCGACAATATTTTGATACTGTCAATAAACTCTGATCTTACGTCGTTCCCATAAGGGATTTTGAATTGTGTGTCATCTGAATGGATTTCGCCCATCCCCGTGCATCCCAGCTACCGAGAGGTTGCCACGGAATTTAATAGATTTTTAATTCAAAAAGAATATATATATGTATGTGTATATATATATATATATATATATATATATATATATATATATATATATATATATGTGTGTGTGTGTGTGTGTGTGTATGTATATATATTGCAGAAACCACAGGGAAAATAAAGTCGGAATACTCTGAGGATGTCGTAATAGACGGAAACGTTTAGTATTCCGACTTTATTTTCCCTGTGGTTTCTGCAATATAATTTAGTCACGCATTATTGTGATTACTTTTGCAATATATATATATATATGTGTATATATATATATATATATATATATATATATATATATACACACACACACACACACACACACACACACACCAATCATTTACAACAAGGTTCAGAAATAGTTCATTGGTAGATTAGAAGTGCTGTTTATATATAATGGTGCCGCGGTTTGCAATGCAAGATTTCACATACTCAATATTGTGTGTATAGAAATATCTCGTCTCTATAAAAGGAAAGTGGGATACACAAGAAAATGAAACAAAGAAGTGAGATGACGTGGTAACCAAAGGAAGGTTAAAAAAAAAAATTGGATAAAAAGACAAAAAAAAAAAAAAAAAAAAAAAAAAGTTAGGATGTGTTATATATCCATGACACCCTGACTCTTATAATTTTGATATTTTCTAGGAAGATAATATTCGTAATTTCAATTAATCAACTAGTTCATTGGAAGTATTTACGTATTTATTAATTTATATTAATTTATGTGTTTGTGTATGTATTCATTTCTTTATTGTTTATGAATTGCTATTTATATGTCTACCTATTTACTAATGAATTAATTTATGTATTTATATATGCGTTTATTTATCATCTAGAAAATTATATTCATTTGTCTATTCATTTATCTATTCATTTAATTATATACTTGTTCATTTATCAATTTACCTATTTTACTAATTTATTTAGATACATATTTATTAGTTTATATATCTATTTGATTATCTATTTACCTATCTAATAATTTATCTTTATTTATAATTTTATCATTCCATCTATCTATTCATTTATCTTTCTGTCTATCTGTCTATCTATCTATATTTATTTATGTCTATTTATCTATCTATCTTGGGAATTCTTGTCTTGGGTCGCATGTCAATAGAGGAACTTACACCAAAAGGTACTTAACTCCCAATGAACCCTTCACATTTACCCTGTGTGTGTTTGAAGTGCTTGTAAAGGGAACTGCTGGATTCTCATTCAGGCCTAAGTGAGCGTAATCTGAACATGATATATCAAAAGACCTTATCCTCCTTATGAAGAGAGTGGCCAAGTCAAAGCGTACATCCAACCTACACCTTTCCTACACACATCCAAAACCCATTCGTTTTCTCCCTCATCTCAGCACTTGGTGGGTGAAGGATCATATATGTATCACGCCTCACTACTCAGACCAAAAGCAATGCAGCAGGGCACAGCACTTCCGCAGCAAGGCCCGACAACGGAACTGGTTGATCCCAACTAGTTTGATGTATGACAATCTCCTTCATCCATAGATTTACGAAGCAGACAAGAACGTCCCCTCCGTCTCGTTTCTTTATCCACTTACATCCACATTCCATCCACATCTGTCTTTTGAACTCTCATCTTTACTCATCCTATGCGTCCTATACTCCGTCCATCCACCTCAGCCTCGGTCCTCTCTTCAAGATCATTCCATCCACTTTTGCTTTCCATGCTATTTTTGCTAGCCTTTTCTCACTCGTTCTTTTCATAGGCTGTCCGAGTTTGTTGAAGCTGGAGAGTCAAATTTAGAGATCTTGTTATGTCTAACGCCCGAGGAATCTGTGCGCCTTAATGAATTGACCCGGAGAACGTAATTGATGACGCATTTGCTGAACTTTTCAGTCCAATTGGCTTTAAGAAAGCTATTTTGGACGATCAGGGATGTTGTCGTTTCTTCTTCTTCTTCTTCTTCTTCTTCTTCTTCTTCTTCTTCTTCTTCTTCTTCTTCTTCTTCTTCTTCTTCTTCTTCTTCTTCTTCTTCTTCTTCTTCTTCTTCTTCTTCTTCTTCTTCTTCTTCTTCTTCTTCTTCTTCTTCTTCTTCTTCTTCTTCTTCTTCTTCTTCTTCTTCTTCTTCTTCTTCTTCTTCTTCATCTCTGTCTTCTTCTTCTTCTTCTTCTTCTTCTTCTTCTTCTTCTTCTTCTTCTTCTTCTTCTTCTTCTTCTTCTTCTTCTTTTCTTCTTCTTCTTCTTCTTCTTCTTCTTCTTCTTCTTCTTCTTCTTCTTCTTCTTCTTCTTCTTCTTCTTCTTCTTCTTCTTCTTCTTCTTCTTCTTCTTCTTCTTCTTCTTCTTCTTCTCCTCCTCCTCCTCCGCAGCAGCAGCAGGTTTACTCCCACAGCTGTCCTCTGCCCCCCCTCCTCCACTTTCCCTCCCTCCACATCTCCCCATTCTCCCTCACATTCCGCCCCTCCTCCTCCTCCTCCTCCTCCTCCCACCCTTCTCACCAGCCCCTCCTTTTCTTTGCACGCAATCCTCAAATAAGACGGATGGAATGAAGAGGGCGAAATTGATATTCCCGGACAGAGCATTTAGGATGTTTTCTCCGTGAAGAGAAACAGATTTGCGTCCAAAGTTCCCGCGAATACAGCGCCGCGCAGCCAAGTGGCCGGGCGGTAAGTTGGGCAAAATGGCAAAGTGGCGCAGCATCGGTAACAAAGTGGAAGTTGGGAAAGATGCAGTGAAGATAGGAAGTGGTAAAGAAGTGTCCTAGTTGAGAGGCCCGGAACAATGAACATTAGAAGTGGCAAGACGGGGAAGTGGCTGGGTAGGGAAGTGACAAGGTGGCTAAGGGGGAGAGGAGGAGATTTAGGAAGATGAGAATTTAACAAGGCAGGACAAAGGCAAGGTTAGGAAGTGGGAAAATGGAAGGATGGCAAAGCCGGTAAATGGCAAGAGAAGTGGCAAAATATGGAAGTGGACGGTAAAAGGGCGTGAAATAGTGAATATATAGAGGATGTAGGGATGACCCGTTATCCAGGAGGTGCCAAGATAAGAGGGAGGGAGAAGGGTGGAGGGGAGTGGAATATATAGGAAGTGGAATGGATGGGAGTGGTTTCTATGCCTTTTTCATTTTGGCTACCCCCCGTGTAGGGGGAAAAAGCCTTAAGTATATGTATGTAAAAAAGAGTGGCGAAGAAAGAAGCGATAGAAAAAAATAGAAAAGTAAACTAGATAAGTGTAAAGTGGAAGTAGATGTGGAAAGTGGGAAAATGTGGACCAGGAGACTTAAAAGTGACTAGGTATGGAAGTAGACATTTGGGAAAGGACGAGAGTAGGTGTGCGGAATGGAAACCACCGAAAGTGGAGCAAGTTGATGAAGTGGCGACGCCGAGAAGTGGCCAAGACTAAGCGAATGGAAATAGAAAGTGGCCGAGAAATGGAATAGATGAGATTGGAAAGGCGAGAGCAATTGAGCACAAGAGAAGCGGTGATGAGAGAGGGCTGGAAGTGGGAATCTAAAAGAAACTGTGATGTGAAGAAAAGGAAAAAAAAAGTAAGATGGAGAGACAAAGACAGAGTGAGGGACGCA
>NC_134787.1:11570522-11580522 GCF_046742065.1 Oratosquilla oratoria
AATATCCGAAAGAACTCGCTATTGATCTAAGCTGTCTTTTTTTCAAGGATTCGTTCCTGAACTGAACAAAGGGATCTGATCTTTGCCGCAGCGGAATCTTCAAAGCGCGTCACAGCGTCAAAGAGAGGAAAAACTTCGATACACCTGAAAGAAAGTTAACAAGGAGTCGTAGTGAGTCAACAAAACAAGAGAAAAAATATATATATCTACGTCTTACTGACCTTCCTTATGGTGCCTCGACATCTCTTCGTACTTCACTGAACTCGAGGTCGACAGCCACCGGTGACTACCCCCCCCCCTCTCTTCCCTCCCTCCTCTACACTCTGGTCGTCTGAGCGCACGAGGAAAAATTTTGAAGGCTTGACGCAAGCTCCTTGCCTCTACCATGATCTAGTTTATAATAAACATATATTTGGATGTCTGAGACACGCGAGGAGCTTCTTTTGTGCCCTGATCTCCCCCCCCCCCTCACCTTGAGGGACAAGGGAACGCGGACGCTCCGGCTCTCTCTGAAGAAGTCTGTCACATGTCAGGTACCTGACAACCCACGTTTAAGCCACCTCAATACGGTAACACACTTTCCACTGTTCCCCATTTTTTCTTTCTTTTAGCTTACATCAGAAGATTTTATTTATCTATTTTTTAATTGAGGGGCTATAACTCACGAAAGAATTGGGTCTCGATTTCTCCATCCATCCTTTCTTCTATCCCTCATCGATCTCTCAGCCGAATGAAAGCTCCGGGTCTCATGTAAATCAAGACGACTACTGTTTCAGTCACCGAACTGAAGGTGTTACACGGTTCGCCTCTGATACTCCCTTTTTATCTGGAGACTAATGAGAGTTACGGAGATCTCTGGGTAAACAAGAAGCGTCTCCTGTGGTTCAGAAGAGAAATCGAGGAGGAGGAGGAAGAGGAAGAGACAAGGAGGAGGAGGATGGAGAGAAGACGATTGTTTAGATAAGAGGAAGACGTAGAGTAGAGAGGAAACTGTAGAGATAAGACAAATTGAGGAAGATGTGGAGGAGAAAGATGTGGGGACGAACAGGAGAAGGAAGAGAAATATGCGGAAGAAGGAACATGATGTAGAGCAGGAAGATGTGAAGGAAGAGGAGGAGGAGGAGGAGAACTTGGGAAGGGAGGATGTGGAGGAGTAATTTATGGAAAAGAGAAAGGATGACGATGAGAAGAGAGGAATAGGGGAGGAAAGGGAAGACGAAGAGGAAACAGGAGGAAGAGGATAGAATAAAGGAGAAAGGAGAAAAATAGTATAGGAAGAGGAGAAGAAACTAGAGGAGGAAAAAGACCAAATACAATAAGTATAGGAGAAGGAAAAGAAGGAAGAGGGGTTACAGAGGGAAGAGGAAGAGGAGGATGGAATCTCAAATAGTGAGGAAATGTACATTACCGTGTTCGAATTTTGTTTTTGACTGTAATGGGACGGCAAGGCTATCAAGTATTGACGTCCTTTTCAAAAAAGTTTCGGCCACGAGTTGCACTTTTTTGAGTTGCATGAACGAAAGGTTTTGGAAACAGAGACGACATTTAACACCTTCCGAACTGGGTGGGCCTTTTTCTTTTGTTCTTACTGCCGTCAGGCTCTCCCTCACACCATCTTGGTGACAAAAGATGGAAGCTTATCTCGTATCGCCCCTTCCATACCAGCTGGCACTAATACCTTTTATTCCAGCTGCCATTCAGATGGATCAAAGGCTTTAACAAGGATGACGATAACAAGGTCATCATATTAAGACAACAGGGCAGGATTCGCAGTAATGGATTTAAGTTTGACAATTTTAGATTTAAGAAGGAAATAGACAAGAATTGGTTTACCAATAGAGCGATCAACTTAGTAACCATCTAGTGAATAAGGCTTTAACAAGGGTGACGATAACAAGGTCATCATATTAAGACGACATGGCAGGATTCGCAGTAATGGATTTAAGTTGGACAATTTTAGATTTAAGAAGGAAATAGACAAGAATTGGTTTACCAATAGAGCGATCAACTTAGTAACCATTTAGTGATCGTTGAAACTAACGGTTGCTTTAATTTTTTTTTTTTCTTTTTTTTTTAACTTTATGGATGGGGACGGCAGGAGGTAATGGACATAGAACTGCCTAGTATAGGCCTTATGGTCTCTTGCAGTCTCCTTCATTCTTATGTTCTTATGTAACCCCTTCCACCTTTTGTCAGACTTTACATATTTCATTCTGGCAAGCAAACGTCAGGTGATTTAATTCAGTCAAGCATTGAACTTCTTGACGAGGGATTTTGTTCTGTATAGAAGGATAACATAAAGTCTATTTTTCTTTGACATACTGTTGCTTCCAATTACTCTAGACCTGTGGTTCTTAACCTGGGGGTACGAGACATGATAGCCAGTGTAGTGGTACTGTGTATTTACCATGAGAAAGCAAAGCAAGGTTTTTATCACTAATCCTTTTCATATGCTTGCGTTGTATTTAATGTGGATGGAGGTACGAGAAAATGTTCTGAGACGTCAAGGTGTACTAAGGGCACTGAAAAATGCTAAGAATCATTACTCTAGAATGATTGGAACTAATCTTAGACGTCCTTCAGAAGGGATGTCTGGTGTTAGTTGAAGGTAATACACTATGGTGCCTTGTATCTAGTTCTCGATAACTAGCGATTCTGTCTTTTAGCAATAATACCGAGGCAGAAGTATTAGAAATAAGTAGAAGAAAGAATTAGGAAATAAACAGCGTTCTTCCAGTCAGAGAATGATATTACATGACTGTTCCATAGCAGTGTCACTAATTCCTCGCAGTGTCAACTGTATAAATCCTATGCAGTCAGGATTGCATACAGGCATGTCACATTTTGCGACACCAACAAAAGAAAATATCGATTCACTTTAACTTTCACATTAGAAATCTATTTATTCATGATAAAAGACTTCCATTAAATGCAATTTGATAAATGTTCGTGCCCAAGGGATGCAAGGTCAAACAAGGTCAAACATCTTCAGTTAATGCGAGTGAGACGCCAGACAAAAGTCAGAGGTCAGCGCAAAGGACTCTGGGGATAATCTGTCTGCGCGGGAGGTGACGACGAGAGCCTCGGGACACAGGTGTGGGTGATGGCTCTCGTCCACACGAGAGAAATGCACCGCCGCGCCGGTACGTTAGTATACAAAAGGGATGTATGCAGAGCAGGTATACCCATGCATATATGAATATATATATGTGTGTATCAATGTGTATGTATATATATAATATTACAAAGGATTACAAAGGCAAAGCATGCCGACAGGAGACCTTTTGATCCATATCTAGGTCGGATGCAAAAAAAAAAAAAAAAAAAAAAAAAAAAAAAAAAAAAAAAAAAAAAAAAAAAAAAAAAAAAAAAAAAAAAAAAAAAAAAAAAAATCATATTAATAATAAATTAAAACTATAACAATGTAAATAACAATTAAAATACATAAATAAATGCATTGGTATAGTTGAATAACAAACAAACAGGTAAATAGTAAATGATAATAAATTGACATATAACTAATAATAAATGAAAATCAGACAGACAAATTATAACAAAACAAAAACAAATAATATAACATAAATTATAATAATTACAGCATCTTACTTAGGTATTTATCTAAATGATTCTTAAAGCTTCGAACTGAACTACATTGCACTACCTGTGCAGGAAGTTTATTCCATTCATTAACTACACGGTTGGCAAAGTTGTTTCTACCTACTTCCAAATTGAATCTATTTCCGGACAGTTTGAGACCATTGTTTCTTGTCTGATTCTCATTCAATGTGAAAATTTTGTCACTTTTGATGTTGTCAATTCCCTTTAGAATCTTAAAGACCTGTATCAAGTCACCTCTGAGTCTACGCTTTTTTAGGGAAAACAGATTTATGTGCTTAAGTCGATTTTCGTATGATTTATTTTTGATATTTGGAATCAGTTTTGTGGCTCGCCGTTGTACTTTTTCCAGTCTGTCAATGTCTTTAATGAGATTCGGTGACCATACGGAAACAGCATATTCCAAATGTGGACGAACTAACGATTTATATAGCTTGTTAATGAGTGATGGACTTTTGAAATCAAAAGATCGCGCAATCAATCCCAGAATCTTATTTGCTTTCTCAGAGGCTGAAATACACTGCTTGGATGATTTGAGGTCGTTACTGATAATTACGCCGAGATCTTTTTCACTATCCACTTTTGTTAACGAATTTCCAAATAACTTGTAATCGTACTTACTGTTATTTTTACCTATGTGCATTACCTTGCATTTACTTGTGTTAAATTTCATTAGCCACTTTTCAGACCATTGCTGTAATTGATCTAAATCTTCTTGAATATCTAATTGGTTTGAGTGATCATTTGCCACTCCGCACAGTTTTGTATCATCAGCAAATTTGGAAACAGTAGATTTTAGTCCATTGTCTATATCATTTATATATACTATGAATAGAAGTGGCCCAAGAACGGAACCCTGAGGAACTCCACTTGCAACATTTTTCCATCCAGAAGTTTTTCCATTTAAAACAACTCTCTGTTTTCGACCTTTCAACCAATTACTAGTCCAACCTAATAGGCTACCACTTATTCCATGCAAAGCTAATTTAGTAAGTAGTCTTTCGTGTGGGACGGTATCAAAAGCTTTTGCAAAGTCTAGATATATTAAATCTATATTGTTTCTTTTGTCATAATTCGAGATAACTGTGTTGTAGAATTCGAGTAAGTTATATATATATATATATATATATATATATATATATATAATGTATGTATAATACAGACACATTTCTTAATCTGTATACTCTGTACCTTTAGAATATCAATATAGACGAAAACGTTCTGTTTTTCAGTCTTTAGTTTTACACACCCACACACACAATGTATATATATATATATATATATATATATATATATATATATATATATATATATATATATATATATATATATATTGTATATTTGTGTTTGTGTGTGTTTCAAATGTAACTATAACTGTGCGTGTGTGTGTGTGTGTGTGTGTGTGTGTGTGTGTGTGTGTGTCTGTGTATGTGTATGTGCGCTTCTGTGAAGAGAGTGAATGAGTGAAGAGAAAAAGAAAGGGGAGAGAGAGAGAGAGAGAGAAAAGAGAAAGATAAAACAAAGCAAAGCAAAACATAACAAACAGCAAAAGGGACTAATCCAATGGAAATGGCCTTTGCCTCTGAAATTCGAAAAAAGAGCGCCAGGTGGCACGTGAGCTGGACGGGGATTTCCGCTGAGGCACTCTCCCGGCCAGTGCCGCATCAGCCGCGGCACTCGCGAGCTAAGAGTGCCGGGGTAACTAGCATGCATTAACGCGTGTGTGTGTGTGACACCTGGCATTCCCTCGCTTAACCCTAATGCAGAATCACCTCATTTCTGCAGCTGTAACGCCTGAATGTTTTTTTTTTTTTTTAAAGTGGAAGGTGCATTTATTGAATGTGCATTATTTTTGTTTGTATTCTACCTCCAAATGGTTCCATTCAGCTGCAACGGAACTTGGGGTACATGTTGAATAGCCCATTGAAAGCTGGAATATAGCGTTGGTTTTTATGTGGAAGATGGCTGATGATGTTATTATGTAATTAATTGAATCGTGCTGGATTAGACTGAGATCCCATATGGATGCAGATCAGCTTACTTTCTCATATATATATATATATATATATATATATATATATATATATATATAATATATGTATATGTATATAATAATATATGTATATATATGTATATATATGTATGTATATGTATGTATATATGTATGTTTATAATTGTATATATATATATGTGTGTGTGTGTATATATGTATATGTATATATATATACGTATATATGTATATGTATGTATGTATGTATATGTATGTATAGACAGAGACAAGTATGGTTAAGTATATAAAAAGGGAAGGGACACGGGTATTGGGAAAACAGAGGGAAAGGAGGAATGCATGATAGATAAATGAGGTGGATGAGCTTACTTTCCTCGCTTAGACTCGACTACATTTGGTACATTCTGCCTGATGCTTTTTAATCACCAACTCGGAGATGAATTGTTGACCAAGTTGATGATTAAAAAGTATCTGCCAGATGGAACCATACGTAATGACACAAACGCACACACACACATACACACACACACACACACACACACACACACACACACACACACACACACACACACACACACACACACACACACACACACACACACACACACACACACACACACACACACACACACACACACACACACACACACACACACGCACTTACAAATTCACATAAACTCACACACTCAAGCACAAACAAATGCACACAAACACACACGAATGCACACACACACATACACACACACACTCACACAGACACATACGCACACACATGCACACACACATACACAAGCACACATACACAAGCACACATACACAAACACACACACACACGTACACACAAAGGTATACCCACACACAAACACACACAAACACACGCACACACGTACACACACATACACACAAATGCACACAAAAACGCACACACACACGAATACACACACAAACACAAAGGAATACACACATACACAAACAACACAAAAGTACACGCACACACACGAATACACACACACGTGCGTATAAGCACGCACGCAGGCACAATACATATACATGTGTAAAAACGTACATAGAAGACATTTTAGGTATAGAGTGTTTTTATATGCATCAGCAACGCAGTTACCAATGTGGACCCCCTGAATTCGCAATTTTTTGCTCCGACTCGCACAGTTTAAATATAATTTGCCAAATTTTGGCAATTTTTTCTTTAGATGGCCAGCAAACAAATGGATAGTGATTCTAAAAAGTTGTGTAGGAAAAAATGATAAATGAATAAAAAAAAAGTTCGAGAGTTGAGTAGTTTGTGAGGATTTTTATTTTATACTCGTATATGTGTCATATTTTTTAACGTTATTTGACATATATCACTCGATTTTATATTTATGGTTTTTATGGATTGATTTAGAGTAAATCACAATAGAATTTGCTTTATAATACGAAAAACTAAAATATTTTCGTGGTTATATATAGAATGAGAACTAGAAGTATTCGCTCAATATATTTAATGGTGTATATATTGGGTTTATGCTCATATGTGAATATGTTTTTTTTTATGAAGTTTCCACGTACGCAATTATTTACTCTAGTTGTGTATGTATATATATATATATATATATATATATATATATATCTGTATACTCTGCACCTTGAAAATATCAATATAAACGAAAACGTTCTGTTATTCGCTCAGTACATTAAATGATGTATACATACTATTGTGTTTATGTTCGTATGTGAATATGTTTTTTCTATGAAGTTTCCACATGTGCAATTATTTACTCGAGTTGTTATTTTTCACGAACACGAGCGTTCGTTTATGTTTATTTCCTTCATTGTAGTGTACAGGAAAGGAACAACGTTCGTGGGGTTCTGTCTCTTATTCTCCAGTCACCATATATAACTTTGTGTGTGTGTATGATTCACCATAGTCTTAGATCACGTGTTGGACTCGTGATCGACAGCTATTTCCCTCCCGGAAGAGAGCTAAGAGCTCATATATATATGTATATATATATATATATATATATATATATATATATATATATATATATATATATATATATAATATGTACAACACTGAGTGGGTCCCAGTGACTCGAGATATATTTTTATCAACCACTATGCACTTTAATTCTAAGCCATCAACATCGGAAGAACCGTGGAGGCACATGCAGGAATTGAAACGTGGTAGGCCCGAGAAATCGAACCAACGGCGGCAAGCACGTGACCAGTGCCGTAGTGACTTAGACCAATACACCATCAAGAGAGATAATTTCTGCATGTGCCTCCACGGTTCTTCGGATGTTGATAGCCTAGAATCAAAGTGCATTGTGGTTGATCAAAAAAATATATATATATATATATATATATATATATATATATATAAATATATATATATATATAATATAATGTGTGTATGCTTAACATTTTCATCATAGTGTTCCACTTTTATTTTGTTTAAGCTCAGCAGAGATGATTTTCTATAGATGAATGGGCGGACCCTGTGTTGAACTGGGCCTCGATTAGTTAAGACCCACCGAGTCACTTTCAACCCATAAAGCACTTCATTGTGCTCAAGACCTTAATTTCCGCTGAATAAAATTGCCTGGTGATAACGAGAAAAAATGTACAAGTCACTGAAGTCGTTGAACAGGAGTGACAAGACTCGAAGACCTTCAAACACCCTCTTCACCATCACCTGAGTTGTCAACGAAGTTAGGTGTGTGTTCTTGGCTTCGTCTGTCTTCAAGGATCTTCTTGTATGTCCGCTGTATGTTATTGAGATACTTTCCGTCAGACGTAGAAGAACGTCTCTCTCTCTCTATCTTTCTTTTTCTCTCTATCTCTCTCTCTAACTCTTTATCTCTCTCTTTTTCTATCTCTTTATCTCTGTCTTTATCTCTATCTCTCTATTTCTCTCTCTCTTTCCCCACCCCTCTCTTTCTCGTTCTCTCTCTCTCTCTCTCTCTCTCTCTCTCTCTCTCTCTCTCTCTCTCTCTCTCTCTCTCTCTCTCTCTCTCCCTCCCTCCCCCTCTCTCTCCCCCCTCTCTCTCTCTCTCTCTCTCTCTCTCTCTCTCTCTCTCTCTCTCTCTCTCTCTCTCTCTCTCTCTCTCTCTCTTCATCTCTCTCTCTCTCTCTCATCTATCCATCTGTCTATCTCCTCTGTTCATCATCATGGGTTCCGTGCTGTTCTCCCAGTGTTTTCTCGATGTTCTTGTCCGTTCAGGCAGTATTCCGCTTCATTATGTTTTCCAATCTATTCCCGTCCCTCTCGTTCTCCCGTTGCTTCTCCCCTCCTCCTCCTCCTCCTCCTCCTCCTCCTCCTCTCGTGCCATCTTTCTTTCTTTTCTTCTATCTTCCCGTCTTCCCATTTTCCTTCTTCCTTTCCTGCTTGTTTGTTTTATGGCTTCTCATTCTCACTTCGTTTCTTCCCTTCTCTCTCTCCTCCTCCTCCTCCTCCTACTCTCATTTCTCTTCCTACCCTCTTTCTATCTTCACTTGTCGAAGTTCCTTCCATCTTCTTCATCCACGTGACGTACTTTGTGTATTTCTTGGCGTGGGTAATCTTCTTAGAGTAAAGATCTTCTTCCTTTCTCTTATCCTCAGCTTCTCCTCCTCTTCCTCCTCTTCCTCCTTCTCTCATTTCTCTTCCTACCCTCTTTTTATCTTTACTTGTCGAAGTTCCTTCCATCTTCTTCATCCACGTGACGTACTTTGTGTATTTCTTGGTGTGGGTAATCTTCTTAGAGTAAAGATCTTCTTCCTTTCTTTGGACCTGAAGATGTCTCTACCTTTTCACTTCCTCCGGGAGGTTTTGTCTTCAAGACGATGTTCCTGCTGACGTCGACGACGACAAGGGAAAAATAGTCTTGGTTCTTCATCTCCTCACGAACTCAACCGTCGTCCTTGACATAGCTTCTTTCTCCTCCCGAAGTTCTCCTCCCATCTCTCCTCTTCTCTCTCCCCGTTCTCATAATTATTACCATCACTATTATATTTTCTTTATTTATTATGACCTTTCTCTTTATATTTCTCTTCCTTTTTTATTTCTATTTTCTTCCTCCTCCTCTTCCTTCCCATAATTATTATCATGATCATCATATTTTCTTTCTTAATTATGACCTTTCTCCTTATATTCCTCTTTTACTTCTTATTCTTCCTCCTCTTCCTTCTCATAATTATCATGATCATCATATTTTCTTTCTTTCTTTATTCCCTTCCTCCTTATATTCCTCTTCCTCTTTTATTTCTTTCTCCTCCTCCTCTTCCTTCCCATCATATCTTCTTTCTTTATCATGACCTTCCTCCTTATATTCCTCTTCTTCTTTTATCCCTACTCATCTTCCTACTCTTCCTTCCCTTAATTATTATCATGATCAT
>NC_134787.1:11600522-11630522 GCF_046742065.1 Oratosquilla oratoria
TCTTAGCTTATGTCACCCTGGCTGTTCAACTTATACATGGATGGGGTGGTGCGAGAGGTGAATGCAAGGGTAGTGGGTCAGGGATTGGAGATGGTTAAGGAAAATGGAGAAAAGTGGGAGGTGAGCCAGCTGTTGTTTGCGGACGACACTGCGCTTGTGGCAGGATCGGAGGAGGGATTGAGGAAGCTGGTGACAGAGTTTGGGAGAGTTTGTGATAGAAGAAAGCTGAAGATAAATGTGGGTAAAAGTAAGGTGATGAGATGTACAAGGGGTGAAAGTGGCAGTAATCTGGAAGTGAGCATTAAGGGAGAGCAACTGGAGGAAGTGGATAGTTTTAGATATTTGGGTGCAAATGTGGCAGGAAAGGGTGGGGTGAAGGTGGAGGTAGAATGTAGATTAAGAGAAGCGAGCAAATGCCTTGGTGGTTTAAAAAGTGTAATGAGGAATGGGAATCTGGTAATGGATGCTAAGAGGAGACTGTATGAAGGAGTGATTGTGCCAACAGCACTGTATGGAGCAGAAACATGGAACATGAGAGAGGAAGAGAGAAGGAACTTGAATGTGTTTGAGATGAAGTGTCTGAGAAGTATGATGGGGGTTACTAGGCTAGATAGAGTGAGAAATGAGGAAGTGAGGAGGAGGACAGGGGTGGAAAGGGAGCTGGGAGATAGGGTGGATGAAAGAGTATTAGGATGGTTTGGACACATGGAAAGAATGAGTGAAGAAAGACTAGTAAAGGAGGTATGGAAGGCAGATGTGGAGGGAGTGAACATGAGGGGACGTCCTAGGATGAGATGGATGGATGGGGTGAAGGGGGCTTTGGGGAAGAGGGGAATGTCGGTTGAGGAAGGACGGGAGAGGACAGAAGATAAGGGTGAATGGAAAATGGTTGTATATGGAAAATGTTGTGAATGGGTGTGAGGTAGTGTGTGTGAGCAAACATTTTTGACGCAGCCCGAAGGGATTTCTCCCCGTCCTCTCCTTTATATGGGGGGACGGAGAGGGAGGGTCGCCGATTTAATGAAGCGGCCTTGCTGTGGATGTGCTGTGTCCTGCGACACTGCTTCTGACCCAGGGCGGTGGACAGGGTGTAGGGATGACCCGTCATCTAGGAGGTGCTAAGATGGGAGGGAGGGTGGAGGGGTGTGGAGTGTTTTCGGGGATGAAATGAGTGGGAATGTTTTTGTGCCTTGTCCTTTTTGGCTACCCCCCTGATAAGGGGGAAAAGAACCTTGGTATATGTATGTATGTATGTATATATTTTAAGACAACTTCCTGAATTAATTCACAGTCTCTTGCCCAACACTCGTGTAGTACCTACAGCAGTGTAGTTACTCTTGGAGTGGTTCATAACATAAATCAGTGGCCGTTGCCGGGTACTCCGAGGCCTTGGCTTTCTTTATTTCAAAGCCCGTCACTCCTGATTCGTTTTTAGTGTCCTAAGACCTCAAAGATCTTATAGTCTTTTAAGCTTTGTATATTTTTTAAGACAACTTCCTGAATTAATTCACAGTCTTTTGCCCAACACTCGTGTAGTACCTACAGCAGTGTAGTTACTCTTGGAGTGGTTCATAACATAAATCAGTGGCCGTTGCCGGGTACTCCGAGGCCTTGGCTTTCTTTATTTCAAGGCCCGTCACTCCTGATTCGTTTTTAGTGTCCTCCTTTTGAGACACACTGTTCTTATTCAGCGGCGCGGGACCCATTCGTCACCTCGGAGTAGACAGTGCCATTAATCCAGTGCCATTTGGACGCATGCCGAAGACTCGGTGCCGCGGCACCTTATCCTGAGTCCTCCCTTGGATACCATATGGCCGTATGTCACCATGTATCTCCTACAGCCAGACTACAAGAACGTTGTAAAACGTTTATTCAGAGTCGAGATCCTCAAGCTTGCCAACGCTGCAAATTTTTTGTCAAGAATGTTGATAAATACCGATTTTGGATCGTTTGTTAAATGTGCTAAGATCGTGCGATACCATTTAGATCCTATAGTTAGATTAGGTGAACGTGTTGAAACGTTTACTTGAACTTAAACTTCTCAGTGATGTTACAGGAAGACTAATATTGCTTCTCAAATGCCCCATGCACCTATTTCAATAAATTAATCAAACAATCAGTCAGTCAGTCAGTCATTTGATCAATCAATTTTTAGTTCAAACCATTCCATGACTTGCATGACTGTGCCATTATGTCAAAATGTCACCCTACCTTAAGAATTACAACTCTACTCAAAAGGTGAAAAACTTTTGTTATTAATTTGATCTATAACAAATACGTGTGGTATTTTAAAGCTTATGATCCTGCAGGATTGTAGGATGAAAACCTATAATCCTGATTCCCTCCTGCCCCTGAAACCCTAGACTTACCCCCTGGTAGGGGGGGGGCAGGACTCCCGTTAGGGTGACGCCCCCTAGGGAAAGAGGGAAATTACCCCCTGGTAGAGGGGGCAGGACTCTCCTTAGGATGACGCCCCCTAGGGAAATGAGGGGAATTACCCCCTGGTAGGGGGGAGGGCAGGACTCCCCTTAGGGTGACGCCCCCTAGGGAAAGAGGGAAATTACCCCCTGGTAGTGGGGGGGCATGACTCCCCTTAGGGTGACGCCCCCTAGGGAAAGAGGGAAATTACCCCCTGGTAGGGGGGGAGCAGGACTCCCCTTAGGGTGACGCCCCCTAGGGAAAGAGGGAAATTACCCCCTGGTAGGGGGGAGGGCAGGACTTCCCTTAGGGTGACGCCCCCTAGGGAAAGAGGGAAACTGTCCCTGGCCAAGAGTCCCTGGGCAGCAACGTTCCCTTCTACCCGGAAGAGTTCACGGGCACTGGACAGCTTTCCCTGACGCGTCTCCTCATAAAATAAAAGACGCAATAGAAATGGTATACAGCTTTCTTATGTCTTGCTATTGGATTCCAATAGCACGGGGCAATCTTGGATGACGTCATTCTCCTCACGGAGAAAGATGGCGTCATAGATACGTCATACTAAGATTTTATCGTCAAAACTGGTCCAAAGGTGACGGACACCCTCTTACGTCATTACTTCCTGAAGACTTGCATGACGTCATTTAACGGAAACGATGACGTTGGGGGTTTGTCTATTACGTAATGTCTCTCTGTGGCCAAAGGTGCCGCATGACCGCAGTGCATCCAGAGGAGGACCGGACCTAGTAAGCGACCTCTATTCCTCTTCCGAGAAGAACGAAAGCCGAGGAAATCCCTCTTCCGAAGCTGGGTCCGTCTCCTGGAACCGGCGAGAACTCCTTTGGTGGTGGGTGGAGGGTGAGGGTGAGGGTGAGAGCGCTCCCCGCGAACAGTCCTGGCCACAATACACGATGACACTGATTGCATTCATACATCTTACTACTGACCGTGTCCGACACGGTAATAAGGGCCGAAACAATAAAGCAATCTGAACAAACCCACAACCCCAAACGAATACCTTCACCTCAAAACACTTATCAGAATCCTCAACCCTTAGACAAAAACCCTTAACCTCCTACTAAAACCCTTTAACCCGTTACTAGGACCCAAGTACCTCCTATCCGTATCCCTTTATAACCTATTAGTACCCCAAAAACATCTGTTAGGGCATATATTCTTTTTTCTATAACCCCCAAACAAATAGCACTCGCGTAACTCCAACAAACAGCTCCCTCTAGTAAAACCCATACCTAGTACTAGAACTTAGTTCCTCCAACTAGTCACCCCAGCAACCTAAATAAGACCTCCAAACTCCCATCAGGATCACTACAGACGTCTCCCTACTAGGATCTTTCTAGGACGCCTAACCTTTCCACCAAACTCCTAAGTCCCAGCTTAGGACCCCTTCCACTAGGTCCATCAAGAATGCTATTTAGCCCCCAAATCTCCTGCATCCCTTTAATTCATAACCAAGCCTTAATGAACCCTCAGGAGGGTCTCCGAGGATCCCCAGGAAGGACCCCGGGAACCCACGGAAGGAACCTTGAGGACCACTTCGAGGAACCCCGAAAACCCCCAGATGGGACGTCGAGAAAAAGAAAAGTAGGAATCTCAAGAACTCCAGAAAGAACCTCGAGAACTCCTTAGGAAGAACCTTATAAACCTCCAGTAGGATCCCCCAAAACCCCCAGAAGGAGCCTCGAGGACTCCAAAAAGGAACCTCAGGAACGCCCACGAGGACCCCAAAAAGGAACCTCAAGAACACCCACGAGGAACCTCGAGGTCCCTTCAAGGACGAACCCGGAAACTGCCTGGCAAGGGTTTAGGTCCGGGATAAATCGGGTTTCTTCCGTTGGGGCGAGCGGGAAGGCCGTTATGACTTTCTTCGGAAAAGTGTTTTATGAGCTCCGCGGCCTGATCTACGTCCCACTTCAGGCGATCGTATACCCCGCTCTCGAGCGAGCCAAGTGTGCTCGGTCCTTCCAGCACCGTGAAGGCGAAATGTGTGGATATTCCAGAAAGCGTCAGACGATTTTATTCAGCTAAACAGAGGAACTTTTTCTCTTTTTTGGTCAATCAAAATGTTCTTATATTATTTAGCATGGTGCAGGTCTGTCTAGATGTTCCTATGGCAACCACCAGATGACTTTATTCAGAAGAAGTTTGAGTCATTACGTCACTCTCGTCTGACCCAACGGCGCCTAATGCGTTCTCAGTACAGCAGAGGTCCTGTTTTGGTTGTTGTCAGGCGATTTTAATCAAGTTAGAATGTGGTATGTTATGTGTAGTCTCTTGACTTTATCTCAGTGAAAAACTGTTGAAGTAAAAAATCTCCATGGACGAGTGATTAAAAGTCTAAGTTGACATTATATGAGAGTGAACGAGTGAATGAGTGATATGTATGTATGCATGTGTGTATGTGTGTATACACACACACACACACACACACACACACACACACACACACACACACACACACACACACACACACACACACACACACACACACAGACCACGTACTTATCCTGACACACGCATCCTCCCCTACATAATCTTTGTATCTTGAACTTCAAGCAAATCAATTTGGATACAAAAAAGAATGAATAAAACTGAGCTTCCTGCTTATCTATGAAACCAAGACTGTCAGTAGTAGACAGTATCTCACTTAAACGTAACCGAAATCGTCTTAAATCCATCGCATATGTTAGCCAAAAGGATCGTTCTTGAAGCAAACAGAAAGAGAAAAGGTCCAAGAACTTCGTAGCTTTTCCCCCCCCGAGTTCGAGAGACTCTTCAGTCCAGCCCTGACACGAGTAATAAAATCACTTAACGAAGAAAGTCCATGAAAGACTTCATCGTTCTTTTGCGGTTAGTTAAACCTTTAAAGCCTACTTGATCTCCCATAATCAACTTAACCTCCGCATTTTAATAGATGTCTGTTTACGTGATTTGATTCTAATTTATATCTCATTATAGTCTTGAATGCCCATTTCCTCGTTCATAAACCCTTTTCAAATGCTCAGGCAAGCGTGTTAATCCTATTCGGACCGTGTGGCAATTTTTCTTCTATATATATTTTTGTTTTTGTCTGCCGTCACACGATTTTATTAATTTCCTTGGGGGAACCATTGGTAACGCAAATCACGCTAACCATGATGCTCGTTTCGATATATCCGATTTATTTTAACTTTTTTAATATCTTATTTGTACGATTATTAATTTATTTGTGTGTTTATTTGTTTATATATTTTTTTGTTTATTTATCATTCATTTATTCATTTACCAATATATTAATTTATCTGTTCATTTATTCACTTTTTTATTTATCTTTTTGTCTATTTATTTATCAATTTACGTTTCGATTTGTTTATTCATTTAATCATCTATTCATTAACTTATCTATTTAATAATTCATTCATTTAATTATCAGTTAATGTATTTATTTATTAATTAATAAATACATAAATACCTACATACCTACATACATATACCAAAGGCTTTTTCCCCCTTACACGGGGGTAGCCAAAAAGAAAAGGCATAGAAATCACTTCCACCCATTTCATTTCCCATATATTCCACCCTCCTCCCTCCCTCCTATCTTAGCACCTCCTGGGTGACGGGTCATCCCTGCATCCTGTCCACTGCCCTGGGTCAGAAGCAGTGTTTATCTACGTGTTTAATTCATGCATTCATTCGTTTATTCATTTATATATTCATTTATGAATTAATTTATTCATTCATTTATCAATTGAACTATTCATTTATTTATTATTTATCTTCATTAATTTATTCATATGTTATTAATTTCTTTATTCATTTCTATATTCATTTCTATATTTATTTCTTTATCTACTTATTAATTGATTTATTTTTATTCACTTATTCATTTATTTATTTATTTATTATTTACTTATTCATTTTTTATAATTATACGTTTGATTATTTATTGATTTATTTATTCATTAACTTGTATATTTATTCACTTATTTATTTATTTGTTTGATCAATTATTGATCTATTTATTTATCTTTTTATTTATCTATTTGCTTATCTATTATTTATTATTTTATCTGTTATTTATCATTTATCTGTTTATCTTTCCTGTGTCGTTCCGGTTTTCGTTATCCTGTAATTTTCGGGTTTACATTCTCCTCTTATTCTTTCTTCTCTCATTTCTCGTAATTCTCTTTCCTCAAACTTAGTAACCATGTAGTAAGCGCTGAAACTATCAGTTGTTTAAAAAAAAAAAAAACCGATTAGACAACTTTATGGATGGGGATGACAGGTGGTGATGGATTGGGAGCTGCCTAGTGTAGGCCTTATGGTCTCTTGCAGTCTCCTTTATTCTTATGTTCTTATGTTCTCATGTTCAAATCGTTCTGGGTAAGGCTGAGGTCATCATGGGTCCTTGCGGCCGATTCTCTCCCGTCTTAGGTCATTCTGGTATACGGGCGAGATGTGGCTCTTCAGGTGACCTGGACCCTCCACTTCCGGGGACCAGAGACTCGAGGCATTGTGATACATTCGAGGGCCTTCCTTGGGCGTTAGAGACACGATGCTACTTCGGGTTGACGTGTTCATTCAGAGGCTTTCGATGTCTCCCCTGTCAGGTTGTGCTCGAAGTGCCTCCCACTCTTTCTAATATCCTCTTTCTCTCATTCTTCTTTCTTTGTTTTTTTTCTCTCTTTCTCTTTCTGTCTCTTTCTTTCCCTTTGTCCTCTCTCTCTCTCTCTCTCTATCTCTCTCTCTCTCTCTCTCTCTCTCTCTCTCCGTCTCTCTCTCTCTCTCTCTCTCTCTCTCTCTCTCTCTCTCTCTCTCTCTCTCTCTCTCTCTCTCTCTCTCTCTCTCTCTCTCTCTCCGTCTCTCTCTCTCTCTCTCTCTCTCTCTCTCTCTCTCTCTGTCTCTCTCTCTCTCTCTCTGTCTCTCTCTCTCTCTCTCTCTCTCTCCCCTCTCTCTCCGTCTCTCTCTCTCTCTCTCTCTCTCTCTCTCTCTCTCTCTCTCTCTCTCTCTCTCTCTCTCTCTCTCTCTCTCTCTCTCTGTCTCTCTCTCTCTCTCTCTCTCTCTCTCTCTCTCTCTCTCTCTCTCTCTCTCTCTCTCTCTCTCTCTCTCTCTCTCTCTCTCCTCCGTCCCTCTCTTTCTCCCTCCGTGTCTCTCTCTCTCTCTCTCTCTCTCTCTTCCCTCCGTCTCTCTCTTTCTCTCTTCCCTCCGTCTCTCTCTTTCTCCCTCCGTCTCTCTCTCTCTCTCTCTCTCTCTCTCTCTCTCTCTCTCTCTCTCTCTCTCTCTCTCTCTCTCTCTCTCTCCCTCCGTCTATACCCTCTCTCTCCCTCCGTCTCTCTCTCTCTCTCTCTCTCTCTCTCTCTCTCTCTCTCTCTCTCTCTCTCTCTCTCTCTCTCTCTCTCTCTCTCTCTCTCTCTCTCTCTCTCTCTCTCTCTCTCTCTCTCTCTCTCTCTCTCTCTCTCTATCTGTCTCTCCTCACCTCTCTCTCTATCTGTCTCTCTCTCCTCACCTCTCTTTCTCTCTTTCTTTCTCTTTTTCCCTCCTCTCTCTCCTCTTTCTCTCCCTCTCTCTCCTCTCTTTCTCTCCCACTCTCTCTCTCTCTCTCCGTTTCTCTTTTTTCTCTCCCTCTTTCCCTCTCTCTAGTGGTAAATTGCTGCCTTCACGCTGTCCTGATCTCTCTCGATTTCTTTCACTTTTTTCATATTTCATCCTATTCCCCATCGGCATTCCAGACCATTGCACTCGTATATACAGCCCCGTTCAGCTCCCGTTTCTCTCACTATCTTTCATATTCGTTTCATATATTCGCGTCCCTTTGAAACTACGTACAAATATGAAGGTGAATGAAAAGATATGAATAACGTTTACCATATATTGTCTTATAACCAAATTAAATTTTGAGATTGTGTAATATACAGATATTATATATAGATAATATACATGTATATAGAATACATGAATTTTTGAATGTAATATGTATTTATGCTTGTGTATATATTGTTTTTGGAAATATGTAATTGTATACACCAAATACTGACCCATTTTATTTCGGATCTATCAAAATATAAATTCATATTTCTTTAATACCTAGTATGTTTTATATACGATATTCCCTTTAAAGATAAAAACATATATTTTTTCACTTAGATATAATTGTAGTAAAAGAATGTATGTCTGCATAGATCTGATATATTACGGACCAGTTTTGGCTGTTCTCAATAGTACTGTTTGCATGTATAATATGTATGTATGCATGTATGTACGTACGTATGTAGTATGTATGTATGTATGCAGGTATGTAGGTAGGTATGCATTCATGTATACATGAATGTATGCATGAATGCATACATGTATTTATATATATATACACAGTATATGTATTAAGAATGTAAGTATTATGTATACGCATACGTATTGTGTATGTATACATACGCGCTGGTAGCGTAATCGGGTTGTGGTTTCGAGTCTTACACTCCCCTCCGATTCCCACTAGTTACTGTTACCTGCCCTAAAATCCAAGCGTATAGGGCAAAGGTAACTGCCCTGCATGTATGTATATATATATATATATATATATATATATATATATATATATATATATATATATATATATATATATATATATATATATATTTTATATGTATACATTATATGTATGTATCTAATATATGTATTGTATGTATGTGTTGTATTTATGTATTGTATGAAGTAAATGGATGTATTCCATTGTATATATATATATATATATATATATATATATATATATATATATATATATTTATATATATATGTATATATCTATATATATATATATATATATATATATATATGTATATATGTCTATATATATATATATATATATAGATATACATATATATAAATATATACATGTAGTGTTACTTCAATATTTGAGTGTCTGTTAAATACAGATACATAAAAAGTGAAGGTTATTGGCGTAGGTTAGGCCATAGGATTTTGAATAGTAGGAAAATACTGGTTACATTAATTGAGTGGAGTAGAAAGCCTACTGAAAAACGTACAAACACAAGGGACAGATTGTACAAAGATGAGGACGTTGTTCACACTGAGATGAACACCTCAGAAACATGTTCGAATGACATATGGGTTTAGAATGTAAGTGATAAGTTGAGGAACAGTTCAGTGTAAAAGTGGTGTTTGTGATGTCGCCTTGTTTTGTAAACTATTGTTAACGCCTAAAGCCGACCTGTGCGTATTTACTATATTTACCTCCTACAAGGAAGCTATGTTTTCAATAGAGTTTATTTCTCTTTGTCTGTTTATCAGTATCATTTGGCAAAAGCTTATTAACAGATTCTGATGCCTATTTTTTCAGTGTTAAACGTGATCTAATGATCACACCAATAGATTTCTGTGGCGATACAAAACAATGGGATTTTCTTGAGCTTGAAGCTAAAATTTATTTTTTATAAGAAACTGCTTTCGCATAGTATACCGTAATGTGCAATTCTCTTGACGGAAGCTTGCACATTTTGTGTCCTTTTTATCATATACACTAGTTGCCTATGCACAAAAAAAAAAAAAAAAAAAAATTATCTATGTATCAACAACAGATATATTTGCACAATTCTGTTGTATCATGGGTCAGTTTTAAGTGTCTGTGATAGTACTAATCAATGCCACAGAGGGTGTAAATAAGTGTTAGAAGTGCAAATGAAAGAAAAAGCGTATGACGGAAGTAGAAACTCATTGTGTGGTGGCTTTGAATGTCTGGACAAAGGTGAAAGTATTACAAGGATCACATATTTTAATTAAAAACGCTTTATGACGAGAAAACTTTGAAATTAAGTGAATCAAGATGCTAATGCAAACTTATAGATATACGAGAATACTGCAATAAAGGTAAGGCTGAACAGAGACGAATGTGTACAAAGTATTTTGAATTCAACATGGAAACGGGATGGTAAAATGGAGGAAGATTCCTAGAAATCACTGAAACTTAAAGATTAATGGGAAAATATTGAAGAAAAAAATGCAGCGGGATAAACATACAAAAACACACTAATATCAACAACATATGCGGTAATGAAATGTGGACATTTCAAGCTTCTGAGAATACGGAAAATTTTCCCTCGGCCAAACAAGATTGCTACGCAACAGCTAGGATAAATATACAAAATGTGCGAGTGTGTGTGTGTGTGTGTGTGTGTGTGTGCGTGTGTGTGTACATGAAGTTATGGCAGAGAATGTATGTAAAGACCACGAACACAGAAGGCGGGTGAGGGAGGAAAGTGAGGTTTACGAGCTGGTGAGATATTTTTTTTTTTTTTTTTTTTTTTTAATACAAATATAAGTGATGGTGAATGATATCTGTAGAGGTCGAGGAACATTGTCAACTTGGGAGAAGTAAAAAAAAAAAAAAAAAAAAAAAAATTAATGTCAGCAGTGGGGGTGGGGGTGGGCAAGGTGAAAACAAAGGTGAAGATAAGGGTGAGGTCGGATGGAAAATTGATGGAAGATGCGAGTGTTCAAGCCTTTGGAAACGGATTCGGCCGCGGATTGTGGAGTGAAACTGGAAAGTGAATATAAATTGGCGTCAGCGAATAGAACTGTAAGCGCCTTGAAGACTAGTGTGGGAAGGAAAGGATATATCGTTTGTGAAGTAAGAGGGAACGAGTAAGGAACCAGGAGTACGAATGCTTTTGCACAGAAAAGAAACTTGGCAGCTGGATGGAGATATAAAGAAAATAAAGAAATCAATATATCAAATAGTTAATCAATAAACAGGTAGGCACAGATGGAAACAGTGAAAATAGAATGTCTTGGAAATGCACGTGGACTGAAAGAAATTGACACTACTCGAACAAAGAAAATGGGAAGACGTCAACGTAACAGACTGAAAACAAAGATGTTGATTGTATTCTAATAAGCATGTGGCATACTTTACAGACTTTTTGCTCTCGGATGTCAGGTGATTATATTCATCTGAGTGGATGGCCCCAGGAATAAGCGCTGTTGTGATCGATCGAGACTCATTTTTATCCCAATATTACCCATTAACTGAATAAACTCACTTGGTGTCAAAGTACGCTACGGTCTTGAAGAGGGTAAATATGATCAGTAAAAAGACAACATGGCGGCGAGATGCAGACAGAAAGACAGACAGGTAGAGAGACAGACAGGCTGACAGGCAGGGAGACACACAGACTGACAGACAGACAGATAGACAGGGAGACAGACACAGACTGACGGACAGACATGCAGACTGGGAGACAGACTGACAGATATACAGACAGACTGACTTGCATACAGACAGGCATAAAGACAGACAGGCATAGAGACACAGACAGACAGGTATAGAGACAGACAGACTGGCAGGCATAGAGATATACACAGACAGACTGGCAGGCATAGAGACATACACAGACAGACAGGCAGACAGAGAGAAAGGGAGAATGGGAGAAAAGAGTGTGTGCCTGACCAGAACAAATTGTATTTTTTTTTGTATTTGCTTACAAAGCTCACCTACATCATCTCCTTTTTTTTTTTTTTTTTTGAGACATGGAATTTGTCATCAAGCTCTTTAAGATTAGTAACTCCTTCCCAGGTTTCTACTCAAGAACAAAGACATACCAAAGAATGAACTAAAAGAAAAATATGTTTATCTTTCTGAGCATGTGTACAATAAAGCTAGAAAGGAAAAAGTCTGTCTATTTATTTCGAAAACGTCCTTGAATTCGACATTTCGTCCCAAGTCGACATGACGTCACAAGATAAGCTACTATTATTTTTGTAAATTTCACTATGCTCTTCCAATAAAACAAAATATTCAACAAATAGGAACGTGCTACCAGTGAGGCCCTGTTATGCAGTGAAAATGTTTTTTTGAGAATATTTTTATTTCTTATAGATTTAAAAAAAATTCAAAATGGACACGTGGCAGTCATTCGTGATGGCGGTTGCTATAGTAACACGAACGACAGATTTCATATCTGTTGCAGTCCGCAATGTCCCATAGAAAGGAGGAGTATTAGTAAAAAAAAAAAAAAAAATGGAATAGATAAATGATAAATATATACATAGATAAATACATACCCTTATATATGGCTGCTTTTGTATGTACTTGTAATCTTATATTTCCAGGTAAAACAGTCGATGAGTAATGAATATTTATTGTGTGTATTTTTTCATATACTACCACGAAAACCTATTTACATAATCTTTTTTGTGCAGGTAATACAATCAATAACAAGAAAATACATATATAAGCATCTTTGTAAATAATAGTGTTCAAATATATTTATATATATTTCTGTTATTTACAGGTAAAACAGTCAACGGGTGGAGCATACCAAACACTAAGGTATTTATACCTAACTTTGTTACAAGTTTCAAAATTCGGGGGGGGATGCACCTCTCCGACGCTTGCCCTTTCTTAACCGGTGTGCTTTTTTTTTTTTTTTTTTTAAGTAATTTTTCGTATCTTGTTACACATGCACTGGCGTTTTTCTGCGCGCTTTTGTGAGCCTTTATGGATGATTGGGTGTGTATATGCAATTCAATTTCTGCACGCGTTATTCTAGATACCAAAGCGTTAGGAATAATGTGTATTCCATTTTTGTGCTGATTTTGAAATCGAAAATACGGTATATGTTATTCCCTCCGTGCGTGTGTGTGTGTGTGTGTGTGTGTGTATGTGCGTGTGTGTGTGTGTGTGTGTGTGTGTGTGTGTGCATGTGTGAATGTATATATACATATATATATATATAATATATATATATACATATATATATATATATATATATATATATGTGTGTGTGTGTGTGTGTGTTTGTGATTCACCATGGTCTTGGATCACGTGTTGGACTTGTGATCGACAGTTACTACCCTCCCGAAAGAGAGCTCATAGCTCATTTATAACCGATCTATGGGTAATGCTGTGACCTTACACGCACACACACACACAACTCCCCGTCCACGAGAGTTGGAGTAACGAATCGCAGCGTAGCGATACTGAAATTATTTCAGCTCTGGGCGGGATTCGAACCCGAACCGCCGTGGTGGCAGCCGGGAACGCTAACCACTGCGCCACGAGGTGTTTGTGTGTGTGTGTGTGTGTGTGTGTGTGTGTGTGTGTGTGTTTTCCCTTACTATTTCGTGGGCATAAAATATGTGTGAGGCAGTTTGAATTCTGTCAAGCCGCAAGCGAATGCGTAGTAAGGGCGAACTACATACAATTCACTGCCTAGAAAGAACATTGACAGTTAATAGAAAGTTGAATAAGTACATAAACAACTTGATAAAGTAAGAAAGCAAATAATGAAATAGATAAATGAATTAATAAATAAATAAAAGAAAATAAGTAAATAAATGTGTAAAGAAATAGATGTATGAAAAATAAATGAATTTATAAATAAATAGATAAACAAATCAAATTAAATAGATGAATGAGTGAAAAATAAATAAATATAAGTAAATAAATAGATAAATAAATAAATACACGAATAAATTAATAAACAATAGATAAATGAATATGTAATAAATTAATAAAATAGAAAAAAAAATAAACAAATGAACGAATCAATTTATCAAAAATGTCTTCGCAAAGAGGCGCCGTTGTCGCCTCCTGCGAGATGGAGAGTTCGTGACGTTCAACCAAATCAATCAATCAAACCAAAATATCTGTGGACATATTGGTATCGGGAGACTCACAAATATTCAAAATATTTGATCTCCCATATGGATACGATTACTCATGACCAGTGAACAGGGAAAATGACATTCGCATTATGGAAGAAAAATAAATAACATTGTAAATTTGTTCACACAGAACAGAATCGAATTTTGGCTTCAAAATACTCTGCTTAAGCCGGCCGATATCAAATGATAGAACAACAGAGTGCGAGAGTGCGAACGCTGAAAGTTTTTTTTTTTTTTTTTTTTTTTTTCTCTCCGAGAATTGTGAGTTATTGTTGGAATTGATTGTGGAGGTATAGGTTAGACTGGAAACACAGTTGTGATATATACATATATATATATATATATATATATATATATATATATATATTGTGGGGGAAATTACATTTAGATGAACGCGCTGCTATACAATATACATACATATATATGAGAGGTGAATGACGCCTCGACAGTGACATAACCAGTGATGACGTGATAACGGTGACGAGAGATTGTGTTTTCCGCTTTAACGTCTACGCGATGTGAGTTTCCCTCAAATGAATAAAATCAGCTGTAGTCAACTAAGATATGTAAGAACGAAAACCTTCGTCTATAGTTTCATAGAGATAGGTTATAACAGTTACGATAAATAAATTAACTTGCGGCAGTTAGAATAAAAGCATAAGCGGTACAATAATCGTCTGCATATTAACATCTACAATACGGTTGTAAAGTTTACAAGCTCGGTTTTCTCACAGTATTCTATCTATTTGATCAACGATGCACTGTCATTTTGTATATCTGTTTTGGTCTCCGGCAAGCGATTTCCTTCGCATTACGGAAGTCCTCTTCCCATACACACTAACGTGAGTTGAACATGTCATACAAATTAACACTGATCCGGGAACATAACTTTGACACGTACATCTCGCACGGTACTTTGTTTCCCGGGAGTAATCTTTCCTTTTATACGGACTTCCGCTATGCTACTCTGTTCATCTCTTTAGCGGAAGGGAAGAGGATTAAAAGATACACTCAGGACAAATTCTAGACCCCAAGGTCTCCAAGCATCCCGGTCTCGTCAGAGCATCTTTTACGCGAAGTTCGACGGACCTATAAAATACCCTTGGGGTCTCACACTCCAAATAAAGAAAGATAAAATAAAAGGAAAATGCCGTTACACGTAGTCATGGCACCATTGGATTTTCATTTCGATAAATAGTTCCATTAATTCAAATAACTATTCCATTGTGTTTACATGCATGTTTTATATATATATATATATATATATATATATATATATATATATATACTGTATATATGTGTGTGTATATAGTATATATATATACATACACTGTATATATATATATGTATATATATATATGTATATGCATGTATATGTATGTATATATATATTTATGTATATATGTATATGTATGTATATATGTGTGTATTGAAGGACAATATATTTTGTCAAATTGGAACTTGGTCGAAGGTAAATGTGGTGTGAGTATCGCTTCATTTTCGAAAACTGCGCGCCTCGCAACAGCACCGCTATTGGCCTCATTAGATGCAGTCTCGGTCCACGTCTCGCGATGCATCTGCAAGAAGGTGCAATTAAAGAGCACCTTAAGCACCACCATAACATTGGCATTAGCAGGAAAAGATATTCAGATGCAATAGAATAATTGCCAGCATTGGAGATCCCTCGGAGGTTGCTTGTTTTCGAAGGTGTACAGTTAAGAGAAAAGGTTCTGGTTTTTAACATCCAGTCGAACGTGGCTTCCAGCATTGTATTGTTCGATATTATTATACGCTGAGTAAGATGAAGTCCTTCTTCTTCCTCCTCTCACGTAGACTGTCCACCTAACCTCGTCTTTTACACCCCTCACCAATTTTGAGAACAGCTCGCCTCTAAACAAGTGATACGATTTAAAAATGAGGCTAGGTGTACGTATAAACATTTATGCTTTTGCATTTGCAATTTCGTTCATTATTTCATTATTCTTGTTATTCGTCGCCAAATATATAGATGGAAGAGACCCAGTCATAAAATGAGTAGATGATTAACTATAAGAATGTTGCATTTAAACGCGCGCGCACACACACACACACACACACACACACACACACACACACACACACACACACACACACACACACACACACACACACACACACACACACACACACACACATATATATATATATATATATATATATATATGTGTGTGTATGTGTGTGTGTATGTGTGTGTGTACACATGTACATATATGTATATTTATGTACACTTCTATACAAATGTATATGTATATATATTTATGCATATGTATGTCTGTGTGCATATATATATATATATATATATATTTGTGTGTGTATATATACATATGTATGTATATGTATACGTATGTATAGTATGTATACATATGTATACATGTGGAAGTAGATAGTATTTTCGTTCACCTAGATAAAATATTTTCATATGAAGCTGTGGCTCGACTACGAAGATTGTACTGTAATGTGGGAGAGGAGTAGGAGGAAGCAGTGGAGAGGATTGGTGATGCTCCTGTACTGTAGGGGTAGTATGAGCTGATGAAGTACCAGTCTGTCAAGGTCACGGAGAACATGGTCTCTGTGCTATATGGTCTCTCTAAGATCGTGCAACTAGAGTGCTTTGACTTTGTTATTTGATTCGTGTCCAATGATACGATAGGGTCCACACAATTTAGGGGAGAGGTTCGAGGTGGTGGTGTGGTTGAGAGTATAAACAATGTCTCCAAGTTCAAAGGTACAAGCTCTGGCTGATTTGTTATGCGGACGGACCATTTCGTTCTTGGTCAGATGAATAGTATTATGGATTCTTTTGAAAAGGTTATTGAAATTTGCTACTTTAAGCCTTGACATAATCATTGAAATTGTAGATGGGAAATTCTTAAACAAAGAGGTCATATGGGAGTCTTTTGACCGAGCCAAATGTTAAGTTGTTCCTTCGGAGGAATGGTATAGTTCCTGCTTGCCACCAGAATTTAGAATTGTTTGTAGTCTACAGTGGGTTTGGAGGCGTTGAGACAAACGAAGTTGTGTGTGTGTGTGTGTGTGTGTGTGTGTGTGTGTGTGTGTGTGTGTGATAAATGTCTCCATCTAAACTGATCTACATCTCAGATCATTTCACGAGGAAACCAATAGTGGTTGCCAATGGTGGTGTTTACATACAAATGATGGTTTTTGCCAATTAGAGAGTTATATATAATCTATTCTCTACTATCTGCTGCTTACTCTACTTCTAAATTACAATGTACAAAACATGTACTGAGTATGGACACTCAATACTCATGAATAGGTTACTTATACACAAACAGTGGAAACACACATTAAAAGTTCATCGGTCGTATGGCGAGTTGCAGTTGACAATGGCGCTTGCAGGTGTCCTTTCACGCTCTGTCGAAATGACCTCGGTAAGGTGCGACACAATAGGCTGTCCTGCAGGAGTTTTCTGGAGAGGTCGGATCTGACGTGCTGTCTCTTATTACATAGGATTACAAAGGCGGAGCATGCTGACATGAGACCTTATGGTCCATATCTAGGTCGGATGCAAAAAATATATATGATAAATAAATAAATGAATGAATGAATAAATAAAAATATAATGAAAATAATAAATAAAATAAATGCATAGGTATAGTTGAATAATAAACAAACAAGTAAATAGTATTAAATTGACATATAACTAATAATAAATGAGATTGAATATTTCCTTCGATCATCTTGCAACACACATGTATATATATGTATATGTATACATAAGTATATATATATATATATATGTATATATATATAATATATATGTGTATATATATATATATATGTATATATACATATATATATATATATATATATGTGTGTGTGTGTGTGTGTATGTGTGTATATGTATATATACGTATATATATGTATATGTATAAATACACTTATATATTTATATATATATGTATGTATATATATATATATATATATATATATATATATATATATATATGCAGAAAAACCACTAGGAAAATAACAGAAACGAGGCCGAGCGCTTTCGTCTATTCAGAAAAAGCGCTCGGTCTCATTTTTGTTATTTTCCTAGTGGTTTTTCTGCATACTAGATTCACGCGTTCAAGTGATATATTCTGTATATGTATATATATATATATAAATATATATATATATATGTGTGTGTGTGTGTGTGTGTGTGTGTGTGTGTGTGTGTATGTGTGTGTGTGTGTGCAAAGAGTTCTTAGAAATACTCTTTATGGGTGTGTTTGTGTGGAAATGATTTGACATTTTAAAAAAAAGTTAAAAACGTTAACTAAGTTTTCGGTAACCTTACAGGAACAAATTTCTGTAACATTAAAACAAACGAAATATAATACACACACACACACCCCATCCCCTGAAGGAACATGGTATCCTATTCTTCCTCGACTACGTTGCAGGGCCAGACGGTAGCTCAATTGGAGTTGTTACTTTCCATAAAGATGATCTCCTTCGTTAATTGGACCCATATGGATGATTATAGGGAACGATAAGGGGCCTCGAGTTCTAGGTAATGTGCATATGGGAGAGAAGGACGGTTATAGAGAAGATATAGGATTGATGATGAGGATAATGTTACGAGCAGAAGCGGTGGTGATAGAGATAGGTGTTAAAGAGGATAAGGAATCAATATTAAAAGAAATGTTTAAAAGGAGGTAAATAGGGAACGTTGGGGGTCCGGAGATGTTGGAGAGGGATTGAAAGAGGAAGACAGAATTGAGAGAGAACAAACTCTGTAGAGCAAAGTAGATGAACTGATAATTGGATTCATAGACAGATGGATAGATAGGTAGCTGTATATATGTAGATATATATATATATATATATATATATATATCTATATATATATATATATATATAATATATATATATACACGCAAGAGCCCGCGCGCACGCACACACACACACACACACACACACACACACACACACACACACACACACACACACACACACACACACACACACACACACACATTATATATATAATATACGTGTGTGTTTGTGTGTATATGTATATATAGATCACTAAATTGGCACATATAGACAGATAGAGATAAGTAAGTAGATACACAAACAGACAGACTGATAGAAATACATATAAAAATATAGGAATAGAGATAGACAAGTATAGACACATGGAGATGGAAAAGATAGAGGGTCTTGTGGATAGAGAGGGTTCTTCTTCTTCTTCTTCTTCTTATTCTTCTCCTCCTCCTCCTCCTCCTCCTCCTCCTCCTCCTCCTCCTCCTCCTCTAAGTATAGGAGGCAGAAGCATGGTAGGTAGGGACCAGGCGGTGCTCTGTGAAATAATCCAATATTCCTCTCCGGAGTTTACCATAGAGCTGTTCAAAGTTAAGTAAATAAATAGATATATAAACAAATAATGAATAGATAGATAAATATGAGTATATACGTAAATAGATACATGAAAATGAATTAGTAAGCAAATAGATAGATAGGTAAATAATAAAATAATGATGTAGTACAATAATATAAAAAAGTATTTCTTTCCTTTTAACTAAAAAATATTGCGAGTTAGTCTAAATGGCATAATGCAGGACCGGTTTAGCCTCTGTAGTACTATACAGCCTTCTCTCATCGCCACGGTGGCTACTATGTATGTATTTGACGAGGCAGAAGGGGTAGTTCCGAATGACATAAATACCTTGTACACAGATAATTACTTCTGAATTGAATAAAATAATCTAACAGTAATTGGAATCAGTTTTGTAAACTGTGCTCTTGGTATGACGTGGGTGATCTTGATAGTGTGGGATGATCAGCCTACAGAACAGGGGCAAGGTTAAGGAGGAAGAGATGGAGGAAGGTTGGGTGGTGGTGAGGGAGGAGGAGGGGGAGGGAGGAGGAGAGGGGGAGGGAGAGGTGGTCAAACACAAGAGGGGACAAGGGTTAAGACTTAGATCAAAGAACGAGCGAAGGGTAACTGAGAAAAAGGGCTGCTGATGCATATGGTTGTGGATGTAGTTGTGATCATAGTGGTGGTTGCGTTTGTGATTGTAGTAGTAGTAGTGGTGATAGTGGCGGTGGTTGTGGTGGTGATAGTATTTGGTTGCAGTGGAGACAATGATGGTTGAAATAGTACTGGTGGTCAAAACAGTAGTGGTGGTATTAGTGGTGGTCACTGTGGTGGTGGTGGTGGTAGTTATGGTGGCTAAAGTGCTGGTGCTGCTGGTGGTGGTGGTGTTCTGTGTTGGGATCTTGGACAAAGCGATGGTCGCGGTGTGGTGCAGTTGTAGTTATCACGAGCCACGCCCTTCAGCAGCTCTCCTCGCCTCCCCCTCCCCCTCCCCCTCCCCCTCCTCTCGCTGCCACTCTTGTACTCGCTCTCATGACCCCTCCTCCTCCATCTCCATCTCCTCCCTCTCCTCCTTCCCCTCCTCCTCCCCCTCCTCCTCCCCCTCCTCCTTCCCCTCCTCCTCCCCCTCCTCCTTCCCCTCCTCCTTCCCCTCCTCCTCCCCTTCTCCCTCTCCTCCTGCCCTTCCTCCTCCCCCCCTCCTCCCCTTCCTTCCTCCTCCCCCTCCTCCTCCCCCTCCTCCCTCTCCTCCTGCCCTTCCTCCTCCCCCTCCTTCTCCCCTCCTCCTCCTCCTCCTCCCCGTCCTCCTCCTCCTCCCCTTCCTCCTCCTCCTACTCTCCTCCCTCTCCTCATCCCTCTCCTCCTCCTACATCTAAACCTGCTCCTGCTACTGCTCCTACATCTTCTAAACCTTCTCCTCCTCCTCCTCCTCCTCCTCCTCCTCCTATAATTCTTCCTCCTCCTGCTAACATTACTACGACTCCTATTCTTCCTTATACACCTCCTTCCACACTTCCTATCTCTGCCCTTCCTTCCTTCCTCTTACCCCTCCATATCTGTCTTTTCTTCCTCCTGCACCTTCATCTTCACCTCCATCTTCTATTCTTCAACTCTATCTCCATCTTCTCTCTTAATAATTCTCCTCCTCATCCTCCTCATGCTCCTCTTCCTCTTCCTCTTCCCCTCTTCCTCTTCCCCTTTTCCTCTTCCCCTCTTCATCTTCCCCTCCTCCTCTTCCCCTCTTCATCTTCCCCTCCTCCTCTTCCCTCTTCCTCTTCCCCTCTTCCTCTTCCCCTCCTCCTCATTCTGCCATTACTCTTACCTCTCTACCTCTCTTCTACACGTCCCTTTTATTTTACCTCCTCCCTTTATTTCTTTACCTTCCCCTCTTCTACTTCTTCATTGATCCTACCTCCTCCTCCTCCTCCTCCTCCTACCTCTCTACTTCTCTACCTCTTACCTTTTCCTCGTCTATTTTTATCCATATCCATCTTCCCTCGCATATATTCTTCCACTTCCTCTTCCCCTGCCTCCTTGTCAACCTCTTCCTTCTCCAACACCTCCTCCATCTCCCATGGGCCCTGTCCTCCCACGTCTCCTCCTCATCTCCACTTTTGGACGATCCACCTACTTTCATACTCCACTTCACACTCGGAGTCCACTTGGCTCTCTCTTCTCCATCACCATATTCTTCTTCTTGGTCACCAACACTTCTCCATTCTCCAACACTACTAGTTAGGCTTCCTCTCTCTCCGCTCTCTCTTCTCCTCTCTTCTCCAGTTAGCTACTAGACTGATTCTTTCTTCAACCAGATGTAATCCTCTTTATTGAATCCTCTTTGATCTCCTCATCTCTCTTTTCCTCCTTCTCCGTCTATCTCCTCCTCCTCCTCCTCCTCCTCCCCCTCCTCCTCCAGCTTCATTTATCTCCTCCTCTTCCTTCATGTATCCTTCCTTTCTTTGTCCATCTCTTCTTCCTTCGTCCATCTCCTCCATTTATCCCATCTTTCCTTCTTCTCCTCTCCCTCCTCCTTTATTTCCGTCTCTATCTACCTCGTCCTCTTGCACTTCCTGATCTTCTTCCTATTCCTCCTCTTCTTTTTTCTTCTCGTTCTTCCTCCTCCTCTTCATGCTCCTCCTTCCTTTCCCTCTACTCCTCCTCCTCCTCTCCCTTCTCCTTTATTTCCCTCTCTATCTACCTCGTCCTCTTGCTTATCATCTTGCTTTTCTTGATCTTCTTCCTATTCCTCCTCCTCCTTCTTTCTTCCTCTTCCTCTTCTTGCTCCTCCTTCACTTCCCTCTACTCCTCTTCCTCCTCCTCTCCCTCCCCCTTTATTTCCTTATCTTTCTACCTCGTCCTCTTCCTTATCCTCTTGCACTTCCTGATCTTCTCCCTATTCCTCCTCCTCTTCTTTTTCCTCTCGTTCTTCCTCTTCCTCTTCGTGCTCCTCCTTCCCTTCCCTCTCCTCCTTCTCCTCCTCCTCCTCCTATCCTACTAATTTTTGTCCACCCACCTCTGCACATATTTCCTACTTTTTCCTCCAAGCCTCCATATCAGTCACCAGCACGGCCGTTTCTTCTTCACATAGCGCCTGCCCGCTCCCCTACTTTTCCCACCCCTCATCCCGTCTCCACATACGCCCTGTTTTATAGCCTATACCTCCCTGTCAGACTATCCTTCCCTCGTCCTTCCTGCTCCATCCAAAGTGGTCTTTGTCTCACTCTACCTTCTCTATAGGTCTGCCCCCTTTACTACAAAGGGTTACAAAGGCGGAGCATGCCGACAGGAGACCTTTTGGTCCATATCTAGGTCAGATGCGAAAAAAAAATCATAGTAATAATAAATGATAAATAAAAACTATAATAATGTAAATAAGAAATAAAATACACAAATAAAAGCATAGGTATAGTTAACTAATAAACAAACAGATAAATAGAAAACAATAATAACTTGACAGACAACTAATAATAAATGAGAATCAAACAGAGAAATGATAAAAGAAAATTACGGAAGTGTCTAGTCTCCTGTGTATTAGTTCTCCCTCTTATTCACTCCACCAGTTCTCTACATCACTCTGCCACTCTTTTCTTCTATATTTTTTCTTCTCCAACCCCTCCCCAGTCTACCTACCTACCTCTCGTATCCCCACCTATCCTTTACATTCAGAAACTCCAAAGTTATTTTCCGAACTTCATACCATCCCCTCCGTAGAACCCTACTCAGGTGTTTCCTTGCCTTTGTACTTCCATGTTCTGTCACACACTTTTCCCCCTTTCCGAACTTGCCACCCACCCCCCCGTCCACGTCCTTTCTTCTCCATGGACGACCTCTGGCTTTTGCTCCACTCCCCCCACCCCCACCCTCACCCCCCACCCCCCACAAGGGAGTTTCTATGTTCGACACTTTCAGCCTTCTGGCCTTGTTCTCGTTCTTTCTTTCTGCCTAAATGTCCCACTGCCCTCGACCGTCTTACTTATTCTATCTAAAAGCTTGAACGTAATTGGTCTCCACTCCTCCAAGTACATAAGAACATAAGAATAAAGGAGACTGCAAGAGACCATAAGGCCTACACTAGGGAGCTCCGTATCCATCACCACCTGTCATCCCCATCCATAAAGTTGTCTAATCGTTTTTTAAAACAACTGATAGTTTCAGCGCTTACAACATGGTATTACTCTCGTCATTTCTCCCCGTTTTCTTTCTCCTTTAACACGTTTGCATCAGTGACCTTCTTTTAGGCTCTCGCAATGTTCATTCAATGTAACAGAAAACCATGTGATCCCGATAATTCGAAACCCTCTTTTGCAAAGAGTCCGCCCCCTCCCTCAACCGAAGAAAATCTCCTGGTATTAACCAAGGCAAAAGTGTAAAAGATAACCGTAATTAAGTAGTTAAGGACACTAAACTTCCTTGACACCCACCGCGAGCCCACAACTCAACCAACCTTTCTCCCGAAGTCCCTAATTCTTCTTCAACAGAGATCAGTCCTCTTCCTTCCCACTACTCCCTGCTCTCCCCAGGATCCCCTCCACCCCAACTCAGTTATCCTTACTGCTCATTAAGCCTGCCAATCACCCACTCAGCTCGTATTACTCTTGAGGCCAGTATCCTTCATTAACCTTCATCAGTCAATAGATGCATGTGTCATTAATGTTCTATTACTAATTCCTTCGTGACCTGTCTCGCCAAGTTCTTCTTCTCTCTTCCTTACTCCCCTTTCCGTTCCTCCCCTCTTCCCAAAAATTCAGCTTTCTTCCCTTCGAAACCTCTAAATTAAATCCCTCCTCTTCCCTCCTCCCGTACCCTTCACCTCCTTCTCCTTACCCTCTTCCCACTTCCCTCCTCCTCTTTCTTTCCTTCCCTTCTTCCTCCTTCTTTTTCAACTCCGTCATCTTCCCCATTTCTTTGTCCTTTTCATCTCTCTTCTTTTCCTTCACCATCTCCCCATACCTCTCTTCCTTTCTCCCTCCTCCCCTTCACTCTCTTCCCTCTTCGTCCCTTTCCCCCTATCCTATCTTTTTACTGTTTTCCATTACCCTTGTTTCTTTCCTCCTCTCTCTCTCTCTCTCTCTCTCTCTCTCTCTCTCTCTCTCTCTCTCTCTCTCTCTCTCTCTCTCTCTCTCTCTCTCTCTCTCTCCTCCTTCCATCCTTTCCTCCACCCTGTCTTTTTCCCGTTTCCCCTGACCCGATTTTTTTCCCTCTCCTCTATCTCCATCTCACCATACTCTCTCTCTCTCTCTCTCTCTCTCTCTCTCTCTCCTCCCTCCATGCTCTCCTCCACCCTGTCTTTTTCCTGTTTCCCCTGACCCTCTCTTTTTTCCTCTCCTCTATCTCCATCTCACCATACCTCTTCCTCTCTCTCTCTCTCTCTCTCTCTCTCTCTCTCTCTCTCTCTCTCTCTCTCTCTCTCTCTCTCTCTCTCTCTCTCTCTCTCTCTCCTTCTCCTTCCATCCTCTCCTCCGCCCTGTCTTTTTCATGTTTCCCCTGACCCTCTCTTCTTTCCTCTCCTCCCGCTCCATCTCGTCCCCACCTCTCCCTCCCTCCCTCTCTCTCCCCCACAGCCTCCTCCTCCTCCCCCTCTTCTCCGACAAAACTTCTTTTCCCAAGTGGGTGTGACGGCTATGGTTAAGTGGAGAAGGTTAAGAGTGTAATGGGTTAAGCAAATAGAGAGTGCTTTCAATAGCCTACTCTGGCCTGGGAAGGAGATGAAGAATCAAATTTACGTTTGCGGGGTCGACAAGAGGGACGGCGTAAGAGTGGTGAATCGTTATAATTTTTCGAATTAGTACAAACAGCCTTTAGGGTTATTTACTGAAAAAGGGTGGCAAAGGTTTGTAAAGAAACTTTTTTTTTCCGTTACCCTCAAAGTGAGGAGGGTAAGCGTGGTTGAGGATATTCCTCTCTTCTCACTCCCTTTCACTCCTTTCCACATCAGCCATGCAAAGATTGTCAGAAAAGCCACAGGAAAAATGAATCATATTTCTAATTAAGCGGAAATAATAAGCTGTTCTTTCATGGTCTAAGCGTTTTATTGTACTAAGCTATCGTATTCCTAGAAAGGGGTATTCACAAAGTAATTAAACACAAATGAGTATAATGAGCTCTGCAGCCATCTTGGTTTTTTCGTACGGGTAACCACTAACCACCCCAGCGTTTGACCGTAGTCTAACAAAATCTACAGAGGATCCTGAGGATATGGTGATCAGAGTTTGAATAAATGAACGAATCCTACAAGGATTCGAACCATGGTCTATTTTTATGAGCTTTGCCGCCGGGCGGACCATACAAGAAAAGTCTCGGCTATTAACCTCCGCCCACAGCTGGACACCTCCACACATGCTGTCGGGTAGTGAAAGAAGGAAGGACTCTGGTGAACTTGTGTAAGTTTATTTTGTCTATGTTTCACACATGCTATCGGGTAGTGGAAGAAGGAAGCCCAACTGGTGAACTTGTGTAAATTTATTTCTTTAATGTTTCGGACGAAAGTCCTTTCTTGGGTGAGATAAACAAGAAGGTGTCCGCACAAACAAGTCACCTGAAGTCTTTGTTGCAACAAAGTGGTTATCCCACTGGGCTTCAGCAGGCTTCACCAGCACTCAGTTGGGAGTTCGTTTGAGTGAAAACGACTTCGGTTAAAATATCTTATTTTTAAAATCTCCAAATATCAAATTATCTTAACGTCATATATAGCATAGGTGAATGATGACCTAGGAGATTGCGAACCTATACGAATGTTAGACATACTGATGAAATGTTTCCTAGAGAAGTCTAGATTTCTGTAAGCAAAGTCATATTCTAGTCACTCAAACGAAGGTTGGAGGTAAAATAGCTCAGTGTGATAACTCCTTTACATGATGTTACTTCATTCATCTTCCGTGTCATCTAATGTCGCACCTCAGCTCAGTCCACTCGTGACCTCAGCTCAGTCCACTCGTGACCTCAGCTCAGTCCGCTCGTGACCTCAGCTAGAGACCTCGTTTTTCTGCACAGACACCAGCTAGTGAATACCTGTGAATTTTATATCTCCGAATAGTGTTAAGTGATTGTGTTGTGTTTTTGTAATTGTATACGTATAGCGCTATACAGTTACAGATATAAGATAAAGTGCAGGGTTCTATTCAATTTCAAAACAGTTTTCTGTTACCGTATTCCAAAGGTAGGAGAAATAGTATAAGGTAAGCAGAGTAAGCTTCGCGTATTTAGTTTATTAGAGACCGCTTTGATTTGTTGTTGTTGTTGATTTGTATTTTCTCTTTGCCGTTTTTATTGCTAAAGGGGGAGCGAAATGGCTTGTGAAGGTTGCGTGAACCTAGAGGTCCGTCTCAGGATGTGTGAGGAGGCAATTCGGCTTCTCAGGAGTGCGCTCCGTGAGAAGAGTGAACCCTCCCCACAACCCAAAGAGCGTTCCACTTCTTCACCTACTGTCACTGCCATGAGCGAGTGGCGCTCCGTGGGGTCCCGTTTGTCGAGCCCGCGTTCGGTAGACGTGTGCCCTGTGGAGCAACCGCTGGCTCTAGTCAATCGTTTTGCTCTACTGGAGGATGAAGTGGCTGAAAACCAGGAGTTCTTGGTGGTGGGGGACTCCATGGTTCGAGGCTATGACGACATCCTGCAGCGAAAGACTAAGCGACGTTGCAAGCTTGTATGTCAACCGGGCCGTGGGATCGTTGATTGTACCCGGTCCATCAGGGAGCAAGGACGGAAGAACACGGTTACGATTGTACATACGGGTAGTAACGATGTAGGTAGGGTGAGATCAGAGGAGCTTGTTCGGAATTACAAGGTCCTCCTTCAGGAGATGAAGGAACGTGGGAGCCGTCACGTAGTCTGTGGGATCCTCCCGAGGATCTACGCAGGTTCGTGTTGGAACAGTAGAGCCATAGGGATCAATGATAGGATATCGCAGTTGTGCACACAATTGGGATACCACTTTCTTGATCCTTGGTATCTCTTTTCTAGGCGCCATGACCTTTACGCTTCTGATGGGATCCACCTTACCCGCAGAGGCAAAGATGTTCTTACAAACCTCATTGTGGGAGTTTGTAATGAACCAGCTCCTTTTTTAGGGTAGAAGGCCAAAGGGAAGGGGAAATAGAATGTACTTGGGAAAACAGTGTAGAGTATAGCATTAATGTAGAACAATATACCAGTATAGGACAAAATATAATTTTAGGATATAATGTCGCTAGAGGACGAAATGTCACATTAGGATATAATGTCATAGGACAAAATGTCGCAATGGGATATAATGACAGTGGACAAAAGATCACGATGGGAAGTAATGATAAAAGAGAACAAAATATCACGATAGGATGTAATGATAATGGAGGAAAAAATATCACGGTAGGATATAATGTCATTGAAGGCCAAAATGTAATTTTAGGAAGGGATACCGGACAGAATGTCAATGAAGGCCAAAATATCATGATAGGATGTAAAATCGCTAGAGGACGAAATGACACATTAGGATGTAATGTCTTAGGACAAAATGTCACAATGGGATGTAATGACAGTGGAGGACAAAAGATCACAATGGGAAATAATGATAGTGGAGAACAAAATATCACGATAGGATGTAATGATAATGGAGGAGAAAATATCACGGTAGGTTATAATGTCAGTGAAGAACAAAATATAATTTTAGGAAGAGATACCGGACAGAATGTCAATGAAGGCCAAAATATCAAGATAGGATGTAATGACAGTGGAAGACAAAAGATCACGATGGGATGTAATTATAGTGGAGGAAAAAATATCACGGTAGGATATAATGTCACTGGAGGACAAAATATAATTTTAGAAAGGGATGCCGGACATAATGTCACTGAACGACGGGAGGCCGGCGTGAATCACGGTGACGTAGGGGGACAAAATGTACAAAATAGATCGGATGACCGTAATCGACCAGATGTCCGTGATGGGGGAAATGTTAATTTTGATAGGAGAAATGTTAATGAGGCATTGAATGTCAATGAAGGACCAAATAATAATAATATAGAGCAAGGCATAAATAAAAAACAAAATTATAATATAAGACATGATATTGAAACTCAAAATGTGTCAAAAAGAAATAATCAGGAGTTTCTTAAAACTATGTACTTTAATGCTCGTAGTATTAGGAACAAATTTCAAGAAATACAGGCGTATGTCAAAAGCGAAAATCTCGATATGATAGGAATAACTGAGACATGGTTAAATGGTACAGAGTTCGAAGCTGAATTTAATATTGCGGGATTTAAACACTTTCATCAGGATAGAAACCACAAGAAAGGTGGGGGTGTTCTACTGTACGTTAAAAACAATGTTCATGCTTGTGTTTTAGAGAAAGTGAAACAGGATGCATATGACAGTTTGTGGGTTGAGTTAACCCAAACAAATGGACAAAAAATGAATATAGGTGTAATATATAGGCCAAAGACATTATCATTAGCAGACGACAAACTGTTATTTCAAGAACTGTCTAGTTTCTGCAACCGGGATTTATTGATAATGGGTGATTTCAATTTTACTGACATTGATTGGATGACCCTTGAACATGGCCATATAGGTAGTCGCTTGATTGATTTTCTTGGTGACAATTACTTAATTCAGCATGTAAAAGAGCCCACAAGATATGGAAACATACTCGATTTATTGATCACTAGCCGCGAAAGCATGGCAACTGATGTAGAAGTCGGTGAATCTGTTGCAAATAGCGATCACAACTTAGTCAGATTCAAACTCCTAAACAATTTTAGAATAGATACTTGTGCTTCTAAAATACCCGATTTCAGTAAAGCTCAGTTCATAGAACTACGTCAGGAGCTTCAGCTTACAGATTGGGAGGAAAAATTAAACGAAAGGCCTGTAGATCAGATGTGGGAAATATTTCAAAATACGCTCACTAAGATGATTCAAACTTACATTCCTTTTAAGGACAGACGTCCCCCAAATCAGGCTCGCCCAAAGTGGCTCGACAAAGAAACTGAAAAAAGTATTGCTAAAAAGAGACAGGCTTATAAGAAATATAAGTGCTCGGGTGCATCTAATGACTATGAAAGTTATGTATCAATACAGAGAGATTTAAAAAAGACAATAAGAAAAAGAAAACGACAATACGAAATGAACATCGCTGAGAAATCCAAAGAGAATCCCAAAGAATTCTATAGTTACATTAGAGATAAAAAGGTTGTTAGGAATCACATTGGTCCACTATTATCTGCTGACGGTCAACTTGAATATTCAAATGAAGGAATGTGTAATCTCTTAAACAATTATTTTAGCTCGGTATTCGTAAACGAAACACCTCAAAGTGAATTCCAAACTGAAACCTGTGAAAAGTCTGGGGTAAACTTACTCACTACTGTAAATATAACAAAAGAAAAAATTAAAAGGTGTATAGACAAACTCAAAGTTAACAAAACACCAGGGCCTGACGGTTGGCATCCAAGAATCTTAAAGGAAATGAAAAATGAGATTGTTGTTCCATTAGAAATTATTTTCAAGAAATCCATCATATCCGGAGATGTCCCAAGAGAATGGAAGCTAGCTAACGTTAC
>NC_134787.1:11635522-11650522 GCF_046742065.1 Oratosquilla oratoria
GTTGACGTTTTACAGGGGCCATGATGGATTTTAAGGCATTCCAATAATTTACAAGCTTAAGCTATAATTGGCTTGATGCAAACAGTCTTATAAATGCTTACAAATAAGAGCTAAATTGACATCAACATGGTTTTTGGTTGCATTTTTTATGTGTATACTTTTGCACTACATGGAAATGTAACTGTTGTACTATTCTCCTGCTTATTTACTAACCTGTCTATCTATTGCTTTAAAACTTCATCAGAATTCATACTAGAAGTGTATGTAAATATGTGTCAGTTTACAGGTCTCTTGATTAAATACTTAAGTTACAATAAAGATTTATTCAGAAAGTGTTTTACTGTCCCTTAACTTATGCTCGCTACTGTATGTGTATATATGTATATATGTGTATATATATGTATATATATATCTATATATATGTATACATGTGTATATATATGTATATATGTATATATATGTATATACATATATGTATATATATAATATATATATATATATATATGTATATATATACATATATGTATATATATATGTATATATATGTATAGATATAGGTATATATATATACATATGTATATATATGTACAAATATATATATATGTACAAATATGTATATATATATGTATATATATATGTATATATATATATACATATATGTATATACAGTATATATGTATATATATATATTTATATGTATATATTATACATATATATATTTATAAATATATATATATATATATATATATATATATATATATATATCTTTTTTATGCAATGTAACTCTTTGAATTATGTCTCCTTGAGAAGGTCCCTTGACGAAGAAGATATCTTCAGCTCTTTAACGTGGTGGCGAGCTTCAAGGATTTTGTTATGGCGAACGCCAGACTATCTCAATTGGCGTCAAGGTGAGAACAAATTTGGTCCGGAATCCGTCTCTCAGCTCAATGGGAATTATTAAGTTATGAATATTTTTATTCTTCTAAAGTCTTTTAGTTTTATTTTGGCTGTCTCCAAGCAATTATGTTCAACTGAAGGAAGCCTCAAATTCATTGACGGAGGTGAATGTTTCTAAATTAACCTTTATATTGTTTATGACATCTTGTTAGTATATCTTTAACCAAGTTACCCCCAGGATATTTCATTCAGCTGAGGGATAGTCTTGTATGATGGAGGAGTTTGGTAGGCCCCGATGCTCCACTGTTGAAGGAGATTAGGTGCGGAACAAGGCTTCATACTCTATGGTGAAGGACGTTAACAATCCTCCTTGTTGCTTTGTATAGATGCACTATATTGTGCTGCCTCCGGTTTCACATATTTTCGTTCACGCTATTCAACAATTACCGCTCTTGATCAAACCATTTTGAAACGAGGAGGCATGACAATCTTCCCGTCATTTGGTATAGATACCTTATTAAGTGTTGTCACTCGTTTCACAAATTTTCGTTCACGCCATTCAACAATTACGTCTTCCGACCAAACATTTTTGAAACGATGGACACAATCACACTACTGTGCTGAGAGTGATGAACCAAGAAAGACGTCTTATGGCCTTGTGTGTAAAGGTCCTTGTAATCAAGATGGATTTGTAGGGAAGTGATCAGAGGTTTTATGGTTCCTTTTGAGGTTCGAGGCTCGAGTTTCCTCTTAGACTAGGATCAAGGCCGGAGTATAATGAATCTAGATTTGGGGTTGCCAGAATATATCGGGGCTGTTGGGAGCAAAGAAGAAAAAAAAATGTGACAAGAATTCATGTTCAACTCTGATACTCTGGCGTATTGCACACATTATGTTATACGATATTATATATATATATATATATATATATATATATATATATATATATATATATAGATATATAATACATATATATATATATATATAATATACATATATATATAGATGTGTAATAATATATAATATATATATATATATAATATATATATATATATATATATATAATATACAAAATACAGATATACACAAGGAGATAGAAGAGAGAGAGAGAGAGAAAGAACGACAGAGAGACAGGCAGAATGGCCAAGAGCACAGGCAGAATGGCCGAGAGACAGGCAGAACGACAGACAGACAAGCAGAATAACAGAGAGACAAACAGAATAACAGACAGGTAGAATGGCAGAGAGACAGACAGAATGACAGAGAGACAGGTAGAATGACAGAGATACAGGCAGAATGACAGATAGACAGGCAGAATGACAGAGAGACAGGCAGAAAGACAGAGAGACAGGCAGAAAGACAGAAAGACAGGCAGAAAGAAAGAGAGACAGGCAGAAAGACAGAGAGACAGGCAGAATGACAGATAGATAGGCAGAATGATAGACAGGCAGAAAGACAGAGAGAGAAACAGACAGCATAGACGAATGAAGATATAAACAGATAGACAAGCAGATACAGACCAGTAGACAGACATACTAGTAGACGAACAGACTAGTAGACGAACAGACTAATAGACTAACAGAATAACAGACGGATAGACTAATAGACGGACAGACTAACAGAAGACAGACTAATAGACGGACAGACTGATAGACAGACAGACTAATAGACGGACAGACTAGTAGTCAAACAGACAGACGAAAAACAGACACAGATAGACAGACTGACTGATATACAGACATAGACAGACACAGACGAAAAAAGCAGACACACTGATAGACGGGTATACAGACAGACTACTATTTCACTTGTTTCAAATTCCTTTTTTTTTTTTAAGACTGATTAAAAAAAGTCTGGCAATAAAACAGGAATATATATGTTCAAGTTAGATGGTTCCATTATTCTTTGCTCGTACTGAAATTCTCCATTTTGGAACACTTAATTTCCCCCCCTTTCCCAGACATAAATTCTGTCCGCGTACTGCCTGTGCTACTTGCGGCTTTGAAGAATTCGTATTCAGGAAATATCTAAGTAATGTCACTCCCACAGCAATCTATGGCCAATAAGGGTAACAAATCTATGGACAAAGGGTTGATAACTTCACAGGGCCTAATACATTTGGAGTACGTGGAATTTTGGCTAATAAGAACATAAGAATGAAGGAGACTGCAAGAGACCATAAGGCCTACACTAGGCAGCTCCGTATCCATCACCACCTGTCATCCCCATCCATAAAATTATTTTGAACCATTCCTGCAAATATTACCTGATAGTTTTATCATAAGGGAAACTGTATGTTTGGTGTCAGCCTGTGAAAATTATTATAGATCTATGATAAGAATTTTCTGTTGTGTTATATGAAATATGCTTGTAAGGCAGTTGTTTAGAAAACAAAAAAATATTATGCAATACTATAGCTTCTTAGCCTACACACAATGCATTATAAGAATGCTAATACATATATATATATATATATATATATATATATATATATATATATATATATATATATATATATATATAACCTAGACACATTCTGCATACCTCTAAAGCTCTTTACATTTGCAAATTATGTTTAGGTGAGCTTGTTTAGAAAATTTAATCGTGCAAGAACATTTATTCATATGAGAACGAATGAACATCTTGCCATTGACAAATGGGTCACATGATTATTTGAGAATATTGCCTTTTCTTTCATAATTGCAAATGTTTATACTTGTCTGCGACTATTAACAGAAGCCTGCTGCCTACATACTGATCATGAGCACAAGACAAAACCCTATATTTTCTCTAATCATGTGATATTGTATTTAGAATTCTAAATACACGTATTAAGAATATAATGCAAAAACATTGCACCAATTATTAATAGATAAAGGGAGGACACATAACCCTTATTAAGGTATTTCAATGGGGTTTCGAAAAAAACATTTATACACACAATCTACAACGTGTACGGTTGCCCCACGCCGCATGAAGCTCACCGTTCAAAATCCTGTAACAATTACATTGTAAATGCGCGCAATTGTACCTCTTTGTTAAAACCATTTAGTATTTGTTGCACGAGGTGTGTGGGCAGTGCACTGGAGGGGCAATCTTCTTTTCATCCACGTTGACTGGGTGAAGATGATAAGATTCGAGGTTTACGGAATTATTATCATACCTTTGATATGGTGGATAGGAGTGAGATAGACGTGTGTAATGCTGGAAATTCTGGTTACTTGTTTGGTTTAAGATATGAATTATCTGAGTAGTTTATTAATTATTTATTTTATTTATTTATATATTTATTATTTATTTATTTATTTATTTGTAAACAATTATTGCTATACTTTTATGACTTCAGGAGTTAAACATTGCAGTACGAGATAATACTGGCTCTGGTCCTAGACATTTTAGATGTTAATTTGATATTTTGCCTGAATCCCCTGCATGTTATTTTTTCTTCAACAGTTAATTAAATCTTTGAATGGCTTTCTTCATATCTTTGCAAGTGAAGGGCGCGATGTCTTTTTACGCTTTGTTGTTTTCCTGTTTCTGATTTTGTGGCTTTGTAATTCAAATTGGACAAATGGTTGTCAAGGATGCATTATTGTTGTTATGGTGACAGCTTTGGTTGAGTCGTTCTTGCAGGCTCGTGTGTGGCTGACGGGCTTATCTGCACCATTGATTCTTCTCCAAATCTCTTTGTGAACTGTTTTTCCATTGCCTTTGTATATTTCATTATTATTATTACTATTAATATTATTATATATTATTATTATCATCATCATTATTATTATTGCTATTAATATTATTATATATTATTATTATTATCATTATCATTATTATCATTATTATCATTATTATTATCATTATTATTATTATTATTATTATATTTCTTGATTTAGCAATTGCATTCCATTCTCTTTGTATTCTGTCAGGTTCTTTGTTTTTAATCTATTTCTCTGTTTTATTAGGCTGGCTATACAAGGTGTGTATTCTTTTATTTTGTTGCCTCTAGGGCTGTTTAGCTCACTTTCAGTATTTGTTTAGTAACTCGTTCCGTAGATTTATACAAGGATAGGTACTGGATTATGTTAAAGTATGACAAATCCATCTCTGTTTCTTCAATACCATTGTGGTTAAAGTATGTCTTTGTGAGTTGTTCCGATTTTATCGTTTAGTCTGCTGTTAACAGATTTACTAGGAATTGGCCATAGGGGATGGGTGGGCATATAGGAAGCTCTAAGTCGTTTGTTGAAGTGAGAATAAGCACATGACATTCTCTTGGGAGGTTTTCTCTTGCTTGTGCTCAGGATGGGGTTGTCGCTGGGGTTTGATATCTTCGAAGCAAAGAGATTGTCTAGGACAATGGTTCTCAAACTTTTTTCGTGAGCGACCCTATTTGGAACACTTCAATCCTTCGCGACCCAGAATAAAGTCAAGAGAGACAAAATGGACATTGATATATACCCTTTATTTTGGGAGAAAAAAATAATGTGTACAGCTTTTCTTTAACAAAACTAAATTAACAGAATCCATGAACAGACATTACATAAGTAATGTGCGGTTAAAAGAAAGAAATAATTAGTCAAGTATTTGAAATACTCTGAAAACGTGAGAATTTTTCTTGTCCCTGCGACCAATCAAAATTGATCTTGCGACCCAACTTTGGGTCGCGACCCATAGTTTGGGAACCACTGGTCTAGGACAATGGTTCTCAAAATTTTTCATCCCATTCCCCTTTAATAAAATCTCAACATTCGTGTGACTCCCTTCATTTTTCTCAAAAAATCCAACCCCGCCGAAAATGTGAAATATAATAACAGAATAATAATAATAACGATGATAAAATTTTGATGAAGAGGTACTCTTTCCTTAACTAAAAACTTGACAGTGATGATCATCATATACTTGATGGATGTTGTTTTTCATATTCAGATTCCTCACATTATATAGAAATCTATAATTTGTAACAGCATTCCATAGCCCCTTAGATTCTTGTGATGGTTCCTTCAGGGCCCATGACCTTTAGATTGAGATCCATTGGTCTACGACAGTAGGACCTCATTGATCCACGATGTGGGCCCATGAGTGACAATTGTTCCATTGTTAATATGCATATCGCATAAAATCGTCTTGAAGTATTTTTGACCCGAGTTTAATTCTACATCACCCGTTCACAGTAGAGAGATGTGGGCCTATGAGTGACAATTGTTGCATTGTTAATGTGCTATCGCATAAAATCGTCTTGAAGTATTTTTGACCCGAGTTTAATTCTACATCACCCGTTCACAGTAGAGAGATGTGGGCCTATGAGTGACAATTGTTGCATTGTTAATGTGCTATCGCATAAAATCGTCTTGAAGTATTTTTGACCCGAGTTTAATTCTACATCACCCGTTCACAGTAGAGAGATGTGGGCCTATGAGTGACAATTGTTGCATTGTTAATGTGCTATCGCATAAAATCGTCTTGAAGTATTTTTGACCCGAGTTTAATTCTACATCACCCGTTCACAGTAGAGAGATGTGGGCCTATGAGTGACAATTGTTGCATTGTTAATGTGCTATCGCATAAAATCGTCTTGAAGTATTTTTGACCCGAGTTTAATTCTACACCATCCGTTCACAGTAGAGAGATGTGGGCCTATGAGTGACAATTGTTGCATTGTTAATGTGCTATCGCATAAAATCGTCTTGAAGTATTTTTGACCCGAGTTTAATTCTACACCATCCGTTCACAGTAGAGAGATGTGGGCCTATGAGTGACAATTGTTGCGTTGTTAATGTGCTATCGCATAAAATCATCTTGAAGTATTTTTTACCCGAGTTCTATTCTACATCACCCGTTCACAGTAGAGAGATGTGGGCCTATGAGTGACAATTGTTAATGTGCTATCGCATAAAATCGTCTTGAAGTATTTTTGACCCGAGTTCTATTCTACATCACCCGTTCACAGTAGAGAGAAAAGGAAAGTAGCCACTTCCATGCCAGGAAGGAAAATGGTTGAAGGAAGTGATGGTGTGAGGGATTTTTTTTATTTTTTTTTTATTTTTTTTTTGGGGGGGGGTCTTCCCATTTGGTTCTCCCAGAAACGCTCTTTCTTTTTCTTTGAAAAATGTGCACTGTCGCCAAGCGAACTTTTTTGAAATCTCAAAGTATCATGATTATCAATACTTAGAAAATGTGTGGGCGGAAAGAATATCTTGTCTCAATAAAATCCACTTGCAACATCCAGAAAAATACAAAACACTGATTCCCGTCTTTTATGGGTTCTCATAGATTTTCTTTCTTATACGAGATCAAGTGAGACTATTCCAAGTGCTACTGACGTACAGTTCCTGGATCAAGCACCATATCAACAACAGGAAGTTAACCCATTTTAATTTCTTCGTTCTCTTCTTTCTTCTCCTCCTGTTTGTCATTCAAATTTATAAGGCTATCATCTGTCATAATATGATTAATATTAATATATCACATGTTTTCAGTCATCTAATACTCCTCTGATTAATTTTCTCTGTCTGTCTGTCTCTATGTCTCCCTGTCTTTCTGTCTCTTTTTGTCTTTCTTACTGTTTCTCTCTCTCGCTCTCTCTCTTGCTCTCTGTATTTCTCTCTCTCTCTCTTGCTCTCTGTATTTCTCTCTCTCACTCTTGCTCTCTGTATTTCTCTCTCTCTCTCTCTCGCTCTCTATTTTCTCTTTCTCTACTTTCTCTCTCTTTCTCTCTCTGCCTCCCTCTCTCTCACTGTGTGTGTGTGTGTGTGTGTGTCTGCATCTGCATCTGCATCTGTACTTGTATCTGTATCTGCACCTCCGGATAGTCAAATCCGGAGAACAACACTGGATTGCTGAGTCAGCGATGGTCACCTCCGTTTCATAATTGCATTGGCGGATCTGGGGTAATGGGTCCTGCCTTTGCCATGGGCATCTGATGAGAAGGAATACCCCTTAACCCAGTACATACGTACCATGGCACGCTTTACAATCTCTGTTCGTGGCTGACGCCACATAAGATTTGAAAACCAGGAAGGAGAATGAAATCGTCTAAGTATTTCTAAGTGGTAAATCGAGGACTTGGTATGTGTCTGCATCTTCCTCCAGCTGGTTAGAATTGTTTGGTGTTGGTCAAAAGAGGATAATCGAGACACATATTGCATCTTGGTAATCCTTTGTAACGTCAGTTAATACTCGTTAGATTATGTTCCACCTGGCGAAATGGTAATCACACATTCAGTCGATCGGGCTGGGTTTTATATTTCAACCGAGTAGACAAATCAACGTATGAATAGAATGATAAATAACCAACCAACCAAACAAACAAACAAAATATAAGCAAAGAAGCAGACAGACAAGTCAATAAATTAGGAAGGTATGCTACTATGTTGAAACTATTCACCCCGTTCCTTCCACGTGATGATTTCCCTTCCATTACGTTTGTCACCAGACTTGTATTCTTCCTCTTCGTGGAATTCGTTGGTTAACAAAGATGTTATGCCTACAATTATCCTTAGCCGTTCTTCCACCACATTCTGGCACTTTACCTTTGGGTTCCACCAGCTAGTTGGCACCCCATCATGACATTTTTTTCATATCTATATTTTGATTGAGATTGTGGATTTAAGACACTACAGAACGTCTCTATTGCCGTCACGTGCTGAACCTAGCGGATTCGAACCGTCTACTACTATGTTCTTGTCATCAGAAGCTGGGGCCTAGCCCTCTAGGCCACGATGGTACCAACATGTGACAAACAGATTGATTTTTCCATTCACAGTTTAAGGTACGACTATATCAGGAGAAAAACGACTATCCTAGTCAGTTTAAGCTAATTTAAAGGTTCTTTGTTATCCTATGCTCGGAAATCCCATCCGGCCATGTACTACTTTGTTTCAAAGTTGCCTTTCCTCTTCTCCCTCTTTATCGTTCTCCTCCTCTTCTTTTACTCCATCTCCTCCTCCTCTCTCTTCTCCTCCGTCTTCTCCTCCTCTCTCTTCTCTCCCACCTTCGCTTCCTCCTCTTTCTTCTCTTACCTTCTCGTCCTCTTCCTCCTCTTTTCTTCTCGTCCTCTTCCTCCTCCTCCTCTTTTCTTCTCGTCCTCTTCCTCCTCCTCCTCTTTTCTTCTCGTCCTCTTCCTCCTCCTCCTCTTTTCTTCTCGTCCTCTTCTTCCTCTGTAGCTTGTAGCTAGGGTTCCCGTACCACACCAAAACCACAATGGGGTTCTTCCATGTCCATATACTCCAGAGGCGTCTTCAAGAACCCGATGGAACGTCTGACCCACTGATGTCATTCTTTCGCTTTGGTCTAGTTAAGCAAGACTGCTGCTGCTGCCGCCACTATCGCTCCCACCACTGCCACCAGTTTCTTCACCGCCACAGACGTCGCCGCCGCCGCCGCCGTCGTCGCCCCGAATCGCGACCGACCAACAGAAAGGCCAACAACTTGTTTGAACGCACGAGACGCACACTTTGAATCGCTGCCAAACAGCCAGACAAGAGGGACAAGAAAAGGAGTAGAAGAAGCAGGAGGAGGTGGAGGAGGAAAAAGGGGGTTGTAGAAGGGGATGGTGATGATGATGATAATGATGATGACGACGACGACGACGATGGGGAGAAGAAAGAGGAGGCGGATAGGTAGGAAGAGGAGGCGGATGGGGAAAAGGAGGAGGAGAATGTGGAGGAGGACGAGGATGGGGAGGAAAAGGAAGAGGATGGGGAGGAGGAGGAGGGTGGGGGAAATGAGGAGGAGGATGGGGAGAAGGAGGATGGTGAAGGGGAGAAGAAGGACGAGGAAGATGGGGAGGAGGAGGAGGAAGATGGGAAGAAGAATGAAGAGGAGGATGGGGAGGAGGAGGAGGAGGATGGCGAGAAGGAGGAAGAGGATGGGGAAGAAAGAGAAGGAGGATGGGAGGAGTAGGAGGAGAAGGGGAGGATTGGGGGAAGGAGGAGGGGGATGGGGAGAAGGAGGAGGAGGAGAATGGGGAAAAGAAGGGGAGGAGGATGGGGAAAATGTAGAGGAGGATGGATGGGGAGGAGGATGCGGAGAAGGAGAAAGAGAATGGGGAGAAGATAGAGGAGGAAGAGGAAGAGTAGGATAGGGAGAAGAAGGAGGAGTAGGATGAGGAGGGGAAGGATGGGGAGGAGGAGGATGGAAAGAAAGAGAAGGATGGGGAGGAGAAGGAGGAGGAGGATGCATGAAAGGAGGAGGAGAATAGGAAGAAGGTAGAGGAGGAGGAGAAGAAGAAGGAGGAGGAAGAGGAGGAGAAGAAGAAGGAGGAGGAAGAGGAGGAGAAGGAGTAGGAGGAGAATGGGGAGGAGGAGGAGGAGAATGGGGAGGAGGGGGAAGAAGAGGGGAGGATCTATTGTACTAATGAACAGTCATATAAGGAGGTAGTGGTGATTGATTTTAGGTCTGTTAACCCATTCATGCTAGAATCTCTTGATCTGAATACAAATACGAAATGAAAAGCGAAGACAAAGATGAAAGGAAAGAGAACCAGAAGAAAGGAAAAAGAAAAGAAAATAAGAAGAAGAAGAAGAAGAAGAGCGGACGCATAATCAGAAGACTTCCGCGAAGAACGGGTCACTGAAGAACCAGAAACTCGCAAGACACCGAAGATAAAAGAGGGGACCAAGATGTAAATGAAGGGGGTGTTCGGAAAATTGCAAAAGTCGAATTGATAGACAGGTCTGAAAGATAGACAGGTTGGCTTGGTGGACAATGGAGAGACGGATGAGCCGGATGCAGTGATCACCAAGATGGATGAACTGGTGGGATGGATGAGAGGGGGCAGGGTACAGGGTCGGGCTGCACTGATGTAGAGTTACATGGCCGGTCCAATTGCTCACAAGGTCGAGTGTGATCAATCAACTGATAAGATACTTCGGAGGTCGGGTTGATTGCACACTCGTCCCTGTCGAGTGTTGTCACATATTCCAGAACGTTTCGTTTACGACGGTCATTCACTGATGCTTTTGGTTAGTCTATTTGGAAATAATGACACCATTTCTTATCGTGCCTGTAAATCGCGCCTGTGAATAGACTGGTTATATGAGGGCAGTGGGCACGGATTAAGAGTGAGAGGATCCCAGGATCTCTTGCATGAGAGTTGACGGGCATTTCAGATTGGTAGTTACATCTGTTCTCTGAACTTGCTTGGGGTAGGAAGATTAAGGTACTTTATTTATCGATAGATAAGTAATTGTACTGGAGGATGAAAGCAATTAATATATTTTCATCTACCAAAAGGTAAACTTAACTAATAGTTGGCTGTAACCCAATTTAATGAAGTTTTGTAGCGTCAGTGTAATTTTTGTGAAGATATGTTGTATTGTATGGGGTCACATCGTTTCAGTGATTTTTTATTGAAAACTTGGTGTATTGACTGGACTCAAGGAAGGTGAGGATGATAGGGTTTTCTTCTCTTTTGATATGATGCAAATACTTGTGGTGTAGTTAGTCATCCTTCATAGATAGACGAGACTGAAGACAAACTGCAATAATTGAGTTACTAAGATCCAGTCAGCTTGATGAGAGAGTTCTAAAACATTTAGTCTAAGTTACCAAAGGCCCTCTTCTGTAGAAATTATGAAAGTTTACTATTCCTTTTAGGCAAGCTGTACTTTGATGACACACACACAAAAAAAAGCGAGATTTACATTTCTGAACGTTCCGTCATGAGGAACTTTCTTCCAGAAATTAAAAACTCATTTTCCTGTCTCGGTCTACTTTGCCACGAAAATCTAAAAGTACGTGGACGAAGTACATTAAAATCTAGCTAGACCTGACCTTGTCTAGTGAGACTAATTTAAAGTGTGTACGTACACTACACAAAAATTTGCTCTCCGAGTTTCAATAGAGTAGTGGTAAATTAATTGTAGCGATATTACTCTAACGTTAGTGTATAGTGTACACTGGAGTTCGTTTGCCAAGGAAGTTTCAGAAAGTCAGATTGGAACTTGTGTGTGGTGAGATGTCACGGTTCCGGCACCTAGTTCCTGCAGCTACAACACTAGTCATTTCATCCAATCAGGAAGTGAAGAGCGTCGAAAATTTCCCATGTACTTTTTACAGTCACGTCATCAGCCCCCATACCACTTTTCCTATCTTTCTATTATCCTCGTTTCGCTGTTCATTTAGCAACGCAGATTGAGTCATTTTCGTCTGATTTCTGAGTCAGGAATGCTTATGTTTTTACTATTTCTTTTATAATACTTGCCTACCTCCCTTTATTGCGGTACTTCATCAACGGCACATTTCACAATTGTTCTGGGAACTTTTAATATTGCCGTATTAATAGCATTGTTTGATTACTATCCATTTCCATTTTTCCTTGGACGAAATTTTACCCATATTGTACATGTTCTCTACGTAGAGCGACAAAATCTATTTATATCGAAAAACAAATCTAGAGCAATCTTAGAACTTGATCTCCACCTCGCGTCCACTACAACAACTCAATCGAGATCGGAGACTAAGTCTAGTATAGCACTTTCACTGATGTTTACACTATTTAGAGAGGTCTAGTAAGAACAAATGTGGCTAAGATGGACACGTAGCTTAAGAACAATTTCGTTTAATCAATTCTTTTGCGTGTGGTGACGCCTTTCAGAGATCTCTGGTAGACTTGGAAGAAGATTGGTTCCTGATCAATTAACATTTCTCACTCAACTAAAAATTCTGTATTTTCGTTACTTGAACCTAAATCTACAAACTTTTTTATCGGGTCAAACGGGTTAAAACAGAATTTCTTCAGATGAAAAAAAATATCAAATAAAAATATATGATTTTAAGTTCTCTTGTCACATTTTCAAATTGATTTCCACTGTTCAGTCGTTTCCATCCAATTATTTATATATTAGATTCTTTATTAATTCATATATCTATTTATCTATGTATCTATCTATATATCAATTAATCAATTTATCTATTTATTTATTCATTCATTAATAATTATAATTCTTTTGCTAAAGTTAGAGAATTAGATGTTGTCAAAAGCTATCTTGATTCAACTTTCCATTTGATGACATACCTTGAGGACTTTGTTTTGTCCAACGCCAGACATCTTTATTGAGTTTAGAGTACCCCCCATGGTCTAATGTATTAATCCTCACCCGGTTTAGTTTGGAGATTAAACTCTGCTCGATCATGCGACAAACGTCATACAATTTAATTATACGAGTGGCGGTCGGGCCATGACCTGAAGAAGGCATTTAATGGTCGAGACCACGTGTAGGCATGCGTTCTGCCTTTCCATGTCTAAAGGGCCATTTACACGTTCAAACGGTTTGTCAAACAAGTGTTTGAAGTGATGTTTGACCGTGTGAATGGGGTGTTTGGTTGTCAAACACGTTTGTCAAACATGTTTGACAACCAAATACCCCATTCACATGATCAAACGCCACCTTAAACACTTGTTTGACAAACCGGGTTTGACAAACCGTTTGGCCATGTAAATGGCCCATAAAGGTCTTTGGCGCTGGCACTGACGAAACCTCCTCAGTGCTTCATGGCTCAGAGAGCATTGATTGCAGTGATGGTCCAGACAAGACTCAATATTCAAATTAGATAAATGTATATTGTTAGCGGGAAATGAGTTGGCTATATGGCCAAAGTTTAAGATGGCGATAAATCACTTCACATCGGGGCAGACGATAATTTCAAAATATCGTTATACGTCCTTTATCCGGCAAGGGAACTTTGCTAATTAGGTTTTGGATGATTCCAGGAAGTTTTATTTAGCTGTGGAGGGTGCCTTGTGCCAGATAAAGAGCTACTGGGAGGTTCTGGAACTCTCCTCCCCCTGATGCTTTTTCACGTATAATCTGGACTCTTATGGAAATTTCAAGACATCTTCAGGGATGTCTTGTCCGGTTTGTGTTGTCCGTTTTTTTTTTATTATTTTATTTTATTTTATTTATTTATTTTTTTTTTCTTCTTTTTTTCTGCGAGTACGATTTTGTGCGGATTTTATTTCTACTCATTTAACTTTATTTTATTTTATTATCATTATTATTATTATTATTGCTTTTGATGTTGTTATCGTTGTCGTTAACGTTGTCGTCGTCATTGTTGTTGTTGTTATTATAATTTTTTATATAGTTTCTTTGTGTGTGTGTGTGTGTGTGTGTGTGTGTGTGTGTGTGTGTGTGTGTGTGTATGCGAGGGGGAATTCTATCATTATATGAAATATGTAGATAAAAAATCAGTATAAACATCTTGTTATACGACAGCCTTCTCCACCACAGATAACGTTACCTGAACCACATCTCTATTTGTCAATACATACTTTTCTTTGAGCGACTAGGCTTGCAGTGGACCAAAAGATCAAGACACCCTTTGATCAGGTTCAGATATTTATCAGAAGAAAATCACTTGGCGTAAAGTCTGACCAAATGACATAAAATGTGCTATTGGGCCAACAGGGTGACGATATCCTAACACATGACCGAAAACGTCTTATCCGGAAACATAGAGACATACTTGATCAATTACATTCTTATCAACACCAAACGATCTTGTGCAGCTCAGGAACGGACTGAAAGAAGGTTTTTCGTTCCTATAGCTGCCCGAAACCTCCTCTCCTTGGGATTCGAAACCCCTATGGGGCGTCAGCGTATTGAGATTTCAAGGAAGACATCTGCACGGCGGGGAGATCGATACGCTGGACAAAAACGATAGAGAGGTGCTAATGAGGAGTTCCCTGACTGATGAACATGTCAGACCGGGTTTCCGCTAATTGGGATTCTGTATTGCCAGACAGACACAGAGGTTAATTGGCAGTAGGGGTCTTTAGATGCTGTAACTTGATCCATAACCTACCTGAAGAGTAGCAAGCTTATAGATGGATTAAGATTATACATTCTTAAATTCCTTTTAACAAAATAGGTCAATGAATAGATGAACGAGTAAATACATAAACAAATAGATAGATATATGAATATATAAAGAGATTAATAAATAGATAAACAAATAAATAAGGAAATATATAATATGAATACATATATAAATATTCAGTAGTAAGATGAGAAAGGTCATGTGATAAAGTGGTACGTTAAGTCACCTGCTGTCGGGCACAATTTTGAAAGTGCTGTGCCTTGCTGCTTTGCAGTCATCCTGATA
>NC_134787.1:11655522-11665522 GCF_046742065.1 Oratosquilla oratoria
ATATATATATATATAATAATATAATATATAATAATAATAATAATAATAATAATAATAGATAAAATAAATCAATAATATGATAATAATGGAGAGTTCTAAGTTTTTATATTATAAGGTGAGCTCTGAATTTCACGTGCCGGAAAAAAGTTCGTTACGTTACAAATTTTTGCACGCGTGCCAGTTTTGGCATGCGTGCCAGTGTTTGCACGCGTGCCAGGTTTTGCATGCGTGCCAGTTTTTGCACGCTTGCCAGTTTTTGCACGTGTGCCATTTTTTGAACGCTCGCCAGTTTTTGCACGCTTGTCAGTTTTTGCACGCGTGCCAGTTTTCGCACGCGTGCCAGTTTTTGCACGCGTGCCAAGGTTTGCCTACCCATCCTCTAGTGGGTCTTCCTTCTAGTAAATATAAGCACCTGGTAGTAGGTAGAATAGAGATACAAGTCGAATCAGTCAGTCAGCATAGTATGCTGACTGATTAAGTTGTTTTGAAAGATTCCCGTAAAGTACAATTAGATTATATATTCTTAAAATCCTATAGGTTACTACTATCATATAAATTCTTTCTGCTTTAATGAACTTGTACTTATTAGATTCGTTTATTAACAATACTGATGTAACTAGATTGATACTGACGATGTCAGTTAGATACTAAGTATCCTAGAAAAATATTCATATAATTCTCGACTGATATTGAAACTAAGGGAAAAGTTATGATTATTATCAATAACAGAAGGATTAGTAATATAATTATTGTCAATAGATGCTAACCATGGTAGGATCCCATACAATAAAGCATATACACAGTCATGTAGATTTGAGACTTACTGAGACCATATCTTTCAAGTCTTCTGCTGTTTCTGAATTAACGTCTTTTGCAAATCTAGTGATTAAATATTACTGAATAATGTTCGGACCTTTCTTTTCCTTATTCAACTCCTTGAAAAGATCTAAATAGTATAGATCAAAGTTTTAAAAAGAGGCGTTTCCTCGGATTTTTTTTTTTTTTTTTTTTTATGTATCCATGTTCTGTAGAACCCTAACAATACAATGACATTTGCTCTACCGATAGGCTGTAGCTTATTAGTGTTTCTGTCCTTATGGACATTGTAGCTCTTTGTTCTTACAAGTCAAAGGCTCCACCTTATGAAGCGAATCCAAGGAGACTCGTAAGGTTTATTGAGTTCAGTAATGCGTCTTTATTCAGTTGAAAAGGATGTCTTCAGGGAGTTGAGGAACTAGCCTTGTTTTAATTTTTTTTATTTCCGGTCTATTTTGTTATCTTTCTGGATATCGTTTAGCGATTTTATTCTTTGTTTCTGCTAACAGCAAAAAGTATTCATTTGAAGAAGAGCAAGCAAGATCTTCTGGTGTTAGCAAAAATATAGTCAATAAATACCGCCACAAGGGCGTTAAGCCTGAAAAGGAGAGACGAGTTGGACGCGGCTTGTTTTCATTATTGATTGAAAACTGTCAATCACGGATTGAACAAAGACACGGACGGTTAGATCTTGTCCCTTTAGGCTTGTGTTAAGACTGGAGAACGTGCGCGCGCAATGTCAAGAGACTTCGGTATTAAGTCCAGTAGAGTTGGCTTAAGCCCTCCGAGACTGTGAGGGATTATCAACGTCGTCCTAAGTTCCGTCACAGTGACCTAAGGTGATGGTTGAGCGATTGTTAGGATGACCTCGAATGGGGCCGGTTGGAGAAGACGAGGTGCTAGTTAGCGTCTTCAATCTAGAGATGTGTTCTAGGAAATTTTGTCCTAGGAAAGAGGTTATTCTAGTCAGCTGAGAGGTAGATTTAGGGGGAAAAAGTCCTAGTGACTGAAGAGGGCAAATTGTGTCGAGTCTCGTTTGAAGGGTCTATCGTCTTCCAGACTATGGAAACACCTTCATCAGATTAAAGAGCTGAGGCATATTCTACTGATTCTGTTCTTGGTAAATGTCGAATTAATGCCTGATATGAAAAGGCTAAATATGTAACCTTCACTGGTTGAGCTTGAGACTACATCTGAGTAAATAAAAATAAATAAATAAATATAATAAATAATTGTAATAAATAAAAAAAATGAAAAATAAATAAATAAATAAATACCGTAGGATGGGGAAATCGGGCAATCACTGGGGTAATTGGGCCATATAAAAGTTATGTATTAAAATTTTTTGCAACTGGTAAATAAAATTCTGGTAAAATGGAGGTAGGTGTTATTCAGGGCAAAAGTGAAATATTCTAAAACCAATTTCAATTAAAAAAGTGAATAACTTTTATATGGCCCATTTACCCCCAGTGGTGGCCCGATTACCCGATCCTACGGTAATAATAATAATGATAATAAATAATAATAATTGATAATAATAATTAATAAAAGAAAATATAATAACAAAAAATGTCAGCCCCAATTTTCAAAAGGTCCTCCTCTGTTCTGAAAAAAATAAAATTTAACTTTGATTTGAACTGAGCCCTTGCGATACATATTTTTCTTTTTCTTTGTAAACATGATGGTATTATCCACAGGTTTTAAGCCTATTCTAACTAACAATAAATTCATTTGTTTACCTGATGTGAAGCATCAAATTGAAAAGGGGCTTGATCTCATCAGAGAGGATTTAAATTGCCTAATAACAGCCAGATTAAGATTTGTAAATCAATGTGTTCCAGGTGTCTTAACATAATTTGATCATTTCAGTTTACAGTAGGAGTCGGGGGAACAGAGATCAGTAAATTATGAACAGATGGTGTGCTCTCATAATGTTCAACATCAACACGAGTGTTGAATAATCTTCTCAAATGAACTTTGTCTCCTCTTACAATAATTATTTGTACAATCACACAAACAAGGTCATTGGTAGCATAATCGGAAGTGTGCTGATCTCCCCTTCGCCGAGCTGTGGGTTCGAATCCCGCACTCCTCTCTGATTCCCATCCCTAAGAGTCCAAGTGCATAGGGCAAAGGTGACGGCTTCGGCCGCAGCTAAGTGTCTCCTAGCGTAGACTCCACACACACACACACACACACACACACACACACACACACACACACACACACACACACACACACACACACACACACACACACACACACACACACACACACACACACACACACACACACACACACACACACTCGGTGGCGCGGTTGATAAGAGTCCCCGACTGCCACTACGGCGGTACGGGTTGGAATCCTGTCCAGGGCTGAAATAATTTCAGTATCGCTGCGCTTCGAGTCGTTACTCCAGCTCTCGTGGGCGGGAAGTTGTGTGTGTGTGTGCGTGTAAGGTCACAGCATTACCCATAGATCGGTCATACGAGCTCTGAGCTCTCTTCCGGTAGGGAAACAGCTGTCGATCATGAGTCCAACACGTGATCCAAAGACCAAGGTGAATTAGACACAACTGCTGTACAAATACATATTTCTGTTTACATCCCTCATATGTTTATATATATCCACAAATTTTTACATACATTCACAAATTTCTGTGTTCTTGTAGACATGAATATGTTCATATATATTCATATATAAATCTATATACAACAACAATCGCTTGAACCGCGGTTCTGTACAGAGCCACGTACCACTGGTGAAAAAATGTAAAAGTTGAGATGGAGAGCTTCAAGTGCTTTCTGTCCTGGAATGTGCAAACATGACAAAGTTATTGCAGGTAACATTGTCAGCCAATTCTCGTGGTCAACTGCAGCGGACCTCAAAGTGTCTGGAGAGAACGGGGCTTCAAATGCCATCACTTAGAAGTTGAGCGTTTCGACCTAATATCTTGAGGCCAAATTGAAACACAAAGGCAAAAGCCGACAAGACTGTGAGAATCAACACCGTGTGAGATCGAAACCTTTATTGGTACGACGTTTCGCTTGTTACAGCTTTTTCAAGTACAGACATATGGCAAACACTCTGAGTACATATAGGCCGACGGGGAAGGAACTGGGAGAGTTCCTTCCCCGTCGGCCTATATGTACTCAGAGTGTTTGCCATATGTCTGTACTTGAAAAAGCTGTAACAAGCGAAACGTCGTACCAATAAAGGTTTCGATCTCACACGGTGTTGATTCGCACAATCTTGAGGCCAATCTTCGCAATTTCTTCGATGGGAAGTTTTATTAGAATTTTTCACAGTTAAGTATGAATATCTACATTTATGCAAACATTCATACATAAATGGATACATACATATGTAACATACATACATGCATATATACATACATATATATACACACGTATGCATACACACACATACATATACACATACCTACATACACACACATACATACATACATACATAAATACATGCATACACACATACATACATATATACATAAATACATACGGTACATACATATATGAGTAGATACGTGTACACAATATAAATGCATACGTGCATACGTAAATACACATTAAATATATACACACTTGCACATGTGATAAACATATTAATGTTAATGTTTCCCTCTTTAAACCGCTTCAGTTCTCTTTAATACCCCTCACCCTCATTGTGGGTGTGTATATATGTATGTATGCATGTATGTATGTATGCATACATGTATGTATGCATATATGTATGTATACATGTGTATGTATGTATGTGTACGTTTGTGTTTATGTATATGTATATATGTATAGTATATGTATGTATGTATGCAATGTATGCATATATCTATGTTTCTATATAATACTTATTATATTGTGAACACCAAAGAGCCAACATTCGAAGTAAGCGCGTGGCGGTCTTACGAGAAGCATCATCATCTTCCCTAACACTCGTCTTAACATCCTAACACTAACTCACCTCTGCCTGTGTATGCATCTGCAGACCAAACTTTCTACCTGCTTGTATATTTTTTATAGCAGGGTGTGGTTTTAGCTAATTTGTGGAGTCTAGTTTAATCTAGAGGATCGTTTAGTTTCTTAGTCCAGTAAGACATAAAGGCCAAAGGAATGATGTGAAAAAGTTATATGAGTTTTTTTTTTCAGTTTCCCATTGTTTACGAGGCAAGATTTTTATGAAGTATTTCATCCCAGTCCGTCCAAGGAGATTTTTTAATATGGCTAGGTAAAGCTGGGTCATTTTATTTCAAGCTATATTAGAATGATTTATGTTAGGTTAAATTAGGTTAGTTTATTTTATATTAGGTTAGATTAGGTTGGGTTAGGTCAAGTTAGGTTCGTTTAGGTTAGGTTAGATTAGGTTAGGTTACGTTAGGTTACGTTACTTTAGGTTAGGTTAGGTTAAAATACGTTCGTTTAGGTTTGCTTAGGCTAGATTAGCATAGAACAAGTGAAATTAAGTTAGTTTAAGTTAGATTAATTAGGTAATTTTTATTTAGGTTAGGTTATATTAGGTCAAGTTAATGTCACTTTTATCGTGTGAAGAATATCTGCCCCAGATTCATACAATCCAAGTATGTGTTTATTTGTAAGCACATCAACCGAGAAAGAAATAGATAAAGAGAGAGGTAAAATACAAAAACAAACAAAAACACTGGCAGCAGAATCTTGAAACCAGACGGAAGCTACATACTCGGGAAGGAAGCAGACAGAAGCCGGCTAGCGGTTGGGAACAAAACAAAACGAAACACGTCAAAGTTTGCTCTAATTATACATTCGGCCAGCCGGCGAGCCGGCAACCCAGCCTAGCCAGGGTCTGCCTGCCATGTCACGGGTGACTGGCGGCCCATGCACCCTGAGGCCGAGTTTCATCTCTGCATACCTCTGAACGTAAACTGAGTACGTAAGGCTCAAAGAAACCATGAAATACTGCGACACAGTATGAACTGTTCCATTTGGTCGAGAGGAAAAAGAATGTAAAGCAATCTGGGGGGGAGTGAATAACAGAGTATCAACTTTCGTGTCACTCTTACCAGAGAGAACAGGATAGAATATTTCGTCAACGCTCTACCTGGTCAAAACTATACAATTTGTTTTCTTAGGTAAAATAGGAAATAACATTACTTGGACACCACTTCGCAGACCTCGTATTTGTGCGATTTTTTTTTAACATTTGGTCACTCTTTGGAATATATGAGTATGCGCGAGCTATGAGTCGTTACTCCAACTCGTGGGCAGGGAGATGGGTGTGTGTGTGCGTTTAAGGTCACAGCATTACCCATGGATCAGTCTTATATGAGCTCTGAGCTCTCTTCCGGGAGGGAATAGCTGCCGATCACGAGTCTATCACGTGATCCAAGACCATGGTAAGTCACACACACACACACACACACACACACACACACACACACACACACACACACACACACACACACACACACACACACACACACACACACACACACACACACACACACACACACACACACACACATATATATATATATATATATATATATATATATATATATATAATGAAAAAACACAGAGTCAGTAGCTGAAGTGGAGGATTTCACTATGAAGAGTGTCTCGATCTGTCAATATGCCATTCAGGCCGGAATTCACACCCTCAAGCTTAAAATCGCCTGCCCCTCGACACGAAATGTATCCTTCAAGTCCGAAAGGGCGCTGAAGAGATTGGATTCTTGAAGGGCCTCTCTACTTCATCAAACGCACACAAAAGTAGAGGGAAAGAGATGGACAGAGAGACGTTGAGAGAGAGGGAGAACGGAGAGAGTGTGAGGGACGGAGAGAGGAAGAGAGAGATATAGATAGTGAAAGAGAGACAGAGAGAGCGAGGACGGAGAGAGAGTGAGGGACGGAAAGAGATAGAGATAGACAGTAAAAAAGAGACAGAGGGGAAGAGAGAAGGGTAGAAAAGAGAGAGAGGGGAAGAGAGAGAAAGCCGGAGAGAGAGAGAGGGAGGACGGAGAGAGAGTGAGGGACGGAAAGAGATAGGGAGGACGGAGAGAGAGAGGAAAAGAGATATAGAGATAGTGAAAGAGAGACAGAGAGGGGGAGAAGAGAGAGAGAGAGAGAGAGGGGGGAAGACAGAGAGAGAGGAAGAGAGAGATATAGATTGTGAAAGAGAGAGAGAGAGAGATAGAGAGAAAGAAAGAGATGGGGAAGAAAAAGAGGGGGAAGAGGGAAGGAGAGAAGAAGAGACAGGGAAAGAGAGAGAGAGGGGGGAAGAGAGAGAGAGAGAGAGGGAAAGAGAGAGAGAGGGGGGGAAGAGGGAGAGAGGGGAAGAGACAGAAAGGTGAAGAGTGAGACAGGGAGGGGAAGAGTGAGACAGAAGGGAAGAGTGAGACAGAGAGGGGAAGAGTGAAACAGAGAGGGGAAGAGTAAGACAGGGGGGAAGAAAGAGAGGGAGATAGAGAGAGAGAGAAGAAGAGAAAAGTGGAGGAGGAGGAGGAGGCGTTTTCTTCCCTCGACCGATATTCCTTATTCAGTGTTTCGGGTGGAAATGGTGATAAGTGAGGCATCGGCTGGCTTTTGTTTCTGCATCACGGGTGGAAAGAGGAACACGTAAAAACTGCTCCGTATACTCGAGGGGAGATTTGAAAAATCTAAACTTTTGGTCTCGGAAATGCGCGAAAAAAAGGGGGAAACGGTGTTCGCGACCTGGAATAAACATTCACGATGTTAATGCACATACCCTCCGTGTTTCGTCCGCCACCGTCATCATCCTAGACCACCATCGTTACCACCACTAAAACCAGGTCCGTTATTGACATCGTTATCCTTACTAATTATGATGTCTTTTGCGATCAATAACAATGTCAGTGTTGCTACCGTTACTGTTGTTACTACCAAACACGGGAACGGTCGTACGAGCTCTGAGCTCTCTTCCGGAAGGGAAATAGTTGTCGATCACGAGTCCAACACGTGATCCAAAGACCAAGGTGAATCACACACACACACACACACACACACACACACACACACACACACACACACACACACACACACACACACACACACACACACACACACATACTGTACACACATACATACGTACATATATACATACATATATATACATACATACATACATATATATACATACATACCAACATACGTACATACATACATACATCACAAAGAACGACTTTTTTGTTGTCAGCTTCATCCAGGTAAACACGTGTAGGCAAATACACACGTTTCTTGTTGCACACGAACCCACACCCACACCTACTCCACACAGTCATTTTACTCTCTGTCTCTGTACACACGCCTACAAGCACTGTTGTGTTGCTTTGTATGACCCGGACAACAAAAGATCAAAGACACAAACCCCTTCAGCATAGTCACGCATCCGATAGTTTCCCTCCCGTCCGACGCCAAATGATTTTAATCAACTGAGAGGATGATCCTGACAGAAAGAGAATCATTTTTGTTAGCTGGCAGACTCCTCACGTCTGAGTGAAAGGGTCTGGTACCAGGAGAGGAAGAATCTGGAAGGAACGTCACTGTCTTTAAGAGGTTAAAGAGGATATGTGGAGGAACTTGGGTTGGATCGCCGCAGAAAGGAGAACTCAACCTTAAGTGATTCATTAGAAGTCGGAAGACTCCGACGAGGATGCGATGGAAGCGCCACCTTGGTGACGTGTCTCGCATCTTACGTTTGATCTGACGCCAGACGATTTTATTCAATCCAATATCATCCAGTTTTCCTTAGTTGAAAGGACATTTGATTATTGAAAAAAATTATGAAGAGTGACGCATTTCAGGGGTATAATTCTATGCGATTTTTTTATTTTTATTCAAGACATACAGACGTTATCTTTATTGATCTTTTCGAGACAGTGAAGTATGTAGTGAACTCTACCTCATTGAAGATAGACGATTTCATGCAGTTGAGAGGGAGGCGACTATGGCTTGAAGATGGATACAAGCAATTGTGGTCCTCTTTAGGTCAACACTCCTCACCCCAACTACACCTAACCCTTACCCCCTCCACCTTCCCCCCTCCCCCTTCCCTCTCCCCTTCCCCATTTCCCCCTCTCCCCTCCCCATTCCACCTTCCTCTTCATCCTTCCCCTTCCCCCTCTCTCTCCTCCTTCCCCCTCTCTCTCCTCCTTTCCTCCCCCTCCCCCTTCCGCCCTCCCCTCTCCCCTTTCCCCCTCCCCTCTCCCCTTCCCCCTCCCTCCTCCTCCCTCCCCTACCCCTCCCCCTCCCCTTTCCCTTTCACCCTCACCCTCCCTCTTTCCCCTCCCCCTTCCCCTGAAAAGAAAATCACATCTGAAGGCAAAATACACAACGGACACCTCATGTAAAAATATTAAATAATTTGCTAATGAATATTTAACGATATATTACATAACTTACCATTTCGGATTAAGATACTGAAGCGAGGTACAGAGGCTGTGTTGTTCCTCAGGTGATAGACCCGTGGTCCTGCAGTGAATTGAAATGTTGAATACATTTGTGGATATATCCTTTTCATATCGGAATCGCTTTCTTCAAATCAATGACGTTGATTTTGTTCTGTGAAAATAACAAGCGACTTTATTCAGTTGAAAGGCAACAACATTCAATAAAGGGTTACATATAACCAGATTAAAAATTTTCATTTCACTTATAGATTCTGTCGGATCAACTCCAAAGATTTTTATTCAGTTTCATGGTGGGAGAGGAAAATGGTCCTTTTGTACAGAGAAGTTAAGGCACGTTTTTGCAGTGCGGGAAAGAAATTAGGTAGAAATCACTGTGGACAGAGCAGTCTTGACTTGTGTTGGCAAGTTGTGAATGCCTCTTGATGAGAGGCAAGAGGCAGCTGGGGGAACGGAGGCGGTGACGTAAATAAGAGGCCAAGAGGGCCTCTGTTGAAAGGGGGGAAAATCTCGCATCAAAAGACGCGTCCCTCATTTTCGTATTTGTTCGTATACAATTTTGTTCAATGGTCTTTCAACCAGCCCGTGATTTTCAGTATGCAAATATTGCATTTTTTGGGGGGTGTTATTTCCATGCATTATCGCGTATACCATTTATTTTAAGTTGCATGACGTTTTTGTGATTAGCAAAATATATGCAAAATTCAGCATGATATGCTATATGCATAGTGAAAAATCGTAAGCTGGTTAAAAGCTTTTGAACACAACTTT
>NC_134787.1:11668022-11698022 GCF_046742065.1 Oratosquilla oratoria
AGAAACTATGCCTGTAGTTCCCCTTTGTAATGCTGCTATGTTTATTAATGTTATCAACATGACCTCTTCTAATTAATTCCACAAATTAATGAAACTACGAAAAAAAATTATATCCTTCAAACAATCCGACACTTATTTCAGTTTCACGACATGCCCTCTTGCTATCCTTTCGTCCGATACTAATGAATCTTCTTTGGCAATCTTGTCCACATCTTTCACAGTTCTGAAAACGTCAATCACGTCGACTGTTTCTCTTCCATCTTTGTACGTGGGTGATCCAAACTTGAACATTTTTAGAAGCTCTGCCATGGGATTCGAATCCTGACCCGTGCGTCGATAATCACGAGGCCAAGACGCTAGCATGGTCGCTAGCGTCTTGGCCTCGTGATTATCGACGCACGGGTCACGGTTCGAATCCCATGGCAGAGCTTCTAAAAAATTTCAATCTGTCTTTAATATACACAATCCAAACTTATCTGGTCTTTCTTCGTATGATCTGGCAGCCACCCATTGTGATTGGCTCCTTTCGTATTTTCTTCATGTTTCTCGTTGTCATCCATTGTGTAAGGATTACACTACTGCTGTGCAAACAGATTTGAGACGGATATGCTTTCTGATGATCTTTTATTTCATATTTTCCATGGTAGTGTATTCAAATGTCATGTCTTTGTGAACAACTTATTTCTGTCTCCCTTGGATCTATCATTTCTATTTTTTTTTTTCATCAATTATCCATAAACATAGACTCGCAGATCCCTTTTCTCTTATGTTTTTATATTCGTTTCATTTCCTTTAATGTAACTCCGTGACGATTTCATTCCTTCTACCCATAAAAAAATTCGTATCTTTTAATTGCGTGAATATGTGTTTGTGAAAGATTGTGTGCGTGTTTTAGTGTATGCGCGTTTCAGTGTATGTATGTGTGTGTGTGCGCGCGCGCCGTGTATGTGATTCACCATAGTCTTGGATCACGTGTTCGACTCGTGATCGACAACTATTACCCTCCCGGAAGAGAGATCAGAGCTCATATATGACCGATCTATGGGTAATGCTGTGACCTTACACGCACACACACAACCAACTCCCCGCCCACGAGAGTTGGAGTAACAACCCGCAGTGCAACTATACTGAAATTATTTCAGCCCTGGGCGGGATTCGAACCCGGACCACCGCAATGGCAGCCGGGAACTCTACCAACTGCGCCACGAGTTGTGTGTGCTTCAGGTTGTGTGTGTGTTTTTGTGAGTATGTGCGTGCATGTGTGTTTGTGAGTGTGCATGTTTGTGCGTGAGTGAGTGTTTGCATGTTTGTGTGTGTGTGTGTGTGTGTGTGTGTGTGTGTGTATGAATAATAATGATAATAATCAAGTTATTGATATAACAAAGATACAGTGAACAGTGATACACTAAAAATGTACATTTTTAGCTAATTGTAAGAATAGATTAAATTGAATTAGTGAAGTTCACAATAGACGGAATGACACTGTACTTGTAGCGGTCAGTCCACGGCGCTCTTATTGGAACGAGCTTGTTGATGTGCCTGGTAGAGTGGCGTGGTAGTGGAGCGTTGGGCGGGAGGAAGTGTAGGTGACGAGAGTGAGTGAACAGATCTTCTCTGAACTTCCTCATTACATTGCCTCCCGATGCTTCTCGGACAGCCACGGGACATTCGCAGAAAGGTCTCAGGATGATTTTACACGCCCTCCTCTGTGTTCTACCTAGTTATTACTTTTGTGTGAAGGTGAGCAAGAGGGATTACACTGAGGAAGCGCATATGAGGGTGGGGGTGTATAAAGGTGGTGCAGACTCCATATAGCTCCTCCGCAGGCCTTCCTAGTTACCTGAGTAGGCGCAACATGTACAGATTGTATAAGGCTGGCCTCACTGTGTTGTTGACGTTGCTTCCAGTTCAGTTGGCCATCCACCGTTGCAACGAGCAGCCTAGTGGACCGCACTTGGAGGGGATGCGCTCCTGCAGATCGCGCGCGCGTGTATATGTGTGTAGGAGGGGTTGTGTGTTTGTAGGGGAGTTTGTGTGTGGGTGTGGGTGTGTGGGGGGTGTTTGTGTGTGGGGGGGAAAGTTGTGTAGGGTGGGTTGTTTGTGTGTCGGGGGTTTTGTGCGTTGGTGTGAGTGTGTCTGGGTGTGTTTATGTGGGTGTGTGGGGGGAGTTGTGCGGGAGGGTTTGTGCGTGGGTGTGGGTATGTCTGTGTGGGTGTGTTTGTGTGTGGGGGAGGAGTTGTGGGTGGGTTTTTTGTGTGTAGGTATGTCTGTGGGTGTGTTTATGTGTGTGTGGGGGGAGTTGTGTGTGGGTAATAATAATAATGATAATAATAATAATAATAATAATAATAATAGGTTTATTGAAATAGCAGTGATACACTGACAATAATACAATAGAGTACTTTTATGAGTAATACGCCTAGTCTAAGTATGTCTGTGTGGGTGTGTGGGGGGAGTTGTGTGGGGGTTATGTGTGCGTAGGGAGGGTTTGAGTGTGGTTGTGGGTGTGTCTGTGTGGGTGTGTGGGTGATTCACCAAGGTCTTGCACCACGTGATGGAATCGTTATTTACAACTGTTACCCTCCCGTAATACAGTGATGCATAAATTTCAGCTCTAGCGAGACTCGAACTCGGATCATTGAATTAGCTGCCGAGAGCTGCACCACTGCACCGTCGACCATATGTGATTGTGTGCGAGCGAGTACTTACATGTGTGTGATTCACTAATGTGTTAGGATCACGTGTCGAAATGATGATAGATTTTTTTTGTATCTCATGAGAACTCAGTGATAGATGTAAAGGCTTTGCGGTGATCCTCTCCACACAAATACACATAAAAACGCACACACACACACACGTACAAATACACATACGCACACACGTACAAATACACACACGCAACTGCTGCCACAACGGTCCGAGTTCGAATCCCGCCCAGGGCTGAAATAATTTCAGTATCGCAGCAATGCAAGTTGTTCCTCCAACTCTCGTGGGCGGGGAGTTGGGTGTGTGTGTGTGCCGGTAAGGTCACAGCAGTACCCATAGATCGGAGCTCTGATCTCTTTTCCGGGATGGTAATAGTTGTCGATCACGAGTACAACACGTGATCCAAGACCATTGTGAATTACATACACCCATACACGGCTAGACGGGGCAATGGTACCTTTCGTGATCGCTAATCCAGTGGTTCGAGTTCGATTCCCACTAAGGGATGAAATAATTTCACCATCGCTGCACTACGAACCGGCGCTACAATTCTCGTGGGCAAGGAGTTGTGCGTGTGTTTGTGCGTGTGTGTGTGTGTGTGTGTGTGTGTGTGTGTGTGTGTGTGTGTGTGTGTGTGTGTGTGTGGGGTCATAGTATTACTCATAGATCGGGCATATATGAGTTCTGAAGATTCGTCCGGGAGGGTAATGGCCGTCGATCTCGAGTCCAACACATGATTCAAGACTATGGTGATTCACGCACACACACACGCACACACACACACACACACACACACACACACACACACACACACACACACACACACACTGTCAGCACGGGGGTGACGGCGGTACCTGGTTCGAATCCTGCTCAGGGCTGAAATTATTTCAGTATCGCTGCGCTTCGAGTCGTTACTCCAACTCTCGTGGGCGGGGAGTTGGGTGTGTGTGTGCGTGTAAGGTCATAGCATTACCCATTGATCGGTCATACGAGCTCTGAGCTCTCTTCCGGGGGGGAAATAGCTGTCGATCACGAGTCCAACACGTGATCCAAAAGACCAAGGTGAGGTGAATACACACACACACACATACTCACATATGAACACGCACAAAAAACCCCCCACCAAAAACAGTCATGCAGACTGCACAGATACACTATTTATAAGATCTGAATGTCTACAACCACGATAAACTGATGACCCTTCCCCGGTCTTTGCTGCTCTTTTGGCAACTTCTAAATAACTTAACCTAACGTAACCTAACCTAAACTAATCTAAATCAACCTAAACAAACAAGGTCCAAACAATAATGATAAGAAATAATCTAAAGTTGATTAACAGTTGAAAAAAAACACTCCAAATTGTATATAATACCTGGAAATATATATATTTTTATTTTAATCATATATCCTCTCCTATGCGAATAAATCACAAAAACACGTGATTCACAAAATGTGTAATAAAATCACATGGAAAATAAAATGAAAGGTGACCGAACGTTTTTGTCTATTTAAGACATTTTCAAAGGTGAAAATGTCTTAAATAGACGAAATTTGAAATTGTCTTAAATAGACGAAAACATTCGGTCACCTTTCATTTTATTTTCCAAGAGGTTTTATTACACATCCTCCTCTATATGATGATTATGATTAAAAATACAAAATACACTGCACCAGATCATAGGATCAAGCAAAGATTTTATATCATACCAATTGGCTCTTTCACCCAAATGAGCGGAGTGGCAGTGTAAGCAATGCGTACAAACAAATAGAATAAAAACATTTATCAGTTTTTAACTTAACACTTCCCCGAAGTCAACAATTTGGCGTATAATTTACGAATTTAAATGATGCCATGAGCTCCTCAGTAACGTTAATTATATGTTTGCAATAACAAAAAACCCTTACTAGTAACTCACGACAATCTTCAAAATGACTTCTTATAAGGAAACCAGAAACATCCATAATATTGACACCACTTGACACAAAATTGTACAATTAATCAAGATTCTACATCATAATCCTCATCTATTGTACTCGTTCATATAAGGAAGCACTTAAGAGTAAAGGAACAATAAATTTAATTTTGATGTGGGTGGAAAGAACTTCGCCAACCGTGTAGTTAATGAATGGAATAAACTTCCTGCAGAGGCAGTGCAATGTAGTTCAGTTCGAAGGTTTAAGATTCGTTTAGATAAACACCTAAGCAAGATGCTGTAATGCCTGCCATTTATTTTATATTATTTGTTTATTTCTTAGTTATTATTTGTCTGTTTATTAATATTTACTTGATTTTCATTTATTATTATTGATCTGTCAGTTTACCATTACTATTTACCTGTTTGTTTATTATTTAACTATACCTATGCATTTATTTATCGATTGTATTTATTATTATATATATATTAATATACTTTTATTTATTTATCATTATCATGATTTTTTTCGCATCCGACCTAGTTATGGACTAAAAGGTCTCCTGTCGCCATACTCCTCCTTTGTAATCCTTTGTAATATATTATCATGTAATGAACAAAAACAGGAAATGCAAAATGTTTTCAATACCACGCCATCGTGGCTTCACGCCTTCCTCAGCCTATATACCCAACACATAAATTGCAAACCTCACACGCCGTCTACATACTTATTCCCCACCCTGTACAATAACCCTGCCTTGATAATGCTTTAATGGATGCGTGAAACGTCGACATAAATTACGGGGGTTTTCTCAATATACTTCCTCAGCCTCAGAATAAAAGTATTAAGAAGACTAGAAAACTGTAATTAATAAAGAAGGTTTGGGTTAATGCAACAGTCTAAGTATACGAACGCACAAACACACACACATATACGCACGTATGCACATGCGGACACACACACACACACACACACACACACACACACACACACACACACACACACACACACACTCGTGGCGCAATGGTTAGAGTTCCCGCCTGCTACTACGGCGGTCCGGATTTGAATCCCACCAAGGGCTAAAATCTCGTGTGTGTGTGTGTGTGCGTGCGTGTAAGGTCACAGCATTACCCATAGATCAGTCATATATGAGCTATGAGCTCTCTTCCGGTAGTAAATAGTTGTCGATCACGAGTCCAATACGTAATCCAAGACCATGGTGAAACACACACACACACACGCGCGCGCGCGCGCACAATGGTAGAGTTCCTGGCTGCCACTACGACGGTCCGAGTTCAAATCCCGCCCAGGGCTGAAATAATTTCATTATCGCTGCGCTGCGGGTCATTACTCCAACTTTCGTGGGCTGGGAGTTGGTTGTGGGTGTGCGTGTAAAGTCACAGCATTACCCATAGATCGGTCATATATGAGCTCTGAGCTCTCTTCTGGGAGGGAACTAGCTGTTGATCATGAGTCCAACACGTGGTCCCAAAGACAGTGGTAAATCACACACACGAAAGGAAAAGGGAGACGGAGTGAGGGAGTTTTGGAGGCGAGCAGTCGGTCGCAGTTGCTGAGTGAATTCGAAAGTTTTGGGGAAAGACATATAAGGAGTTGGGAAGAATAATTTGGAAGACAAACTAATCAACAAGTGGAGTGAGAACAGATTTTTTTTTTTTTTTGCAAGGAATGATCTTTTAGGTGTCTTGGTTTCTAGTGATTCTAGTTTTTGGATTTGAAATAAAGAGGTGTGTAAAATGGGCGAGTACCTAGTATCCTTCCCAAATTTACGAAGTTATTGAGTATTTTTATTTTATTTTTATTGAACTTGATGAAATCCATTAAGTTACAGGGTGGAATCCGAAAAATGAAATCTTGGGTAAAAAAAAAAAAAAAAAAAAAGATATATATATATATATATATATATATATATATATATATATATATATACAGTATGTATGTAATATACATATATATGTATATATAACAGATTAATAATGAATAGATAAATGGATAGGTAAATCAATTAATAAATATGTAAGTAAATGAATAGATAAATAAATTAATAAATAAACAATTAAAATTGACACAGAAAGTAAATGAATTAAAAATACAGTATAAACAGGTCAGAACGATGAAAGTAAGCACATATATGCAGAGGCAATTACACACCATTGCACACTATTACACACAATTACACATTCGTAAGAAGCATTCTCCCTTACCTTCGCTATGGTGCTATCTTTTCAAATTGTATTTTGACCAACGCCAGTAGGTTTTATTCAGGTATAAGGAGTACCTTGTGCCGATAAGGATGATATTTTCTCTTATCAAGAACAATATGTAAATATACTGATGATGAATCTACATTTCTGAGAATTTGTGTGACCAGAAGTATGTTTCTTTCAGAAAGACTGGTATTCTTGAAAAAAAAAATCTATCCTTATATAGATCTTATATAAATCCTTGGAAGGGACAGATTTATATAAGGAAAGATTTTTTTAAGAACATAACCGTAAGATTCTTACGGTGGTGTTAAAAAAAAAAAATTCCATATGTAGATATTTCCCCCCCCAGGATTTATATAAAATTTATATAAGGAAAGGACTTTTTTTTTCCAACAATACCACCGAAGTTCATTCGAACCACTGGCTGGCTGAGTTACGTCTTCAGTTCGATTCTCAACATGGGTGTTTGTTTACTCAGTGAAATTCCGTCCTATTGATAAAAATATGAAAAAAATACGAATCACCAATAATAAGAATAAATTAAAATATTAAAAATTAAAATTTCTCACCAAGAAAAGCGTATTTACCTCGAAATACCAAATTATTCATAAAATGCAGAAAAACAAATATTTCTCAACCGACTCGGTTGTTGTCTGAGTTTACACTCACGTGCGTACCTGTGCACGCACACACATACACACACACACACACACACATGCACACACTCACAGTGGTTACTAGTTAGCTTCGAAGTCTTGCAAAGTCAATGAACCAAGACATTTACGTATGTATGCTTATGTGTGTATGTGCGCGCGTGTGTATGTGCCTGTGTGTGCGTGTTTAAGTGTGTGTGTGTGTGTGTGCGTGTGTGTATGTATGTATGTAAATCTTCAGAAAATAACCCACATATCGGTTTATACGAACATGAAAAAGGTAATAAATGGCGATCACGAGACAAGCACGTTATCCTTAACCAAAGTGAATCGTACACACACACACACACACACACACACACACACACACACACACACACACACACACACACACACACACACACACACACACACACACACACACACACACACACACACACACACACACACACACACACACACACACACACACACACACACACACACACACACACACACACACACACACACACACACACACACACACTTCCACCTGCTGGCCATCTGCTCACCTGCCCGCCTCCCCGCCTCGTGGAGGTCTTGGTTGAATCCAGACGTGACTGACGGTCCAGGAAATTGTGTAAATGTTCCTTCGGCCTCAACGCCTTCGTTAAGCTCTGTGTGCACATCACCTGCAAAACAGACATGCAAGTAAAGGTCTCGTACTTTCCAGAAAACTGTGTAAATGTTCCTTCGGCCTCAATGCCTTCGTTAAGCACTGTATGCACATCACCTGCAAAACAGACATTCAAATAAAGATCTTGTGCATTCTTGCTTGGGTTTCTTTAGGAAAAAGTCTTAAGTTGGTACAAGCGTCTGCTTTACGGATCGAACTGTCCTACCACAATCGTTATTCTAATAATGATACTCTTGGATCAGAACAAGTTATAGAACTAAGAGTGGAGGATAGATGGGAATGTTTCAAGGATGGACTCATAAGGTGTGGAAAGATGGTGTGTGGAACAAGGAGGGCGGGAGGAAATAGAAGGAAGGGTAGTGAATGGTGTGATGATAAAGCGAAGAGGGTTGTAGAAGAGAAGAAGCGAGCATTCACAGATTGGTTACAAAATAGGACGAGAGAATCATATAAGAAGTACAAAGAAAAGAGAAGTAAATCATAAGATAAAGGAAGCAAAGAGGAGAGCAGATGTGAATTGGGGTAAGAGTATGACAAAAAAACTAAAGTAATAAAAAGATGTTTTGGAAGGAAATTAAAAGAGAAAGAGGAGGCGAATCAAGTAGAGAAGAATAGATAAAAGGTGGAGATGGATAGATGATAATGGAGGAGACGGCAATAAGAGGAAGATGGGCAAAGTATTTTAGGGAGTTGCTAAGTGTGAAGGTGGATAGAGAGGGAAAGGTGGATGGTGGACTAGTGGTGAGGTGTGTTTAATATTTGTTTTAAAAGAGGGTAGAATACTGAAGGACTGGAGGTACCTGTATGGTTCCGCTTTACAAGGGAAAAGGGGACAAGTGTGTGTGAAGTAGTTTCTAAGGGGTCAGTTTGTTGAGTGTAGTTGTGAAGGCTTATGGGAGGGTATTGAGTGAGGGGATTAGGAGAGGAACAGAGGAAGTAATTGATGAAGAACTGAGTGGGTTTAGGACAGGGTGGGGTTGCGTGGATCAGATTTTTGTGGTAAGTCAGATATGTGAGAAAGCTTTAGGAAAAGGTGAAGATGTTTTTTGGGCATTTATGGATTTGGAAAAGGCTTATGACAGGGTAGACAGGAGGGCACTGTGGGAGGTATTGCAGATAAATGGGATAGGAGGGAAGCTGGTAAGAGCAGTCTAGATTTTTTACGAAAACAGTAGAGCTTGTTTTAGAATTAGAAATGGAAGGAGTGAGTGGTTTGAGGTGAAGGTGGGACTTCGCCAGGGATGTGTTATGTCATCTTGGTTGTTCAATTTATACATGGATGGGGTGGTGCGAGCGGTAAACGCAAGGGTTATGGGTCGGGGGTTGGAGATGGTTAAAGAAAATGGGAAAAAGTTAGTGACGGAGTTTGTAAAGGTGTGCGAAATAAGAAAATTTAAGATAAATGTAGGTAAAAGTAAGATGATGAGATTTACAAGGGGAGAGGATGGCAGGAAATTGGAAGTGAGTATTAAGGGAGAGAGACTGGAGAAAATGGATAGCTTTAGGTTCTTGGATGCGAATGTGGCGGGAAAGGGAGGAGCGGAGGTGGAGGTAGAATGTAGATTGAGAGAAGGAAATGCCTTGGTGGATTAAAAAGTGTAATGAGACATCGACATTTGGGAATGGATGCTAAAAGGAGGTTGTATGAAGGAGTGGGATGAAATGTCTTAGAAGTATGGTAGAGGTTACTAGACTAGATAGAGTGAGAACCTAGGAGGTGAGGAGGAGAGCAGGGGTGGAAAGGGAGTTGGGAGATAGGGTTGATGAAAGAGTATTTGGGATGGTTTGGACACATGAAAAGAATGAGTGAAGAAAGAATAGTAAAAATGGTGTGGAAGGCAGAGGTGAAAGGAGTGAACATGAGGGGGCGACCAAGGATGAGATGGATGGATGGGGTAAAAGGGCCATTGGGAAAAAGGGGAATGTCTGTGGAGGAAGGAAGGGAGAAGATAGGGGAGTGGTGAATGGTTGTGTATGGATAATGCTGTGATGCATGGAAAGGAGTGGGTGGGGGATAGGGGTGAGAGAGTATATTTGAATGATATTTTGACGCAATCCGAAGGGATTTCTCCCCATCGTTCTCTTTTTCTGCATGAGGGGACGAGGAGGATGGGGTTGCCGATTAGATGAAGTGGCCTTGCTGTGGATGTGTTGTGTCTTACTACATTGCTTCTGACCCAGGGCAATGGACGAGATGTAGGGATGACCTGTAATCCGGGAGAAGCCAAGAAAAGAGAGAGAGAGAGAGAAGGAGGGAGGGGTGGTGAATGGGAGTGGAGTATATGGAGATGAAATAGGTGGGCGTGGATTTATGCCTTTAACTTTGGCTACCTCCCTTGTAAGGGGGAAAAAGTCGTTGGTATACGTGTGTATGTATGTGCCTACTCGTATATATACTTATGTATGCACACATTCATGCATACCTATATCTTTACATATATAATACCTTTAGATATGACTCTCTTTCAATGTTACTAACATTGAGGATCATAATCACGCCCAAAGAACAGACTGTGTTTCCTGACCCTGATTACTTTGAGTGGTTTCGTTATGTGCAGCCACATACAGCCACATACAGCCACATACAGCCACATACAGTTGCCGAGCAGACACTCACATTGGTGCCCGTCTGTTTCGTATTTATTTACATATATGTATACCACCTCGATGGCCATCCTCATGTTTTTATGTAAACCTTGATGCAATCTAATCACCCTCTTTCATTTTGCTAGATGTTTGTCTTTACAAAAATGCATTACAACGAGGTTAGTTGATATGATTTTCTCATATCGCCGTGGCTGTTTGGAAGATGTATAGCAGATGTCAATTAATATCCATAATCAAACCCTTTGCTAAGATTTCGTTTACGGTTTTCCCACTGACTAACATCAGATTATTTTATTCAGCATAAGACAGAACTTACGGAGCTGCCTAGTGTAGGCCTTATGGTCTCTTGCAGTCTCCTTTATTCTTATGTTCTTAACTTCGTTCTGACAGGATTGTGTTATGCAGTGAGCATAGCTTCGCTACTTGACCGTTACAAACAGGTTGCAGCAGATCACTGCTTCATTATGACCTTGCATCACGTACTGGACCAATAGATCGACAGCTATTTCCTTCCCATATGGGAGCTCAGTGCTCATACCATTCTCTTTGTAATACTGTGACCATACGCATACTATGCGTCTATCCCCTTGTTCAAGGGGTGCAGGAACGGCTTGTAGCATTTATGGATTTTTTTTTTACACCCAAAACAAGGCTCGAACTAGGTACCACAGTGTACCTATGCTACTCTTCATGAGCTCTCCGGGTCAAGACGTTGTGTCTTTCCGTTATGCGGGTCTTCAGAGTCTGTCCTGAATACACAAAGCGAGCCCTTCTCCTTGAATCGTAATGGAATGTCCAATGTAGCCACAGGAGGGACTAAGTAAACAGAACCCAGAAGCTTCACCTAATCCTACCTCAACATGGAGACGCACTCTATAGTCTTCGGTCCGCCGAAGAACGTGGTCGTGCATCTTAGGGTCAGTTTTCCTTTGAATTGAAGTCCCTTGTCTTTAGCGGAGTCGTGTGTCCGTATTGTGAGTTTTGTTATCTTTAATACGGAAGACGTACCTTTGTTATACAAAATTTGTTTAAGAAATTTCGTGTAAGTGAAAAATTACTTTAAGAATCTTTAGAGACTTACGAAGGGATGGGGTGGGGGTACCTGAACAGTGGGATTCACTGCTTTCAGCAAAGTGGTAAAGCATAAATTCTATGGGGCATTTTGCAAAACGGAAGCTATAATTCATTTTCCTGTTGTAAGATTTTCAACTACAGTCAGGAGTACATGTAAAAATAAACAAATAAATAAATAAATAAATAAAAAAACACAAAAGAGGCACCCCTTTCAAACACCTTTACCCAAGCTATATGATCTAAATTTCCTGCACGTAAGTCGAGACAAGTCTGTTTAATAGGCAATCCCTCTGCTCAGAGCTCAAGTATATTCTTTGACTATGAAGGTCTTGTACATTGTCATCTCGTATATATTCTTCAGCCAAACCATATCGTTTGACATTGAAAAAAAAAAAAATCTGTGGAGGTCGTCATTATGTCAAAAAGATTCCTCGAAGTAAGAGTTCCATTCCAGTGTCCGATTCTCTAAGATGAATAAGATCGAATGACGTCAACCAAATTAAGTTTCTCAGTTCAGGACCTGTCCAAAAACGTTTAACCACAACCAAATCATAGTATGTCAAATACTCTCTCCACGTGTGGGGGTATTGATTTTCAAGTTACAAAGGATTACAAAGGAAGAGTATGCCGACAAGAGACCTTTTGGTCCATAACTAGGTCGGATGCGAAAAAATATATAATAATAAGTAAATAAACAGACAAATAAAAATTATTACAACATAAATAATAATAAACAAAATACATAAATGCATAAGTATATTTAAATATAAACAGGAAAATAGTAAATAATACATGAAAATCAAGCAAATAATGATAAACAAATAATAACAAAGAAATAAAGAAATAGAAAATAAATGGCAGGCATTACAGCATCTTGCTTAGGTGTTTATCTAAATGAATCTTAAAGCTTTTAACTGAACTACATTGCACTGCCTCAGCAAGAAGTTATGTCCAAGGAAACTTAAGTACCACTCCTTCGGACCAGAGTCACGCATCACCCCTTTCTGATTGGAGACCAATTTCCACTCAAGAAACGAATGCCCATTATTTCTAAATCCTCCTATCTCTCCTCTTGTCGTTACCCTTCTGGAATCTCTATCTCACCTTGTCTAAAACTCCACTTCTTCGATTTAGTATCGTGATAAGGATAGAAACGCTGGTTATCACCGTCAAAAATACAGTATAGCATGGTCTCCACAGTGTTGAAGGATGCTATCTCTCCTCTTCTCGTCACCGTTCTGGAATCTCTCTCTCACCTTGTCTAAAACTCTGCTTCTTCGATTTAGTATCGTGATAAGGATAGAAACGCTGGTTATCACCGTAAAAAAAAAAAACAATATATCGTGGACTCCACAGTGTTGAAGGAGGTCTGAAATCGACAAGACTTAGTTTCTGTGAGGAAGTTTCAAACCTTCTTGATGTCTGATGCGGGTTCAGAAGAGATACTTTCTTCTTTCACTTTTCCAATTCCCTTGCCGATGTCCTCTCTCAACTGTAGTCACTTTATCCAAGACATTTCATTTATCTTTCTCTTATATTTAGTCACACTTCTTTAGTAGTTCTTACTTTATCAAATTGTTTATCGTTTCTTAATCATTAATTTACATCTTTATACATACATATACATGTACATATACTGTACATATATACATATATATATAAACATACACATATACGAGTACATATTTTACTTTATCAAATTGTTTATCGTTTCTTAATCATTAATTTACATCTTTATACATACATATACATGTACATATACTGTGCATATATACATATAAACATACACATATACATATACATCTTTTATTTTTCTCTAATCTTTAGTCACACTTCTTTAGTAATTCTTACTTTATCAAGTACCGTTTCTTGATTGTTAATTTACATTTTTATACATACATTACATGTACATATACATATACTGTACATATACTTATACTGTACACATATGTATTTAAGTATATGTATATAGACATACAGTATAAACTGTTATACTTTTTCTTGGCTTTATTGACTTATCAGTATGAAAATATGTTCTTGTTTATTAGTTGTGACACCGTATAACAAGCCCTGCAAAATATATATATATATATATACACATACAAAAATATGTACATATATACATACAAAAATATATATACATACTGTACACATATGTATTTAAGTATATGTATATAGAAATACAGTATAAACTGTGTTATACTTTTTCTTGGCTTCATTAACTTCTCAATATGAAAATATGTTCTTGTTTATTAGGTGTGACACCGTATAACAAGCCCTGCAAAAAATATATATACATATACACATACAAAAATATGTACATATATACATACAAAAAATATATACATATTGTACACATATGTATTTAAGTACATGTATATAGACATACAGTATAAACTGTGTTATACTTTTTCTTGACTTTATTAACTTATCAATTATGAAAATATGTTCTTCTTTATTAGTTGTGACACCGTATAACAAGCCCTGCAAAAAAATATATATACATATACACATACAAAAATATGTACATATATACATACAAAATATATATACATACTGCACACATATGTATTTAAGTATATGTATATAGACATACAGTATAAACTGTGTTATACTTTTTCTTGGCTTTATTAACTTCTCAATATGAAAATATGTTCTTGTTTATTAGGTGTGACACCGTATAACAAGCCCTGCAAAAAATATATATACATATACACATACAAAAATATGTACATGTATACATACAAAAAAATATATACATATTGTACACATATGTATTTAAGTACATGTATATAGACATACAGTATAAACCGTGTTATACTTTTTCTTGGCTTTATTAACTTATCAATTATGAAAATATGTTCTTGTTTATTAGTTGTGACACCGTATAACAAGCCCTGCAAAAATATATACATGTACACATACAAAAATATGTACATATATACATACAAAAATATATATACATACTGTACACATATGTATTTAAGTATATGTATATAGACATACAGTATAAACTGTGTTATACTTTTTCTTGGCTTTATTAACTTCTCAATATGAAAATATGTTCTTGTTTATTAGGTGTGACACCGTATAACAAACCCTGCAAAAAATATATATACATATACACATACAAAAATATGTACATGTATACATACAAAAAAATATATACATATTGTACACATATGTATTTAAGTACATGTATATAGACATACAGTATAAACCGTGTTATACTTTTTCTTGGCTTTATTAACTTATCAATTATGAAAATATGTTCTTGTTTATTAGTTGTGACACCGTATAACAAGCCCTGCAAAAAATATATACATATACACATACAAAAATATGTACATATATACATACAAAAATATATATACATACTGTACACATATGTATTTAAGTATATGTATATAGACATACAGTATAAACTGTGTTATACTTTTTCTTGGCTTTATTAACTTATCAATATGAAAATATGTTCTTGTTTATTAGTTGTGACACCGTATAACAAGCCCTGCAAAAAAAAAAAAAAAAAATCTGGGTTAGGTTACCGCTGTTCATACAAAATTTTATATGCTCAGTCTTTCATTGCTGCAGAGGAAATAATTCGGAAAAAAAAGTCAGAAGTCTTCTAAATTTGATTAATTGTATACGGGTTTTTCCTCTGAGGCCCTAATCACCATAAAATTCAAAGTGCATTTTTATAACTAGCGGAAGCAATGGCAATTCTGTGGTGATGGGAATGTGTAAATTAGTAAACAAGTAAATAGATAAAAATTCTGAATAATAAGAAATGCAGTAGAAGATAATTGCAGAAACAAATACAGGGATACATAATGATAAATAAAAGGAAAAAGACAAATTACACAATCTCATCAGATTTATCAGGTACATCACGAGTATATATATCACCATCTTTCTGCGTTGTTGGTGTCATCTCGTCATTAAGCATCTCTCTGCGTTTTATGACATCAGTAGTTGTTCTAAATTTTTTCAGATGATTTTATTAAACGTTTTTGCAGCTTTAGCATATGTTCTGGCCACTGTCAGGATAACTTTTTTATCTGAGGGGAAAATCCCTCCGAGTCAAGAAGGATACTTTATGATAAAACCTTTTGAGTTCTTCATTGGACAGGTCCACATTCGATGTTGTCTTAACAAAATAACTGAAATACTTCAGTGATATCCCTGTCAGAACCCTCAGTGAAAAAAAAAAACTTTAGACATTATAGATTTCTTTTGTATAACATCGGGCAGTCTGACAGGGATATCACTGAAATACTTCAGTGATATCCCTGTCAGAACCCTCAGTGAAAAAAAAAACTTTAGACATTATAGATTTCTTTTGTATAACACTGGGCAGTCTGACAGGGATATCACTGAAACACTTCAGTGATATCCCTGTCAGAACCCTCAGTGGAAAAAAACTTGAGGCATTATAGATTTTTTTTGTATAACATCGGGCAGTCTGTTCGGGAACGGGCTCAAACAAAGCTCGTGGGAGTGATACTTCACTCCCGAATTTCGAAGAAAAAAAAAAAATCTGTTCGGCCTCGAAGAACCCCTGGGACTGAAGAGGCGCGGTCAAATTTTCTTAACTGCGTCAGCACCGTTGTGAAGAATTTTGGAGATTTGAGGACTTTGCTCCTGGTTACACCAGATGGTTTCTTTCAGCCTAGAGGAGCTTCAGGAGTGAAAGGGACGTAGATGCTGAAACCTGATCAATTAACGCAAAATTACTTGTTATGAATTGATTGATTGGTTCATCGATTTGTTTGTTTATTTCTTGATTCATTGATTGGTTAATATATATATATATATATATATATATATATATATTGTGTGTGTGTGTGTGTGTGTGTGTGTGTGTGTATGTATACGTATATATGTGTGTGTATATATATATATGTGTGTATATACATATATATATATATGTATAATATATATATATATGTATATATATATATATAAGGTAAAAAAATTAATAGATATATCTTTTATTTATATATCTATTAATTTCTTTTTGTATATCTTTTTATATATCTTTTATATATATATATATATATATATATATATATATATATATATATATATTCATTTATATATTCTTTTCTTTTCTTTTCTTTTTACCACTGGCATATTTCCTCGTACTAGCTTGATAAGACTTTGGTTATTCCACCACTGTGTAAATCAGTTACCCTTAACCTTGGGTTCCTGACTCTGTTGGGATCCTGAGGAGCCTTCAGAACAGTTATAAGCCAAAACTAGAAGATAGTGGCTACAGGACTGTTTTGTTTTCCAGTTTTGAAATTGTAGTCAGAGATCTAAGACACTTCGTCACATAAACAAAGACTTTATGAGGAAATGGTCTAAGAACTACTGATGCAGACGGAGGGAACCTGATAAAACATTTCTTTCCAGCTCCTCCTCGTCCTTTCGTGACTATCAGAGGAGGCAGTGGAAGTCGAGGCAAGAATTTAGGACTTCTTTCTGATCCTTTGTAGTCTGGAGGCTCGAAGAAGATTTGTGAACAGTCCTGCTTCTCTCGAGGAAATGCCGTATGGAATCATTTCTTCTGGATTTTTATTTCTGGTAGCAGCTCGTATTTTCCCCTTTGATTCGTAATTGCGGTAACGTGGATCAGTCTTCATTCTTCCATCGGTCAATAAAAGACTGGAAAGAGAGAAAAATGAGAGGGCCGTGAAGCTCTCCGTTCAATCAGGATTTTGGTTTTCAGAACTACCAAAATATTTTAAAGTAAATGAATTGTAAGAACGCCATTATTGCTGCAATGCTTAAAGTATAAACAAGACGATATAGCAATTCTTCACAGGCAGAAATCCATAGAAAATATCAAGGGTCTCATTCAGAAATAGCTTATTTTCATATATCTAATCATGTTTATTTACCTATATATCCCCCTTATAAATGATATAGCTAGCTAGAACCTGAACCCACTCTCACCCGCCAGCTATTTGTTTCCTTTTTTATCTTAGCCCTCATGGATGAAGAGTCAACCCCACCTCCTGCCCATTCTCTGGGTCAGAAGCAATGCAGCAAGGCACAGCACATTCATCGCACCGACCCACCGCTTCATTTATTTGTCGAATCTTCCTTTCCGTCACTCTTCCCATCACCCCTCCCTTTCAACTTAGTTTCACTTATTGCTAACACATTCACCATCATCGTAACTAAGAAACTGTCTATCTCTTCCCTTTTACTCTCATCTGTACCACAGTCACAAACATTTAATGGTCCATTTTTTCGGTTTCAGGTTGGAGTTCTCCCAGACACTATCGTGCCTTTATTTTTGTAGGATAAACATACTGAGAAAAGGATTCCTAGTCTCACCACTCTGTCCCAATTTGTTGCCTCTTACGACTCGCATGAGAATCACGATATCAGAATTCTTTTCCATCACCTGACCACAGGGATAAAGAAAAGGTAGTCAGGAAAGTCGTAAAACACAGTTTCGAGGGAGAAGTTTATAGGAAGAACAGGCGTAGTATAAAAGTAACATAATGTCTTCCTAAGTAAGTATTCTACTCTAACATAGACAAGTGATGCGTGGATTCAGTCCGTAGTGGCGTCCCAAAAGAGTCCCTAAAGTATTGGTTGCATGCTACCATTTAATCACTACTGAATGAAACCATGAATTCATTACCGAAGTGATAGGTACTAAGTTAGAAAAAATGCAGATATAACTTAATTATTAAAACGATGCAGCGCTCGTGTTACATGAATTTATGTTTATCATAGAAATATCTGCTGTCCGTTTTGTATAGATATATTTTGTTGCTAAAGAGGGTCAATATATGAGAATGTGGTACATATACAGTATATGTATATATATATATATATATATATATATATATATATATATATATATAAAATGATGATTATTCATCGTGACAAATTTGAGGACAGAGAGGAAACAGAAACACGAGAAGAGCTTTGAGTTTTATTGCCGACGTTTCGACACTCTGGTCTTTTTTCAAGATAAACAACATCTAGAGAATAGACACACATTTAAATATATTTTAGGCATATTGTTTGTTCCTCGTTTTCATCTCCTGCAATCGTCGATTGCTAGTAATGCCACTGGGAGAGGCTGTGTGATGAATCATCCTCGGTTGTTATTGGAATTATATTTACTAATTTCTGCTGCTTCTATCATTTTTCTCATTTTTTGTTGAGTCTTGGTGTAGTATTTCTATATTTTTCCAATTTCGTAGGTGTTCTATTTTGTCTGTATTATAAGTGAGTTCGTGGTTCTGCGGCGTGATCTGACGTCGTATTTGTCTTGTGTCCGTTTTGTGGTCCCTTGTCCACTCTCTCCATAGCGTGACTAATCACATCCGGTACAGGAGATTTTGTACACAATGCTATTTTATTTTCTAAAATCTGTTGTTTTGTTTATTATTATTTTTTCTACTATTTGACCTATGTAATTATTTTAATGTTGTTTTGTCCTATATGTTTTCTTAGTTTTGTGACTATTGTAGAGTTTGGGATTACTAATATATTGTTCTTGTATACATATATATATATATATATATATATATAAGTATATATATATATGTATATATATATACAGTATATATATATATATATATGTATATATATATACAGTATATATATATATATATATATATATATATGTATATATATATACATATATATAATTTATATATATTGTGTGTGTATGCATATACATAAATATATATCAATTTCCTTTGGTTCAACTAATATTTTCGAAAGGTCTCAACCACTCAATCAGGTCATGGACGAGATATATATATTTTGTGTTGTTATAGATGTAATCAACCTGTGCCACTGCGTTCTCTTTCATTTAACACCATTTGAAAATCTGTGCAAATATAACGTATTCTCTAGTGGGAGGCAATGAAAAGGTCATCATCAACAGCACTGCATTTCAATATCCGTTAGAAGACGGGAAAGAGTTGCAAATAATAAAATATTCTGTGTGAATGATATAAAAACACTTAATATCCATTTTTAATTACCAGTGATTATGATGAATATGAATCAAAACTTTGTATATACATACACTAACACGAGCGCACGCAGACACACACACACACAAACACATAAACACACACACACACACACACATAAACACACACATAAACACGCACATAAACACACACACACACACACACACACACACACACACACACACACACACACACACACACACACACACACACACACACACACACAAACACACACATAAACACACACACATAAACACACACACATAAACACACATATAAACACACACACACAGGCAGACATACACACACCGTGTACAAAGCCATGGAACTGGAAAACTGAAAAAAAGTAAAGAACTGAAGTTCTGGAAAAGAAGCAAAAATACATCGGCGTAGGAAGCAACAAGCATATTATAATACAAGGTTAACCACACGTGTAGGGTCCCTAATGTGTACAAGTTAAAAAGGCTGAAAATGGACCAATCTGTGTGAGGAAAGGGGTGGAAGGTGTGAACCTCCAGACAGGGCGTCCGCCATGATAGACTAGTTCACTAAAGGGAATATTTGTTTATGTATGAAGAGTGCGCTAGCCAAAGATTTGCTTGTGAAATTAAGGCAAACGAAAGGGAAAATGCGAAAAGGCTCGGGCAAGAATGAGACAACGGAAATAACAAAAGCATTTGTTTAACATATCAAACATGTAGGGAATTAGTCAGAGAAGCTGAACGAATTAAATTTAGATCAGGAAGTCAAGTAGGTGAGTGAAGGAATTGAAAAGGTGCGGAAAAAGAATTTGATACAAGAGTCGAAGATCAGAGAGCTGGCATGCCAGTAAGATAAAACAAACAAATCTAATGCATGACAAAACAATGAAACAGAACAGCTGATGTATAGAAGAGAAAATTGGAAGAGGAAAACATAAAGGTAAATTATAGACCAAGTAAAAAATGTAATAAAAACGAGCAAAATAAAATGAATAAAAGTAATAAAAACGAGCAAAATAAAATAAATACAAATATGATAGTAAATGAACAATCATTATAGACAGTTTTGGAGAGAGAGTAAGACAACGTAAAAAGAAACATAGAATAACAGGAAAATAAAAACAGGAAATTGTAGAAGAAAATGATGGAGATATAAAAGAAAATAGAAGAGTTAGCTAAAGATGAAGTAGATAAAAAAACAAAGATGACAAGTTCAAGGTGGCAAAAGGATCACATTCCGCAAAGAACAGAAAGAGATAATCAAGGTATGAATAAGACGACTTTAAAAAAATGCTTATATTATGAAAATAGGTAAATAAAGAACCACAGTCACTAAAACTGTTCAGGCACCAAGCAACAGTAGATAACATTATCAATAGAACATGGAAATTAGCAAATGAAATCCAATTCAAGAGTGTTTGCACAAGGAACATGCAGCACAGGAGGAAAGAGCAAAAATGAGAAGTAGGCGATGAAGCTATGATTATTTATAGCTTTATCACAAGAAAGCTGACAAGTACTACATCCCGCAGTCGAAATGTATCTAATTTTTGTTTCTTCAGTTTTGCTTTTTCTTTCTGACTGTGGTGTTACATATATATACATATATATCGTACATATATATATATATATATATATATATATATATATATATATATATATACATATATGTATATACACTAATATATATATACATATATAATATGTACATGTACATATATATATACACACACAAACACACGCTCACACACACACACACACACACATATATATATATATATATATTCATGTGTATATATATGTATGTATATATATGTATATACATATGTATATAATGCATATATATATGTATATATATATATAATATATCTATTATCTGTCTTTCATAACGGTCTTTTGGCAGTCGAAACACTCGGCACCTGTTAAGCTTGTTATAATTACCGTTGCAGTTCACAACACCACACTTATTCGGTATTTTGAATACACAAAATCAGCAAGAAAGACCCTATGAAGAACCAAACGAACAAACAAAATCAACAAGAACCTATGTAAACAAACACTATCCACTTCTAAATGCAGCCATGTGCGAAAGACGCAGCGACACAACCTTACACCTCCACTGCTCGTAGCACACTGGACTGGCCTCCTCTAGCGGCGCCAGGAATCTGGGTGTGCACGTTCTGTGTAATAGTAGTCCTTGGTGTGTATATATATATATGTATATATATATATATAAATATGTAATGTATATATATATATATATGTATGTAAATATTAAGAGTATATTATTGCATATTTGTATTCAAATGCGTGAACATATGCTTGCATGAATGTGTTTCATTATGTTTGCAATATATACATACATAGAGCAATATATGAATTCTTGTACACATGTTTCAGTTCATGTGTATATATATATATATATATATATATATATATATAATATGTATGTATGCATGCATGTTGGCGAATGAACAGCATATGTGCATTATCATTCAGCTTGCTTTCCACCCCTGAAAGGCGGTTTGAGAGAATAAGTAGAAGCGCAAAATTCCCTCCTTCCGGAGTACCGCCATTTCCCTGCCATCCCCCTTTAGAATAAGCCTTTAGTAATGTATGCATACATTCATAGATTTTTCCTCTCTTCATTTTCCGCTGATGCCTTCTGGGGGGGAAAAGGCGGCAGTGGCCTCGCCGCTCGGGAAGAAAATTCCCCGTTAGCCGGAATCACGTTCCCCGGGAATCTTGGTCCCCGGAACTCCCGGCGAGGACAAGGGGAGTGATATGATCAGGTGGAATTGGGAGTGAGATAACAGGTATGGAGTGGGGCCGTTAACGACGGAAGATCTGTAACGAGGAGTTGTAGGCTGGGGACCGGAAGGCGAGAGGACGGAAGGAGGGAAGGTGAAGGGAAGGGAGGGGAGTAGAGGAGGAAGTCGAGAGGAAGGAAGGAGGTGTAAAGGAAGGAAGGAGGGAAGGTGAAGGGAAGGGAGGGGAATAGAGGAGGAAGGCGAGAGGAAGGAAGGAGGTGTAAAGGAGGGAGGGAAGGTGAAGGAGAGGGAAGGGAGGGGAATAGAGGAGGAAGGCGAGAGGTAGGAAGGTAAGGGGAAGAAGGAAAGAATGTAGAAAGGCGAATGTAGGAAGGAGGAGAAAAAGGAGGGAAGGTAGATTGGAATAAGGAGGGAGGAGGAAAAGAGGTGAAAGGGAAGAAAGGAATAAGAAAGAGGGAAGGGAGAGAAGAATAGCAGAAGGGAAATAGGTGTTAACTGAAGGAGAGAGGAGAAAAGAGGAAAAAGTGAGAGAGGGGGAGAGAAAGGAGGAAAGGGAAGTAGAAGGTGACTCGCGAGAAAGGAAAGGGAAATTAGGGGAAGGACAAGAACGAAAGTGACTATAAGGAGAGAGAGAAGACAACATAGGGTAAAGAAGGAAAAGAAAGAGAATAAAAGGTAAAAGGGAAGGGAAGAAGGAGGGAGAGGGAAAGGGAGAAGGAAAGGTAAAGGGATAGGAAAAGGGAAAAGGAAAGGACAGGAATGGACAGGTAAAAGGAAAGAGGGAAGGGAAGAAAACGGACGGGAGGAGGTGGAGGTGAGAAAGGACAGGCAGGGTGAGGAGGAGACGGGAGGTCGACGGGAGAGGAGGTAAGGTGAGTGGAGAAGAAGGAAATGAAGAGCCGAAATATCTGTATTAATCCCCTTCCAACACGGTAACATCCTTGATTGACTTTGCTTTGTCGAACAATGGACGATTTCATACACCCAGGAAGGTAAGAAGACCACAACCCCTTGTCTGAATGGGACTTTATTCGATCGAGACCCCGTTTCAAACTATCGCCCACCCATCATCTGCATAAAATCGTCTGTTCTTAGCCGGAAGAAGATGAAGAAAGCGCGTGACTGAGTTGAAGGAATTAAGATGTGGAGAGGGCGGAGGCGGGGGGGGGGGTTTGTGGGCGGGTGCGGGGGCGTGGGCGTGGGGGGTACAGGCTGAGAGGATAAAATCGAAAGGCGATCAGGAAGTGTGTGACGAGAGGAATTGTGAAGAAGAAAAAGCGAAAAAAAAAGAGAGAAAGAAAGAGAAAGAGAGGAAATAAGAGGAGGTAAGAGGATTAGGACGTAAAGGAGACAAAGAGAATAAAAAGAGATATGGAGAGAGATAAAAAGATATGGAGAGAGATAAAAAAGAAACTGGAACCTTGCATTAGAAGAGAAGAGGTAGAGGAAAGGGAGAAAATGGGAAAGGGAGATAGAGAAGAGAACAGGAGGAAACAGACAGAGAAAAAAGAAGGGGAGACAGATAGGGTGAACAACAACACACAGATGAAGAGGCAGACAGAAAGACGGACGGAAAAGGTAGGCAGATAGGCAGGCAGGCAGGCTGATAGGCAGACAAACAGTCAGTCAGACAGACAGACAGACAGATACAGTCAAACAGACAGATAGACAGGCATCAGGACAAAGAAAGAGATCGCCAATTACTTAGACAGAGACAGATAAAGACAGACAAAAAGGCAGAAAGACATATAGACAGACAATCAGATACCGTCTGACTGTCTGTCTGACCCTCTGTCTGACTGTCTGTCTTGACCTCTGTCTGACTGTCAGAGGGTCAGACAGAAAGTCAGACAAAGGGTCAGACAGACAGTCAGACAGAGGATCTGACAGATGGTCAGGTAGGCAGGCAAGCATGTAAGCAGACAGACGGGCAGACAGACGGAAACAACAGACAGACAGACAGACAGGCGTCAGGACAGAAAGAGACCGGCAATTACCTAGACAGACAGACAGAAAGACAGGCAAACTGAGAGGACACAGATAAAGACAGACACAAAAAGGCAAAGAGACAGACAGTCAGACAGACAGTCAGAGAGACAGACAGTGAGGCAGACATTGATGCAGACAGTGAAATAGACAGTCAGATGCACAGTCAGACAGACAAACAGACAGATAAAAGCAACAGACAGACGAACAAAAATAAGACAGAAACAACAGACAGGTAGGAAGGCATCAGAACAGAGAAAGAGACAGGCAACCTGGACAGAAAGACGGACAGAGAAGACACAAATAAAGACACACACAAAAAAGGATGGCAGGCAGACAGACAGACAGGGGGATAGGCAGACAGACAGACAGGCAGACAGAGAGACAGACAGGCAGACAGAGAGACAGACAGGAAGAATGAGGGACTCAGTGAGAGAAGAAGAAATTAATAAAGAAAAGTGGATAGATCAGAGAGGGAGAGTGAATGAGAGAGAGAGAGACAGAGACAGGGAGAGGCAAAGACAGGGAGAAAGACAGACAGACAGGGAGAGAGAGAGAGAGAAAGATGAATTCACGAGTGATGTGGTGAGAAAAAGATAATGAAACTGAAACTGAAATGAGTACTCTCTATGTACATACAACAGGTGAAGAGTGAAATAGAAAGAAGAGAAAAAGAGGCAGAGAGAATAACAGAAATAAGACAAAAAAGAGGCAGCGAGAAAGATAAGGTTAAGAGGTGAGAAAAGAGGATAAATGAGAGAGAATAAGGAGTGTAGGATAAAGAAAGGAAACAAGAGGAAATGGTAAAAAGAACAATCACAAGGAAGAAATAAACATAAAAAAAGATGTTTATACAAAGAGAAACAAATGCGATTATGTGAAATAAAAAAGAAGCGAAGAGAGTGAATAAAAAAGAGAACAGAATTGTGCACAATGGGACAAAGAGAGAGAAAAAGAGCACAAGAACACAAAAAGAACGAATGACTGATTGAGAGGAACACACCAGGGGAATAAAGCGACAGAAGAATAACATGCGAATACAAAAGAACCAAGAAGGATTGAAAGAGGAGAGAGGAGGAGAAGGAGGAAGAGGAGGACAAAGAAAAGGAAGAGAAGGAAAAGAGAGAAGGAAGAATGGAAGGAAATGAAAGAGACGAAAGAGGAGAATGGAAGCAAGAGAAGGACGAAACGTAAAAGAAGGAGGAAAAGGAGGAAAAAAGAGAAAAGAGAGCAAAGAAAAAAGAGGAAGAGAGGAAAATAGGATAAATGAAATAGGTGGAAGAGAATAAGGAGGCAGAAGATGAGGTGGAAGTGGAGGTGGAGCTAGAAGAGAAGAAAGAGGAGGAGGAGGGGTTGAGAGAAGAAAGAGGAGGAGGAGGAGGAGGAGTTGAGAGAAGGAAGAGAGTAATTCTATCGAGGCTTAAAGGCGAAGTGCACCAGCTGAACATTGGGGAGCAGGACTGGTGGGGGATTGGGGGGGAAGAAAGAGGGGGAGGGGGCGGGAGGGGTGTTTGGGGAAGAGAGTGAGAGGGTGGGAGGGCGGAAGAAGACGGCAGGAAGGGATAGGACAGAAGACAGACCAGTAGGACGACAAGAATGGAGTTGGGGATGGGGAGAGGGAGGGAAACATGGTAAGAAGGGGGTGGAAGGAATTAGGGTACAAGTAGTTGTTGGGGGGGAAGGGAGTGGACAAAGGGGGAGTTGGTAAGATAGAAGACAAAGGAAAGAAAAGGAGGACAAGAATGGGGGAGATAAGGGGGTGAATGTGGAAGGACCAAGAAAGAGTGGAAGGGACGAGTTAGGGAAGGAGTGAGTGGAGTAAGAGAGTGAAAGGAAGGAGTGGGGTGGAAGTCGAGTGAGGAATGGAGGGAAGAAAAGAGGAAGAGGAGGATGTAGAGAGCAAGGGGAGGCAGCAACTGGGGCAGGAGGGAGCAGGAGCAGGAGGGGGAAGAGGCACGTACTGAGGAAGAGGAACAAGGACGAGGGATGGCTCAGAGAAAGGGGACTAAGAGGTAAAGGGAAGCAAGGTAGGAGGAACTGTGGGAAGAGGGTGTTGGAAGATAGGAGGGAGTAGAGAAACAACAGATGGGTAGGATGGGAGGAAAGGGGATGGGAAGGGGAGGGCGAATAAGAAGACAACAGGTGGGGAGGAAGGAGGGGAGTACTAGTGCAAGAGAGTGAGAAGATGGACGGGGGACAGCAAATGGACGGGAGTAAGAAGGGAAGATTGAGGAAAGGGGGAAGAGAGAATGATCTAGAAAGGAAAGTTGTGTGTAGGAAGAGTTAGGGGGAGTCTGGGAGAGAAGAGTACTTGGGTGAATGAATAGTTTTGGGCAAAGGGTAGAGGTTAGGGAATAGTAGGTGAGAAAAAATGGCAGGTGAGAAAATGAGAAACGAGATGGATGAGTTTCGGGTTTCATCGTCATTAACCAACGTCTCTGTCCTCTAGTACTATAGCACCGAAAAGGTGGGCTCCTGGAGATATTAAAGGAGGCGATTAAGGAAAAGTAGAAGAAATAAAAGCTAAAAGTGGAAAGCATTCTTCTCTCAGTAGAGATTAGTTTCTAATCATAGAATAATGACGTGTGGTTCTTGTCCGTGGGGATTCTGATAAAGCTCTTAACTTATTGACCGCAATGGAACTTTTGCTCTCAATATTCCATATGTGGAAAGTGAGATGGAAGGGAGGATAGACTGAGTGAAGGGATGGGTCGGGGGTATACATGGGAGATGGAAGAACACATGCCATGGCGACAGGACTAGCTCATTGTCTTCAAGGATGGACCGTTGTCTTTGGGAATGAGCCAATGTCTTCAAGATTAATATCTTCAAAAATAGGTCACTGGCCTCAGTGATAGGTTAATGTCTTCGGTGATAGGTTAATGTCTTCGAGGATAGGTCAATGCATTCAGGGGCAGGTCAGTGTCTTCTGGGATAGGTCAACTCGCTCATCAGGTGAATAAAATAGTTTGTCTCTCATCGGAAGAAAGAAGTTAAAGGGAGTCATCATGTCATAAGTGTTCATCAAGTCTTTTAAAGCTTTCGATAAGGTGACGCTAGCCAGAGTAAAACTATTATAGGCTTCCACTACTCCCAGGGGAGGGAAGGAAACTCGAACTGCGAGACATCACAGCTAAATTGGTTGAAATAGAGTTGGGAGTGGAGATACAGTAGATGGATAGAAAGGCTGGAGAGAAAAACCAAGGATAGCAGGGCTGTAAGAGAGCGTTGGTAGGTAAGGACATGAACATTTTATGAGAATGAAATCAGAAAAAAGTAATGCACTGGTTCTAGAACTTCTCAGTGGTCTTACTGGGTCGATGAAGATAACTGAAGCGGATTTTTTTTTTTTTTTTTTTTTTTTTTTTTTAGGTAGGGAAAGCCTTTCACTGGTCTTTATGGGTCGATGAAGATGACTTAAGCGATTTTTTCTTCTTTTTTTTTAGGTAGGAAAAGCCTTTCAATGGTTTTTATGGGTCGATGAAGATGACTCAAGCGATTTTTTTTTTTTTTTAAGTAGGGAAAGCCTCTCAATGGTCTTTAAGGGTCGATGAAGATGACAAACTTTTTTTTATTTATTTTTTATTTCATTTTAATATTTTTTTAGTGGGGGAAATGGTTCTGGACCGCTTGTCAAGGGGGAAAGGGTGAGTGAAGAGGTGACGGAGAGCGAACAGAAAGGGTGAGGTGAAAAGCAGAAGTGATGAAGGGGGAATCTATGGGAAAGAGAAGAGAGTGATGACCTTGAAGGAGACAGAAGTAAACGAAAGGAAATAAAGTAAAAAAGAAAAGCAGTGGAAGAACACATCGATCAAGGAAAGTAGATAGGTAAAAAAAATTAAAATGAATGTGATTATGAAAAAATGGGGAAGAAGTGATGAAGGGGGAATCTATGGGAAAGAGAAGAGAGTGATGACCTTGAAGGAGAAGGAAATCAAGTTAAAAAGAATAGCAGTGGAAGAACAGATCAAGGAAAATAGATAGGAAAAAAAAATGAATGTGATAAGAATAAAAAAATGCAATAAACACTATGAATGGAGAAAAAAGGAAGATAACGGAATATACAAGCATGTGGACAGAGAGGAAAAGAGGAATAGAAAGAGGAAGAAGAAGAAGAAGAAAGGCCAAAGAAATGAAAAATAGATAGGCTCTGAGCAGTTAGCATAACTCGAGATAAGTTTAGATTTGTCTAGGGAGGCTTAGATATGCTTGAATAAGTTTGATAGGTTTGGTGTGGATAGAATAGAATGAGGCAAGTTAGCACAAGTTAGAGCAAGTTATGATAACGCTGAAAGCGCTAGGATAGATTCGCATAACTTAAGCCACGTGAAAACAAGCCACGCAAACTTAATACCTTGTGAAAAAAGTCATACCAAGTCTGAAGTAACACGAGGGATAAAGAAGATTGTAATCATTGAAGAGGCGAAGGAAGAGGGTAAGAGGGGAAGAACAAGAGGAGAAGGAGGAACATAAGAACGAATTCATAAACAAAGAGAAGAGAAGCGAAGACATGGGAAGGTAAGAAAAGAGATACGAAAGGGAGAGAAATAAAGGAAAGGTAAAAGGAAAGGAAAGATAAGAACATAAAAGAGAAGAATAGGGAAGATAAAGTAAAATATACTAAAGTAACACAAGAGAAAAGAAGAGAAATAAAGAGAAGTGAGTAAAAGAGAAGAGAAGGAGAAAGAAGGGAAGAAAAAAGGAGAAAATTATAATAAATAAGAGAAGAGGAAGGAAGGGAACGAGAGGGAAGAGGAAACTATTAAAAGAATGGTCGGTATTATGCCGTGGGTGATGATACTGGTTAAATGAAGAAGAAAGTAAACAAAAGAAGATTGACTTAAAAAAGAAAAAATTAAGATAGAAGAAAACGATGAAAGAAAAGGAAAATGGGAAGAAAGAAGAAAAAGGAAAAGAAGACAGGATGGAGGAAGAAAGAAAGAAGAATGAGGAAGGAAAAGGCAGGAAGGAAAACAAAGAAACAAAGAAAAAAGAAAGTAAAAAGGACTAAAAAAAAAGGACAAAGAAAAAAAAGAAAAAGAAAAGAGAAAAGAGAAATTAAAAAGGAAGTGAGAAAAATGGAGAACAGATGTGAGAAAGGACAAGTAAAAGGAAACTGGAAGGAATACAAAACCGAAGACAATACCCAAGACGAAAGTGACAGGAAAGAAGAAGACAAAGAGGACGATGGATATTATGACGGCGAAGACAAACAATACGAAGGAGATGAAGACCATGAATACGATGAAGAATACAAAGACGAAGAAAAAGAACAGAAGAAAAAGCATAAGATCCCTCAGAGGGAGAAGGAAATGCGACAAAAAAAAAAAAAAAAAAAAAAAAAGACTAAGAAAAACAAATAAATAAACGGATAAAGTAAAAGGAACAA
>NC_134787.1:11703022-11718022 GCF_046742065.1 Oratosquilla oratoria
GTAGACCACTTGGAAAAAGAAACTAATGAAGCAGAGCGCTTTCGTATATTACATCTTCAGTGCAAATGTGTATTGTGCATTGTTACTAACCAAAATACTAAACCGAGCACGGGTAGCTGATGAACGCACCTCGTAATCCATTTTCCAGTATATGGACAAAACCAGGCAATTTTGGAGTAGGAGGAAGATACTTCTGTGAGTCCCATAATAGGTGTTAAAAAAGTGTCTCCCATGCTGGATAGGGACCAAAAGCTATGACTAAAATGATTTAACTTGAGCCTTAGAAGAAATCCTTGACCCAGTTAGGATCAAATCTCAGTCTGGATGCACTCCATGTTAGTGGTAAGATTTCACTTCAACTGTACTCTTTGATTTATCATTTTGAATCATGTTTATGAATTCTTTTCATTCCTTAACTACGCCATCTCCTCCCTGTGTCCTGCTAAGACGTATGTAGGATATAGTGAGCGAAATGGAACGATCTCTAGCAAATAGGAGGGTTTTCATATCCTTCAAAATGACTTCAACATCATTTACCACAGTTGTATAAATGGCGATATTCAAAACTATCCTCGAATTACTATGTCCTCCTGAACATGACTTGCAGTAATTTTTGTATTGAAATATGTAAATGACTTCTTTAGTTATAGAAACATAAAATTTTTGAACTTCCAAATAATGTTATGTTACAAGCCATGTCGATACAAAGTATATAGTACCATAAGGTTATCGATACAATTAGGCTTAGAGTGGAAGTCTAGTAAATAATTTAGACTGGATCATCTTTTGCAAAAGCCACATTGATTTTCATTCAAATATCCACCTTTCTCTAGATGTAAAAGTCATTTATTTGCCATCTTTTTGAAAGCTCCCATATATATGAATTAATCATTGGTATTGGTTAAAGATTAAACGCATTGATAGTTTTCATTTATCAATCAGTTTATTCACTTATCTGTTCATTTGTTAATTTATTCATCTATTTATCAATTTATTTATTTGTCTATATATTTTTATTGTTTATTCATTTATAAGTTTATCTATGTATTTATTCATTTATATATTCATCTATTTAATTATTTCTTTGTTTGTTTGTGTATTTATTATTTACTTATCTATATACTTACATATTCATTTGATTATTTATCAGTCTACGTCTTTATTTATTGATTTATCTGTTTTTTATTAATTTATATCTATTTATTAATTTATTTATTTATTTATCTTTTTGTTATTTATCATTGTACTTATTCATTAACTCTTTAATTTTTTATCTACTTTTTCATGAATTACGAAAACGATTGCCAGAATCCTTGGTCTTTGTATTTATCTTGATAGGTCCTAACTGCTACCGAGGCCCGAACCGGAGGGAACTTCGGGTTCTGTTTGCTCTCACTCCGACGGAGGACAGCTAACAAGGGGGTGGGGGGTGGGGGGGGAGGTCAGCTGAGGTATTCAAGGTCAAGGACGCACAATTGTCAACAACACTGACAGACAGAGATAGAGGTAATGTCAGGAGGAGGATTTTTTTTTTTTTTTTTTTCTGTGATATAGTTTGAGATCAAGGACGATTTCCCAACTAGTTGATAAGGAGGCAGATTCTTTAGGACCCCTTTCCTACCTCCTCCTTCCCCTTCAACCCCCATGTGAGGTGAGAAAAATGTGTCCTTAGGACGGTTGCTAAGTCGTGTAGGATGCTGCTCTGACACCTCGTCCCAAGACAGAACGACTACTCGGCTTCGTGTGCCTACGTGTGGGTTATGTTTCCAGAGGTCACCTTCCTCTGCCACCACCGTCTTAGACCACGGCCGTGGCGGGTTTTCCAGAGAGATTTAGGTCCAAAGAATTGGCAAGAGACATGTCTCGTAATTCACTTGTTCGTTAACAACACTCAGTCCTATTAAGGAAGAGCAGAAATGTAATTAGGATTATGAAAAGGGTAAACAGGCAACCGAATATACTGTCTGTTACTTATTCAATAGCACGCGTTCTGGAAACAGGAGCATTACTGGAAGTTAGCATGTTAGCAGTTAGGAGGTAAAAGCTATATATTATGCAGGTCTACGAACATACATAGGAGTTATAGAGGAAGAGGAATGAGATTAGGAGGAATGGGAGGAGGATTGAGTAGAGGAGGAGGATTGGGAGAAGAGGAGTGGGATATGAAGATGGAAGGGTAGGAGGAAGAGGAATGAGAGAAGAAGGAGTGGGACGAAAAAGAGAGGGAGATGGAGGGGGAGGAGAAAGGCAATGAGGAGGAAGTGGAGGAGGAGGAGACCTGGGAGGAGAACTGGGAGAAAGAGGAGGAGGACAGGACAGGGAGGAGAATGTAAAGAGGACAAGGATGAAGAGGAGGATTAGAGAGAGGGAGAGGATGAAAAAGAGGAGGAGGAGAAGGAGGAAGAAGAGAAGTAGAAAGAGGAGGAGGAGAGGGCAGGGAGGAGAATGGAAAAGAGGACTAGGATGAAGAGGAGGATTAGAGAGAGGAAGAGGATGAAAAAGAGGAGGAGGAGAAAGAAGAAGAGGAGGAAGAAGAGAAGTAGAAATAGGAGGAGGAGAGGACAGGGAGGAGAATGGAAAAGAGGACTAGGATGAAGAGGAGGATTAGAGGTGGGAAGAGGAGGAGAAGGAGGAGGATGAAGAAAAGAAATGGAAAGAGGAGGAGGAGAGGACAGGGAGGAGAATGGAAAAGAGGACTAGCATGAAGAGTAGGATTAGAGAGAGGAAGAGAATGAAAAAGAGGAGGAGGAGAGGACAAGGAGGAGAATGGGAAAGAGGACTAGGATGAAAAGGAGTATTAGAGAGAGGAAGAGGATTAAAAAGAGGAGGACAGGACAGGGAGGAGAATGGGAAAGAGGACTCGGATGAAGAAGAGGATTAGAGAGAGGAAGAGGATGAAAAAGAGGAGGAGGACAGGACAGGGAGGAGAATGGGAAAGAAGACTAGGATGAAGAGGAGGATTAGAGAGAGGAAAAGGAGGAAAAATAGGAGAAGGAGGAGGAGGAGGACGACGACAAATGCGGGCGTATGTGGACGGTGCAGAATGTGAGGTCTTCTTGAAGCAGGCATAATGTAAGCAGTCGTCCCTACAGCAAACAGGGTGGGTGGCTTGCAACAGGCAGACCGATTGCATGCACTGTACTCTGCCGTTCCTTCTTCCTATGGCCAGTGCAACAGACCAGATCACCACAGTCGGATGTGCCATAAATGGTCACACTACAACGGGAATTCCCAGTTAGATTGGAATTGGGGTGCGTGGGAGTTGGGGATTCCGGCCTAAGGAGAGGGAGTAGTGTTTCGAAAGATGGGATTGGGGGTGAGGTTGGTCATTAGTATCACTAGTTTTTATACTCAATTTAGTGGAATATTGATCTTTCTACAAACTACAGTCCTAGAAATTTTATCATGTACATGATATCATCGACTTGATAGTAGTGTATATTAGATTAGCAATGAAGATATATATATATATATATATCACATTTTGAGTAGTAAAGGTTTGTAAACGTGAGGTGGAAGGGAATAGGTTTAGGGAACAAGAAAACAATTTAGGAACCACTACAATACAAGGACACATTGCTCCCTCTATAATGACACAAGAATCAAGATTACTTCGTCGCGGATTTCTATTTCATTTCCTTTGTATCAAGACGTGATCGAAGAGAACTTTCTATATAGCAAGACAATAATACTGATGACCCACTTTCTTAGAAGAATAAGCGAAAGTATAAAGATATGTATATTTCGATCACTAACTGTGATCCTCTTCAGCAGATGTATTATTTTACAAATGAGCTACGACATAACTTTGTTGTGATAGCAAGACAAGATGACTTCCTCAACATCTGCACGGAGTAATAACCTCCTTGGTTGTAGAACTCTATTCAAGATGACTTCTTTTGGATTATAATTCTACCTAAGACGACTCTCGTATAAGGACACAATTTGAGACAACTTCACAACAAAGTTATGTCGTAGCACATTTGTAAAATAATACTGATGACCCACTTTCGGAGAAGAATAAGCGAAAGTATAAAGATTGTATATTTCGATCAATAACTGTGATCGAAATATACAGATCTTTATACTTTGGCTTATTCTTTTCCGAAAGTGGGTCATTAGTATTATTAAGACAACTTCCTTTGCGCCAGGATACATTCCAAGCTGGCTTCATATTAGGATAGAAATCAGGATGGATTTCACTGTATCAAGACAAAATGTCATTTTCTTCTTATAAGAACACAATTTTGTGATAACTTTTCTAATCATCGGACTTGGTGCCTTTTCAATAAAGTGACGTTCGTCTTGCAAGTTTATCCTTGCGGACTTGAGAAGCTTTAGCAGAAATAATAAACAAAAACGAACAAACAAGCAGCCAAGCAAACAAAGACACTAATAGGATAAAAATAAACTGAACAAATACTTAAATGAACAAGTAAAATAAATGAATAAATGTAAATAAATTAATAAATAGATAAATTAAATAAATAAATGAAGAACTAAATAAACAAACTAATACATAAAAGTAATAATCAAATGGACAAATGAAGGACTAAAGAAACAATGTCAGCAAAATGAATACGACTAAGTGAAAGCGCGCCAAGGTAATCAAAGGGATAAGCAAGAATTTCGTAAAAACGAAATTGATTATGCAGCGTGTAACCAACTAAAGTGACACTGCAAGAAGGCTTGGTGGTACATTCATTGAAATATATATATATATATTTACGCGATTCCTGTCGTATGCTATTTACTTTCTTCCTCATCTTCAGTACAAAAAAGTTACTGAATTTGGTTCTTACGGATATTATTAAAGTCACTAAATGTTATTCCTGACTTGTTTCCTGACTCAGACTAAAACTCCTGTTTCCTACTCCACTTATGTCAAAGTCACTAAAATATTGATTACATTAGAATCAATTAGTCAGTAATCTATACGGGGTAATAATGAATAAAAATGTCTAGAAGAAAATACATATACTAAAGGCTCGTTCCCCCTAACAAGGGAGGTAGCCAAAAAAACAAAGGCATAAAATCCACTCCTACCCATTCCATCCCCATATACTCCACTCCAATTCACCCCATTCCCTCCATCTTATCTTGGCTCCTCCTGGATGACGGGTTACCATCCTTTTGGGTTGAAAGATTTTAAGCTCACTCGTTCCTCACTGTTCGTCTATTGCAATCTACAAAAGACCTCACCGAATTGAAGGCGAATTGACTAAGAAATTTTAAGCAAAGTATTGTGTTCGTGCCTACTGCAAAGTCGTTTGCTGTTGACAGCTGAAATACGCTGTGTGGGCTTTGAAGTATCGCCAGACCACATATTATTAGCTAATTTGTTTATCACAAACCGTCACACAGGAAACTGACCCACATCAGACAGTCTGGAAGCCTTTGACAACCTCATGGCTTTAACATATTCTTGTGGAAAACTCCAGATGTTTCTATTCAAATGTTTATTACAATATTAAGCTTCTTGAGTCCAGATGTAATGTAGGCTGGAAAAATAAAGCTAATGTATACATCAAAATTAATCAAAACGATTTAATTGAGATTTTTTCCTTTAAGCTTTTATTGCAGATTAACCAAATCCAAGTTAAGTAAAATCGTCTCGTATTAACCCGAACAAAGTTCTTAAAGGTTCAGTCTTTCTTTATTGGCAATGAAGCGTGAAATCAATCAGAACACATATTATATCCCCTCATTACGGTAACGCTACTTAAACCAAATATAATAATTTAGAATTTGTCATAAGAAAAGAAAGCGCACAGTGCACCACCATGTTGAAGCTCAGTCTTGTTGTGGACGTGTAAACAGGCAGTATGCGGGACAGAGGCTTTCGACTAGAGTCGGTGGAAGAGGCAACAGTGAAAACAGGGAGACCATTGGGACAAATAAGGAACAAAAGGGAATAGGTAATAAACCAGCTTACATTGGACATTTCTCTACAAAATTGTTGATCTTTTGTCCTCTTACCGTTTCTCTCATTCCATGGATACTATTTATAGAGAGTAACAGTAATAAGAGATATTATTTATAGAAAGTAACAATAATTAGAGACCTGGCGTAAGAAGGATAGAACATAACACACAGGTGCTCAAAACAGATGTACGTACTTTTGCCTCTCCCGTGAACGTGCAGTTTGTACAAACATTTCAACAAGAACCCACTGTGTTGGATAAGAAGAAATGGAATAGATGATATCCATATATTTCGATCACGGACTGTGATCCTCTTCAGTGGAATACCACTGAAGAGGATCACAGTCCGTGATCGAAATATATGGATATCTTCTATTTCATTTCTTCTTACCCAACACAGTGGGCTCTTGTTGAAATTTACGAATGTGTTACGACATTACTTTGTAGTTTTGTACAAACATTCTTAGTGGTAAAGTCTCTACGAGGGAATTTTAGGTTATCATATTTGAATGAAACTTGCTATAATCAGCCTCAATGGCCAGAGTTCTTTTGCAAGCATGCAGTTCTTCAACAACAAGAAGCTTCGTCTAACTTGTATGTTTCATTCGGACGAACTTACAGACAATTATATTTTCTAATGCTAGAGATGGAAGGAGTTTGATTCCGAATTTCGTGAAATATAAGTAAGTCTGTCAATTTTCTTCTTCAGTCAACTTTTTGCATACGTTTAACCAAATATGTTAGTTCACTATTGAGAATAAAAGCGAGAAAAAATCTTCACAAAAATTCAGTCTTTTCTGACATATTGAAAACATATATACATGGTGGTTTAAAATTGACTAATTCATTATTCACTCTCTTACTTCAAAACGGGAACGAATGTCTGCTATTGTGGCTCCTGGAAGATAGCAGCTGATGAAATCACCTTGTAGCTCCCAATTTTCACAGTCCGTCAACCCCACACCTCTACCTAGAGGTGAACGAGGGGTCTATCACTTTGATTTGTGTTTCTTGAGCGTCTTTATACAATAGTAGCCGAAAATCAGTGACTGTTTTCTTCATTTTACTACTATCAGTCGGTGATATAGAAACAGTCCCATAATAATAATTCACAGAATACACTCCAAGGTTTCGATTTGTGTTTCTTAAGCGTCTTTATACAATAGTAGCCGAAAACCGGTGGCCGTTTCCTTCATTTTACTACTTTCAGTGGGTGATATAGAAACAGTTCCATAATAATAATTCACAGAAAACACTCCCAAGGTTTCTTCGCAGAGAAATCCACGGGAGAGTCTGAAGGTCACTGCCAGACTGTGAAGCCGCGGTTTTCCAGTAAGTCATGGAAACGCCAGACAAGGTGCTCCTCATCCACCAGACCCCGAAGGGACCTCGTTGAGACCCAAAGAACAATCAAGACCGGCCTCTCGAAGTGTACCTCCTTCAGACGATTCATCGTACCCTGCTTACATCCTGGTTCTCGTCGTCCTTCGTCTGAATGGCACGGTGGCATTTGTTGCTTTCGTTCATGTCTTTAAATGAGGTTGGCAGCATAATTATATCTAATGGCTCCTACGGTCACATTCGATTTTCGTTCCCAGCCACCGCTATTGATAGAACCTCCACTCCCCTCTTTCCTCTCCTCGTCTTTGTCCTTGTCCACGTCCTCATCCACTTCCTTCTCCACGTCCTTTTCCACATCATCCTTCACGTCTTCGTCATCCTCTTTACTCCAACCCTTATCCTCCTCGTCCTTGTTCACATTACCCTCCTCCCCCTTGTCCATTACACTATCTGATAACTAATTTATTTCATATTATTTGTTTTTGTTTTGTTATCATTTGTCTGTTTTGATTTTCATTTATTATTGGTTATGTGTCAATTCATTATTGTTTGCTATTTGCCTGTTTGTTTATTATCTAACTATACCTATGCATTTATTTATGTATTTTATTTGTTATTTACATTATTATAGTTTTTATTTATTAATTTTTTATTATTATGATTTATTTTCGCATCCGACCTAGATATGGACCAAAAGGTCTCCTGTCGGCGTGCTCCGCCTTTGTAATCCTTACCTGATACTGAATTTAGATTTATTAATATTTACCTTCATCTATACATAGTAAATCACTATTATTATTATTATCTATATCCAAAATTGAATCTAAGAATTTAACAATTCGGCATCTATGACCTTGGCAGTTACGACGCCAGATAACCTTCAATCAATCAGTTAATCAATCCCCCTTGTCCACATCCTTGTTCTTGACCACATCCTCGTCTATATCCCCTTGGCCATGCCCACATCATCGTTCTTGTCCATAATCTCGCCATTGTTTACATCCTTACCCTTGTTCACCAAGCTTTGTTTTTTCATGACATCGTTCTTCTCCTCATCCGGGTCTTGTTCTCATCCTTGCTCTCGTCTACGTCCTTATCGGCGTCTTCGCCAGTGTCAAGGCCGCGTCCTTGCTCACGTACTCGCTTTTGTATATATCCTCGCCCTTGTCTATATGCAAGTTCACATCATTCCCCACCTTTCCTTTCATTCCCGATCTTTCTTTATATCCTGCTCCTCTTCCTCGTCCTCCTCCTCCTCCTCTTCCTTCTTGTTCTCCTCCTCCTCCTACTCCTCCTCCTCCTCCTCCTCCTCCTCCACCGCCTCCTCCTCTTAGTAGATCTTCCCAATTCTTCTTCCAACCAGAAATATCCAGACACGTTGAGAAATGTGGATGTGAGCTTGGGAGACGGGTTGAGGAGTTTACACCGGGAGACGCCTTATGCCCAAAAGTTCTCAAGAAACCGACGGAAAGGACGGTCCGTGGTAGCTCGCAATTCATAAAATGAAATGAAATATGTATTTCCGAAACTTGGGGAAATTTCTTTCGTTATGGGGATTTGATCCTGAAAAATTGCTCTGAATGGTTTCCTGAAGCAATCATTCTTTTCGCCACTGTGTCCCATTGCTCGGCTTCTTCTAATGCGTCAATCGCCAGACAATTCTATTCAACTCAGTGACGACCGGTGAGCGCTCTTTGCGTGAAAATGAATTTCATAGAAATTGGTCCTTTTGCTTTTGTAGAAATTGGGTGCTTTTGCCTTTGGGTTGCCTTCTATGGGGAACCTTCTTAGGAAAAGGTTGTTCACTAGCACCTCATCTGGTTGGTTGGTGTATAGGGAGGAAAAAAAAAGAGCCTCTTCAACTAACACCATTTTATTGTAGTCGAAAAGAGAGATCCAGCTGGTGTACTGTGCACTTCCTCTCTCTCTCTCTCTCTCTCTCTCTCTCTCTCTCTCTCTCTCTCTCTCTCTCTCTCTCTCTCTCTCTCTCTCTCTCTCTCTCTCTCTCTCTCTCTCTTTTTTTTTTTTTTTTTTTTTTTTTTTTTTTTTTTTTTTTTTTTTTTTTTTTATTATTTTTTTTTTTTTTTAGCATACGGTACAGGAAAATTGGGATGAAGCCTTGACTACTTTCCCCCAAAGATCTTCCGACTTTATCTCAACCTCTTTAAGATCCTTTTCAATATCGTTATCATCGGCATGTAGACCCTCGCTGAAGTTTCTGCGGATTCCGAAGGGATTTCTGATCCTCTGTTGGGAACAACTGCTCTCCTGACAAGTAAATGAAAGCTGATTCGCAGTTCGGTCTCCCTAAAAAAAAAAAAAAAAAAAAAAAAAAAATATATATATATATATATATATATGTATATATATATATATATATATATATATATATATATTTGAGATTATAAATAATGTGTTCCTATTGTGTTTTCTCTCCATTTAATGTTTCACGGAAATCAAACGATTTTGAAAATGACAATAACCCTTATCACGTCGCGACTTTTATTTGTTACTGTGATTTTTTGTATAGCCAGTCGAGAGATGACTTTATTTCCGATCTATTATTTTTTTCTTGTATTAAACAGTTCAGAATGGTAACATATTTCCAAAATTACTATTACTTTGCTTAATGCCGTACTACATCCCTGCCCTGAGAATGGGTCTTGTAGAAAAATTATCAAGACTCGAAATCTCATTTGCTTTTGAGTATCTCTCTCACTCTCTACAGTATATATATATATATATATATATATATATATATATACATATATATATATATATATATGTATGTATGTATTTATGTCTATATAAATGTAAAATATATATACGCACACACGCATACACACACATACACACACACACACACACATACACACACACATACACACACACACACACATATATATATATATATATGTACACATACATGTATGAGGGGAAGGAGAGGGGGGGTCGCCGAATTAATGAAGCGGCCTTGTTGTGGATGTGTTGTGCCTTGCGACTCAGTTTCTAACCCATGACAGTGGACAAGATGCAGGGATGACCCGTCATCCAGTAGGTGCCAAGATAAGAGGGAGGGAAGAGGATAGAGGGGAGTGGAGTATTTAGGGGATAGAATGAGTGGGAGGGGTTTCTATGCCTTTGTCTTTTTGGCTACCTCCCGTGTAAGGGGGAAGAATGTCTTTGGTATAGGTATGCATGTATATATGCACAAGTCCTCATGTTTAGCTCCCTTGACCATGATTTAGTCAATCTCCCCATGCCTTAGCCTGTGTTCACTGGAAAAAAAGTATACCTATTTGCAAAGGACCATAACAGATGCCATTTCCTGTAAGCTTCACCAGCCCCTGGGAGCGGCGTGGTGTGGTCCATTTAGAAGGACAGCGTTTTCATAAGTGTTGTAGAATTGGCCAGGGCAATATCGCTTCGGAAAATGGCGTCATGATTTTCTTTTAATATTCTCCCATTTGTGGGTGTCATATCAAATAGTGTCATTTTTCCCTTCAATATTTTTATTTCGTTTTTACTGGGGCGCCCTGGCTTTGCACAGAATGTAATTTGTAGTTTGTTTTAGAGTAAAACCGATGATATGGTGAAGTCGACCTGGGTGAATCACTCACCCTAAAGTGATTTAAGGAAGAGTCTTCTGAAAGATTCTATATTGACCAATTCCAATGTAAATATAGTCCCATCCCCTTCAAAGACCCATCGGACAGTAAAGTTCAATGATAATGTAATGAACAGTTTTAGGTTTCATATTCAATCATCTTTACTGATTCTTTAACTTAACCATTCCTCCTGCAACTTTATGCAACTGTGAGAGTATTCTTTGTTCGTTAGCGATTTCAGGTTTTGTTTAACATTTCACCAGATTTAAGGGACTTTAATCATTATTCTGGTTGTATTCACTTACTGGGTTATTCTGCTAACGTTTGCCATGTCTAAGAGAATAATAATGTTACTAACGATTTCGTCCATTGCTTCGAAAGAGTGACGTGATTCTTGTCCGATTGCTTCCGTTCTGGTGAGACCTGGCAACTCCTTCACCCCCAACCCCCCGAGAAGTCAAGTGATCTCTGGCACAGCTTTCATACTTTTCTCTCTTTCTCTCTTTTTCTCTCTGTCTCCTTCTTTTTCTTCAGCACACGCATGCACACACACACGTTTGGTAGAGTCTCCGTGTATCACTACGGCGGTCCGGGTTCGAATCCTGCCCAGGGCTGAAATAATTTCAGTATCGCTGCGCTTCGAGTCGTTACTCCAACTCTCGCGGGTGTGTGTGCGTGTGTGTGTGTGTGCGTGTGTGTGCGTGCAAAGTCACAGCATTACCCAAAGATCGGTCATATGAGCTCTGAGCTTTCTTTTAGGAGGGAAATAGCTGTCGATCACGAGTACAACCCTCGATCCAAAGACCAAGGTGAATCACACACACACACACACACACACACACACACACACACACACACACACACACACACACACACACACACACATACATAGACACGCACACACACATACATACACACGCACACACACTCACACACTCGACGGCGCAGTGGTAGCGTTCGCGACCGCCAATACGGCCACCCGAGTTCGAATCCTGCTCAGGACTGAAATAATTTCAGTATTGCTGCGTTGCGAGTCGCTACTCCAACTCTCGTGGGAGGGGAGCTTGTGTGTGCGCGCGTGCGTGTGTATGTATCTATGTGTGTGTGTGTATGTGTGTAAGGTCACAGCATTATCCATAGATCGGACACTATACAAGCTTTGAGCTCTCATCCAAGAGGGTAATAGCTGTCGATCACGAGCCCAACATGTGATCCAAGCCCATGGGGAATCACACACACACAGACACACACATACACACGCACACACACACACACACACACACACACACACACACACACACACACACACACACACACATGCACACACACACACACATTTTATATATATATATATATATATATATATATATATATATATATATATACACACACACACAGAGAAAAATGACAATAAGCATTCTCATTACAGTCACCTCACGTCTATGCAACTCATCTTATTATTATCATCTGATAAAGGGTTGATGGGGGTGAGCTTGTTGTAAGACGCCTTTGCACGAGCCTACACACATGCACAAGCGCTGTTGCCATATCACTTATTACTTGAGAAAGAGATTTGGCAAGAATATCTGTCGGCAACTTTAAGTAGAAGGCACTGGCTCCGCCTTTTGTCTGCACATGGTATCTTGGAAAGCTTTCAGAAACGAAGTAATTGGCACCTTTTAGGCCATTTTATGTGTCGAAAAGGTCTCGAGCTGCATTTGTTGAAGAGAGAAAAAGTCTTAATGAAAATTACTTTGGCCGGTATCCTGTCCGGAATGGCTTCAATCTATACTATTCTGGTTGCCGGTTAGAGAATTTAGCTCATTTTAACCCACGATCAAAGGAGTTAAAAAGCCCGTCTTGTATTTCCCATAAGAAATGGCTTCTTCTGAGTGTCTTTACTCTGGCTAACGCTAAACGATTTTATTCATATTAATATGAATCCTTCAGCACATAATGTTAGAGATTTCGTTCTGATAAGAACATTCACCAAGAGGTGTAGAGCGGCGTTCAGAACACTCCGTGAGCTTGTTGAGCCAGACAAAGAGCCAGTCACTGATGCCAGACGCTCTTATTCAGCTGAGGAAAGGTTGATATATAATTCTTATGGTCTTGAGTGACAGTAACATAGGTATAAGAAATTGTTGTACCTAGTCCCTGGGTCTATTAGAAAATGATAATAATAACAATAATAATGGTATTCACAACAACAGCAACGACAACAATTTATTATTATTACTTACTATTTACCTGTTTGTTTATTATTTAACTATACCTATGCATTTATTTATTTATTATTATTTACATTATAATTTATTTATTTATTCATTATTTTTTTTCGAATCCGACCTAGTTATGCTCTCCCTTGTATTCCTTTGTAATCCTTTGTAATAATGATGGAGATAGCTAATGATAACTAACAGCAATAGTAACATTATCATTAGTAACAATAGTAATAACATTAATAAATAGAAAGAAACAAGCCAGTAATTTTTCTATTGAATATTGTCCACCTATTATCAACAAATTATTCGCGTTTTTTTTTCTTTTTATAAATTTTGACAAAAAAAAAAAATATATGCCAACCTCATGGATATCGAAGAATTGACGACCTCCTTTAACACAAAAGAAAAAAGAAATGTATGTGTATATATTTTTTGGTTTTGTACATTTGAGTGGCTCGGCTTCCCTCCGAATATACATGCGAGTTCGTGCGCAGGCATAGCAATGCCCATGTAGGTATACACTGTCGCGAGAGTGGGAATATGGATGAGAGTTTGCATGTGCGTGAGAGTTATGCACGAGAGTCCGCGCGTGGGGGGTCTGAGAGTGGGCCAGAATTCTCTGCCTTCAAGATATTCAAGGTATTATTCGTATATTTGGGTGGAAGGCGGGGGGAGGTCATTCCGAGGTCTCTTGCCATCTGTGTTGTGTAAGTCTTACTTGTGTCTCGTTACATTTTGGGGAACATACAAAACCCTTTTCTGCTATGACCTTCAGTATAGGTTTTGTTTTTGGCTAACGGGCTTTGTTAAGCAAAAGGTTAAATCTCAGTAATTAAGGGGTTGAAAAAGGTTGAAAATATTTGACAAACACCTTCCCTATGACGATGCTCTTCATAAATTTTGTTTTGGTTAACGTCGGATGATATCACAAAAGTGACACATCTCGTCAGGTCATATTTTTCAGATTCTGTTGTGGTTATAGCAGAGGACAATTTTATTCAGTTGAAGGGCAAGCTGGGGTTACGATCAGGCCACAGTCCTCACCTGAAATGAATAACATATTCATATTTGGTGGTGACGGGATGAAGCAAAAGTGCTTTATTTCTCTAACGTCTTCTTCAGAGTGAATGATAAGACTGGGCAGTGTAGGAACTTCAATGAATTTGTCAGCCTTAGAGAAATTATTATTATTATTATTATTATAATTATTATTATTGATTATTATTATTAATTATTATTATTTTTATTATTATTAATAATTGTTATTGTTATTTTTTTAATTATTAATTATTATTTTGTTATTATTATTATCATTATGTAATAATTATCAATTATTATTATTCATAATTATTATTTATTTTGCTTCATACAATGTCTTTCTCACTACCAAATCCGCTCACTCGTAAGGTTCAAGCAACTTTCGCCTCTGCCAATGAGGGACGATTTTGTTCAGGTGATGACTGAATCCGACATCGAAATTTCTTTTAAATCTCCTAAACTTGTACAGCGTTGGACAGTGAATATGGTCTTCTTAAATATTCTCCTCTGGCTAGTACCAGATGATTCTTTATAAATTGGATGAATTCCTAATATCTTTGAAAGATTTTTTAAGAGACCTATGCTGTTGCAATAGACATAAAAGATCTGTGGTAGGTTTAGCACAAGTCTTTGATTTCTAATTGTGATATCAAATGTGGTATTTCATGTGGTATCTATCTATTCCTATACTCCTTATCTGATTAACTTTTGACCATTCTATAGTTATTCTTGTAGACGATCAATACTATTCTCCGATGTCTGTTTCGCACTCTCTTCATCTTATCCATTAATGACCTATTTGACTATACGTCATCGCGTGTGTATTACTGTAAAGATAAAACCACATTTTTCTACTTTATTCTC
>NC_134787.1:11723022-11748022 GCF_046742065.1 Oratosquilla oratoria
GGAAGAGGAGAAGAAAGAAAAAGGAGGAGAAGGAAGAGGAGGAGAAGGAAGAGGAGGAGAAGGAAAAGAAGAGGAAGAGTAAAAGAGAGATGAAGAGGAAGAAGAAAGAAAAAGAAGGAGGAAGAGGAGAAGAGTAAGAGGGAGATGAAGAAGAAGAAGAAAGAAAAAGAAGGAGGAGGAGAAGAGGGAAGAGGAGGAGGAGGAAGGAAAAAAGAAAAAGAGTAAGAGGAAGATGAAGAGGAAGAAAAAAAAGAGGAGGAGTATGGGGAAGGCGAAGGGAGGAAAGATAGAGAAGAGAGAAGAGGAAGAGAAGGGGAGAATGAATGAGGAGGAGGAGGAGAAGAAGGAAGAGAATAAGAGTAAGAAGAAAAAAGAGAAAAGACACGGGGAAAAGTAGTAAAAGATGAAGAAAAAGAAGAAAAAAGGAGGAGGTGGAAGAGGAAGAGGAGAATGCTTATATGCAAATGCTATCTGCTCCGTTTTGTGGTGGCATCGGTCGACGCTATGCGCTGTCGACTTCGTGGCGCCTACGTCGTTTATTTTATTTTATTATTATTATTTTTTTTAAGGTGAGGAGTGATTATGATCTACACGTTGCTTTCGGTATCTACTAGTGAATGCCACTTTCCAAGGCTATCCAAACACAGAGGGCACATGATGATTTCGGCTCAGATTACAAAACTATTGGCTTAAGCTTCCATTTTTACAACTCTTTTTATAACACATTTGATTGAAAGCTTTAAAATAAGTGATGAAATAACTACACTGTCACTGAACACATGTTAGATGCCCTGTCTAAGTAATTATTCACTAACGATAATAATACTATCGTTATTTTCATTACCGGCAAACGTGACCTAAGACCCCAAATTTCTACCTATGATAACTCGAACTATCCTGATAGGCTCACTGTTACATCGAAAATACTTGTGTTACTAAACGCCTCCTGGGAGTGGCCACTTACCATCGAACCTTTTCAACTTCGGGAGATGGACGGAATCTTCCGAAGTCGAAGAAGAAACCAACCGAGAACCTCTTGAGACGAAGGGGGTGAAGTAAAGGTCATCTTTAACGCTCTCGGGTTAAAGATTCCATTCTCCTCAACGGCAAGCGTTTCTATTCACAAGATTTGAGGATCCTGGGCAATAACATAGTGGCCCTCTACAACATGATTATCTTGCTAATTTGGGTCTTGCTAACATCAAATGTTTTTATCGAGTCCCAAGATAACCTGAAACCTGTCTACTGATTTTCTCCTCAACGACAAGCGTTTCTATTCACAAGATTTTAGGATCCTGGGCAATAACATAGTGGCCCTCTACGATCATCTTACTAATTTGGGTCTTGCTAACACCAAATTTTTTTATCGAGTCCCAAGATAACCTGAAACCTGTCTGCTGATTTTCTCATCAACGGCAAACGTTTCTGTTCACAAGATTCGAGGATCCTGGGCACTAACATAGTGGCCCTCTACAACATGATTATCTTACTATTTTGGGTCTTGCTAACATCAAATGTTTTTATTGAGTCCCAAGATAACCTGAAACCTGTCAACTGATTTTCTCCTCAGCGGCAAGTGTTTCTATTCACAAGATTCGAGGATCCTGGGCACTAACATAGTGGCCCTCTACAACATGATTGTCTTACTAATTTGGGTCTTGCTAACATCAAATGTTTTTATCGAGTCCCAAGATAACCTGAAACCTGTCTACTGATTTTTTCCTCAACGGCAAGCGTTTTTATTCACAAGATCCTGGGTACTAACATTGTGGCCCCCTACAACATGATTACCTTACTAATTTGAGTCTTGCTAACACCAAATGTTTTTATCGCGTCCCAAGATAACCTGAAACCCGTCTACTGATTTTCTTCAAACAAATGACACATATGACAGATTTAGATTGAAACTATTCTATTTACCTTAATAGGGGAAATAGGAAAATGGGTAGGGTAAAAAAAAAATACACTCAAACAACTTTCTAACGTAAACAGTGCGGTACAAGAATTCCTTTGAAATCAGAACGAAAAATTCATGTCGGTGCATTTTATAGGTGCATTCACTTTTCTTTTTTCTTCTGATTTTTGGGACTTTCATTCAAGCTAAACACAAAACTGACCTCATCAACACGGGATCCTACCCTGATATGAAGAAAATCGTCTGACGTCAGTCATTGCAGTGAAGGAACCAGTTGAGATATCTTAAGACCTTAATATTGAACCTCCAAAACCTCCAAAGAGTGTCACTGTGGCAACGGTGTCAGTCAGTTTCTCGATACCTGATCTACGTTTATCTGTGCTTAAGAACGACTTCGTACTTGAGACAATGAATGCAATAGATGAGTAAAAGCAGCAACGACTGCAACAGCACTGTAGGAGAGAGGCCAAACGCAGAGTGTGGGATCCAATGTATTTAACATTTCGCCCAGCAGGGCAACTTCAGAAGAAGCCCCGCTGGGCGAAACGTCAAATATATTGGATCCCATACTCTGCGTTTGGCCTCTCTCCTACAATGAATGCAATAGGTTGATGATGTTTACCTCGAATTTCTCTTGCTATAAACACACAGGCCTACAGTAGCCAGAAACTCGTCTTGGGTCCTCTCATAGATCTTGCTGGGAGGAAGCCTGGGCTACTGTGTTGCATTAGTGGAGGTACTTTTATCACTGGTGGGTAGGAATAGTACTAGTAGTAAGAAGAGGGGATAGAGTTGGAATAGTAGGACGAATAGCACTAGGACTAGGAGGAGTAGGAGAAAACTCACCAGTTCAGCTATTCTTATGTGAAGCGGAGAGAGAGAGAGAGAGAGGGAGAAAGAGAAAGAGAGATGTAGAGGTAGAGAGAGAGAGATAGGTAGAGGTAGTGAGAAAGGACGAGGTAGAGATAGAGGAAGAGGTAGAGAGGAAGAAGTAGAGAGGTAGGTATGAAGGTAGGTATGAAGGTAGAGGGTTGAAGGTCAAAAGTCAAACTTGACAGAAATTTTGTACCGGGTCCGAAGACACCTCTACCGGTCCCTCGAATTTGTTGAGGATACAGATGAGTTCTGGAGAGATGGCCGGTGAGGATATGATTCTCGAATCACCACCACTGCAGGTACTCAACCTCGGTTCCACAAGGGATATAACATAAGAGTTTCGAACTTTATTGACACCTTAGGCCCGATGGAGGTGTCTGTTTTTAAAGAAAGGTGACAGTGAGGAACCTCTTCAACGTCTCGTTGATCCTAGAAGGGATGTGATAGAAGAGCTATTCTGTCATAACACTTGGCAAATTGTTCTTTATAAAAAGAAAACTTCTGATTCCGAGGAGATGTGGGTCGTTACCCATGGAGCATCGGTGTAACTAAAAAGTCGTAAGTTTGTGTCACATTGTAACCAACATATCCGTTCATAATACGGATGCGGATAATGTTAAGGCATGATAAAGGCATTATCCTTCACGATCACCCGTCTTAGGCATCAACATATTTAAATAGGTGGTAAAGTACATATTGGCACACTTGGAAAGAATTAAGTATCAGTAAAAATAGATAACATTTGAATAGGCGTGGAAGTATTTGTAACCACACAAGTGCAGAACACGAAAGCGCTAAGAAGATATAAATATTGCACAGGTGTTTAGATTATAATCTATCTCTCTATCTGTCTGTCTCTCTCTTTCTGCCTCTCTCTCTATCTCTGCCTCTCTCTCTCTTCATCTTCATCTCCATCTCCATCATCATCATCTCCATCATCTCCATCTCTCTCTATCTCTGCCTCTCTCTCTCTTCATCTTCATCTCCATCTCCATCTCCATCATCATCATCTCCATCATCTCCATCTCTCTTTCTCCTCCTTCTCTCTCTCTCTCTCTCTCTCTCTCTCTCTCTCTCTCTCTCTCTCTCTCTCTCTCTCTCTCTCTCTCTCTCTCTCTCTTCCTCTCTCTCTCTTTCTCTGCACTCATTGATTTGTAGAAACCGACGCATACGCCCACTGGTATGAGGACACTGCATATTTATATATGCAATCATATACGCGCACGCACACACACACACGCACACACACACACACACACACACACACACACACACACACACACACACACACACACACACACACACACACACACACACACACACACACACACACACACACACACACACACACACACACACACACACACACACACACACACACACACACACACACACAGAGGCGCGCAAATGCAGTCCACTAAAAGGGGGTTACCACCCACTTCTTCGCGAACCAGCTTCGTCCCTTTCCGAGACGCACACAAACATCAACATATACTTTGCATAAGGCACATCTCCACAAATATGCTTTTATTCAATGGACGGCCCAGAAGGGGCTCAGAGTCTCGCGGTGTATTTACATTGGAAGCCTTTGCTTGTACAAGTCATCCCACATTGGCCGCAGGTTACAAGCTCTTGGCAATTGCTCTCCACTCCGCCTTTATTTAAATCCAAGAATTACTCTTGGTCCTGGAATGTATAAGCCTTCTGGGTCCTGGAAGGAAGGTCATCTTCATGAATTCCATATGGCCTCGTTTACTTTCTCCTTTTTTTTTTTTTTTTTTTTTTTTTTTAATCTGGAAGTGGTTTGTGTTCATCATTTTTTGTAAGTCATCTGGGTTATATTTATGTTGTATTTTCTCTTGGAAGCTTGTTGGCTGAGCGGGTTAGGGCGTCGTTACTTGCGGCGAAGGTCGAGGTGAGGACGGTTCGAATCCTGCCACCGGCGAAGTTGAACCAAGGGCATGGTTCATTAAATTCCACGCTACAAAGCCCTGTGAGGGGCACCGTCCTAGCCTCCCGATAGGAGGGAGTGTGTGACGTTAAACCATAAAAAAATCTCGTACTCTATGTGTAGAGAATTTTTGGCTCTGATATACGAGGAAAAATATGAAAGGTTAACACTACTTTTCGCGAATATAATCTATAATACTGAGGATTTATTGCTGAGCCATGTAAAAAAATATCGTTTTGCTATTACTTCAATTATAAAATGTCACAGTATCTAAATACGTATTGATATGGTTGTAAATATACTCATGTGTTGTACTTATACATACTTATATCTGTTTTTTTCAAAATATATGCATACTTATGTTAACATATTCAGATTTATCTACACGCTTTCATAGCATGCATATACATACTATACATACATAATTATACGCACGCATACGTACGTGTACATACATACTTATACGCACACGTACCTACATACATACATACATACATACACTACATACACACACACATAGATGCACACCTACATGCACACACACACACACACACTCACTATGCGCCATTCGATGGCGCAGTGGTAGCGTTCGCGGCCGCCACTGCGGTGATCCTAGTTTGACTCTCGCCCAAGAAGGAAGGGAAATAGCTGTCGATCACGAGCCCAACACGTGATCCAAAAGACCATGGTGAATACACACACACACACACACACACACACACACACACACACACACACACACACACACACACACTTAAAGTTTGTGTAGACACATTCAGGAGTCAGCGATGGGAACCTGCCAGAGTTGGTCTTTCGAGATAAAGTCAGAGAGGATATTCTTTCCGGCAACCATCTTCAAAAATCATCAGCGCCTTCTGGGGGTGCAGGCCTAAGAGGCAGACACTCCAGCTTCCAGTACTATACTAAGATCTCTTCCTACCAACTTCAACCCACCCCTAAAAAAAAAATATATATATATATATATATATATATATATATATATATATATATATATATATATATATATATATATATATATATATATATATAAATCAGGAGTTCTGACAACCGAAGACTGTTCCCCTTATTTTGTTACTGTGAGGTTCCAGATTTTCAGGTTTGATACTGAATTTACTGGATTGAACACGGACCTCGAGCCCGTCTTCTACCAACCAGACCAAGGTTTGCAACTTCATACGATATTTGTGTACAGGAATTCGATTCAGATCGAAATAACGATCCGAGCGGTCTTGCACGTACTCCAAGCTCACTTGAGGAAACGGAGGAGACGCACACAGAATGCACCGCTCGAACAAGTCAACCGATTCTGCTGAGAGCTGTTGGGGATGGGAACGTGGATGCATGGGCGCTTGCTCGGGAAATTGTCTGGAATGATATTTGAAGAGACGCCCCCCCCCCCCCGGGCGTATAGTCCCATTCCCATTGATGGGTATATATACATAAATGCACACACATACACGCGCACACACACATGCACACATGGCTCGACGGCGCAGTGATAGCGTTCGCAACTGCCAACCAAGCGCTCTAAGATCGAATCCCTCTCAGGGTTAAAATAATTTCAGTATCGCTGCGCTGCGAGCCGTTAATCCAACTCTTGTGGGCGGGGAGTTTTGTGAGTGTGTGCGTGTATGTGTGTGTGTGTGTGTGTGTGTGTGTGTGTGTCAGGTCACAGCATTAACCATATATCGGTCATACATGAGCTCTGAGCTCTCACTCGGGAGGGTAGTAGCTGTCGATCACGAACCCAACACGTGATTAAGGACCATGGTGAATTACACACACACACACACACACACACACGCACACACACACACACACACACACACACACACACACACACACACACACACACACACACACACACACACACACACGTAATGTTTAGAATATATAGATATCAGTCTTGGCAAAGACCCCCTCCTAAATGGATTAAAGATATATATCGATTGAATATAATGGAGAAAGTAAAAATTATAATTTTTAGAATGCATAGGCAAAATGTTGAAAATACCGACTGTGAAAGAGAAAATAAAAAATTTAATCACAGGAAACTTTTTCAAACAAGAGGTAATTATTATGTTCAGCTTTTCATCTGAAATGTGTGTGATGAAAATATAATGAATATAAAAATCATCGAAACATAAAGTTGAGAAAATAAGCGCGCAAATCACGATGTGTGGGAATAATTCTGGTAAAGATTTAATCAGGAATTGTACACAAATATAAAAGGAAATTAACTTGATGGCAAATTGAGAAGACTGGCAGGTAGGGCGTAACACGTATCTATAACTGAATGATAGATTTTATTTTATATAAAAAAAAAAAGAATTTATGTTAACTATGTACCTCACATCACTCCCTCTCACCTATTTTCATCCCCTCCTCCTTCCACACCCACCCTCCACCCTTTAGCACTAAGTGACAGTTCGAAGCCCGAAATCAAATTCCGTGGGTAACAGTAATTATGACCAAGGTGGATCCGTGACGATGTTTATGTAGCAGCTAATATACAGTTCCATATGCCTAATGGTGCACGGATGGTATGCTCTGTGGTTAATGGATATTAGGGTGGTCCCGTGGAGCAGAATGAAGCATCAAATTAACCCGGCACCTTTTAGTTCATAACGTGATATCGAGGCAGCCAGATGTGGTTCTTTGAGTGTTAGGTTGGTTGAGTGTAATGTGGGGGGGGGGGAATGTGTGGTAATGGACGTATGTTTGTGTGTCTGCGTGTCTATGGGAGGTCAAAGAGGACGTGTAACATAACAACTTGGCGAGATACTACGTCACGGACGTAGATTCTTGTTTCGTTGCCAAGGGAAACGATATTTACAGTCGAGATATCTACTGTAGATCGTGAAAGGGTATCCGGAATACGCAGACCTGGTTCCTTACGTCACTTGTTTGTGGACTGGCAATCTTCTCCCGGAGACGTTGAAGTCTAGTTTTCAGTGCAATCCAGAGAGTACGTGTTGAGAAAGGGAAGGAGAGGCATTAGATACATAAAGCGGGTGAATGGCTGAAGGTTGAGAAGGAAATACATAACATAAAAATGAAGGAGACTGCAAGAGACCATAAGGTCTACACTAGGCGCCCATGCAACCATATTTCCCATTCCAATAACTCCTCTTATTATAGTTCAGAGTGTGGCAGATATTTCCATCTCGGTAGTAGTGTACCGGGTGTCTGCATTCTGTCGAAAACAAAACCCACACTACGTCAGACGCCAAATTACCTCGTCGGGTTCTTCAAGAAGGGCAACCTTTGCCGTTTAGACGTGAGGTGCCCGTCGATTGAACAAACGACAAGGTGTAGTTAAAATGTGCAAGGATTTTCTTCGTCTTGTGGAAGCTTTCGTCTTAGGCAGGATCTCACTGGTTCAAGAAGCCCATGAGGAATAGGAGATCTGTGATGTAGAAAAAAAAAAAAAAAATGTCAGGAGTTCTGAGATGACCTCCCCTATTTTCGTTTTTGCTAGCTATCCCATTGTGGGAGGCGGTGTAAACACAAAATGTGACACTGGGGTCGGCAAAAGTCTGAGTGTCGATCGCAGTGCCGTACATTCGACACTGGGTCAAAGCTTCGGCGATGTGCCAGAAGTGAGCTTCGTAGCTGTCATCCCAGATAAGGAAGTCGTCCACAACTTTGTCGAGGTTGGAGACTGAAGCGGTCTACAAGTTTGTCGAGATTGGAGACTTCTTCGAGGGCTTTATCGCCACGGCATTTGTACTCGGTGCCGAAGCTGATCTCGCGGCCTCGTTTCGTGTGGGAGATGAATATGTTGGTCGTAGAAGTTGGATTTTCATTTTGACTTACCGACGGTGACACGCAAGTCATCTCTTGGCTTGGGGACCACAATAAGAGGATGGCACCACACAACTAAGGCATCAAGAGGACAGGGCATGGCAAATGGAACTCTGCTTTGATCCACCCATCGAAATAGGTATCGCCCTAGGTCGTAGTGTACATCTTCTCGATGATTTCTTCTAAGGGTGAGTAGGTCCGAGATGGAAAGGTTCAGTTCCTCGAAAGGATTGCGTACACGTATACTAACGCCTAGATTTTGCAGATGCTGGCATCTGATGACCGTCGTTTCAGAGCCAGTGGTCTGGATGAATCAAAGTGTGCCTCCGTCATCGCTAAAAGTCACTTGAAAGGTGTAACCGTTACTAACCATTACCAACGACGCACGTGATCCACAGACATGCGACATGGTACTCGCCTTGAGCAAGACCTGTAATCATGCTGACTTTACAGATTTCCCAATTGCAAAACACCTACGTAAGACGATGACGTTCCCAGTGTCGCCACCCGAATATGCCTAATGTCACCAGATAGACCCATAGAACCCTTTCTTATATCTACCCCAATTACATTATCGTAACAAAGTATCTACACCATATCTAACCACACCCACCAACCATACAACTAACCCCTATATAACAGAACTAACACCAATGCCTATAATTAATTGATAACACGACAATCCACTAACACACTTTATTATCGGACGGCTGTGCCGCCGACCTTAGAGCTGCCCAGGTCGCGAGCCTGGCAGAGGGGAGATTCCCCAGGGCAGTGCCGAGGTCAAGGCCCGGCACCAGGAGTGTTAGGTCAAGGACCTAATTGCACAACATGTTATCCCAGATCACATTCTTAATAAAACGAAGAAAGTACAGCAGAGACTTTACCTCACCCGCAAACCACCATTGCTTGTACCATAATAGTGGTGAGTGATGAGTGAACCGAGCTTGTTTGGGTCGGTGGCGTGGATAGTAACATATGAGGCCCCGCATGGAGAAGTGTCCCATGCGACACAATGGCCGGTTTTGAGTTACGCACATATAACACTATTTTGGCCCTTCTACTTCAATGCGAGCATGTCGGAAAGGACAAAACGTGACCTGCAATATGGTCGAAACGCTCCTAAAACAGAGTGGCAAAACCTCACGCTCGCTCGGCCGGCGCAAAATAATGTTATATTTGCGTAACTCAAAACCGGCCATTGTGTCGCATGGGACACTTCTCCATGCGGGGCCTCATATCTGCTATGGCAACACTGTTCTGAAGTCGTTGGTTTATTCTTGTTCGAGGCGGATAGGGTGGCGAAAGGATTCTTGGAGCACCTACATTTATTTTCAAGGTGACCTTTCCCGGATTATCTTCGACATTGGTATGTACATGCTGGACACTTCTCTGACATACTGTACATGGTTAGGAGAGGCGCAGCGTCATCTAAATACGTTTGTTCACCCTAGGAGGTTTAACCGGAGGGTGTCTCTGACATATGTGGTTCTGCTTCTTGTACATAGAAATGTTGTGGACAATTTGACTCCCTGTGGAGAACAAGAAACGGCTGCTCAGCACCTTTGCGAGATCAAGCCACGTCGAGAGCCGTGTTGAACTTGAGATGAAAAAGTAGTTCGATGTAGTTAAGTAATATAAAGATTGGTCTCTCGAGTCAGCTGTGTGAGTTTGCCGCAAAGAAATCCAAAGAGTTCGCCGGTACCTTCCCTGCAATTCATGAAATCCAATCACCGGTTCTCGAAGTACTGCTGTTCTTTGGCATATATGTCCTTTATGGACTGGAACGAGGTTCATAGTTATGCCCTTTTGGTGTGGTCCAGAAGAGGAGCCAAACTCGTCCATGAGATGTGACTGCTGTATCGCGAAGTGCTGCTTCTGGTGAAGGGTTTCAAGAAGCCTCTGTAAGAAGGACGAAGTCTTGAAACTTGTGATGCCACGAGTCGATTTTTTTTTTTTTATGGGGGAACCCTACGACGAAATAGGGGAAGCCTTGGCAATCATCTTTGGTAAGATGTGAAGAGTGGGGTCTAAGTAGAATTATTTTTCCTCTCCTCCTTCTCAACCTCGTTCTCTTCAACCTCGTTCTCCTTAACCTCGTCCTCCACAGAGCTGTCCTCCTCAACCTCGTCCTCTTCAACCTCGTCCTACTTAACCTCGTGCTCCTCAGCATCGTTCTCTTTAACCTTATCCTCCTCCACCTCGTCGTCGTCCTTCTCTCGTCTTCTTCTTCCTCCTCCTCTTCCTCCTCCTCCTCCTCCTCCTCCTCAACTACCTTCTCAAGCTCTTCTTCTCAACCACTTCCTCCATCTCCTCAAGTTGCTGCTCATTTTATTATGCGTTCTCATGTCCCTTGTCCTCCTTTCTCCTCCTCCTCCTCCTCCTCCTCATTCTCCTCGCCCTCCTTCGCTTTCCCCTCCTACATCTCCTCCTCCCTCCACATCCTGCTTCTCCCCTTCTCATCCTTCACCACTTCCTGCCCCTCTTCCTCCTCGTCCTTCTCGTCCACTTATTTTCTTAATTCTTTTTCTCTTCATTTTTCTTGTGTTAGTTTAATTTTATTGATTCTTTATATTCTCCCCTTCCTCTTCCCCTTCCTTCTCGTTCCACTCCCCCATTCTCCTATCACTTCTTCATCTCCACTTCCTGCTTCTTTATCTTACCGTCTTCATCTTCCAATTATTTTCCTCGATTCTTTTTATTCTTAGTTTTCTTTTTCTTGTGCTTTTCTTCTACTTTTTCACCTTTTATAGTCTTAATTTTTTCTTTTACTTGTTTCTATTTTTCCTCTTTTTTTGCCTCCTCCTCCTCCTCCTCTTCCTCTTCCTCTTCTTTGTTCTGTAGACTTCGTCGGCAACAATCAGCCCCCCAAATCCCCCTCGAGAGGCTCATGTGGTGGCGTCCACCCGATCTTCGGCTCGAGTGGGACTCGATTGATCTTTCTTCTCTGGGGTCGTGCACACGACTTCTCCTCCCAGACCAGTTAGTCTTTTCTGCAAAGCGATATGTTTCATTTATTTTCGTTCTAGGTGGTGCCAGAAAGTTTTTTTTTTTCTTTTTTTCTTTAACTGAGTATGTGTGTGGGACGGGGGAGTCTGAGAGCATGTCTCTTCTTCCTTAAGCTGAATTAGATTAGCTTATGTCAGAGAAAAATTAAATTCATAAGCAGCAGCATACTGAAGGTGTTTATGTCCTTTTTCTCCTCAGTGTTGTAATGCATGTGTAGTTTTTAGTCAAGGTTAATTACAAATGATTCTATTCAGCTGTTGGACAAAACAAGGCCTAAACGAAGTCTTGATAGTCCGAGGTAATCATTCACGTAGCAGCCTGAGCCTTTCTTGAGTAATGTCTACACCAGAGGTTCTCAAACTATTTTTTCATGTATCCTTTACTTATGAAATGCTGTTCTTACCTCTTGTAGATCAATTCAACAGTGAATTATTACTAAGCATCCCCTAACTACCTGTAGTTTTTTATTTGAGGGCCCGATTATGAAACTCTAATCCCCCCCTCCCTGGGGAGGTGGGAGAGGGGGTCAACGGACCCCAAGCCCTCCCCCCTTCACCCCCGGGGACGGGGGAGGAGGGGTAGAGGAAGGGCCAACGAACCCCCAGTCAAGAGCTACTGCTCTACACCAGTTATCCTCGATGTACTTCTACCGCGCCCCAGCCCCTGTCCTCTATAGATTGAAATGTTACCCTTCACCGTTTACATATTTGCCCAACTTTAAAAAGGTAGCATACTTGTATATATTATCATTTCATTTTGTAGCATTTAAAAATTACGATATACTGTAGATTACATGAATTGTAGATGCTGTAGGACTGGTTTGAAGAAAGATCAGTATTACTACAGTTTTAAGTTTAAAAGTCTCTGTTACCTATTTCCACTTCCCCCACAGTGAAACCAAATGATATTCTGTTTAGGGCAAGGAGGTTCAGTCCTTCTCCTCTTGTCTTTTGTTGAGAATCCTCCTGATTTGCACATAACGCCGCCCAGAGCGACTGCAGGACTCTGTCGATGGATTCTCCTTTTCCAATAAGTTCGCCTGCATCTTGCTCGCTCAGCAGATCAAAACCGTTGCTTCGTCGTTGTTATTTACTCTTTCGAGTCTTTGTTCTCTTCAGGAGAAGATCTCATATGTCCCTTTCTGTCGTCTGTTGATCTTTCTTTTTTTATATAATGATGAAAAATAAGTTTGGCGTATCATGTAGCTTCTTCGGGGGTCTATCTGCATGAAAGTTTTTCGACGAGTCTGCATGAGGTCTCTGTGAAGACTTTTCTCCTTCGCGCCGAGGGTTAATTAAATCCCTCTATCAAGTGTTACCTCTCTGTTCCGTTCATCAACGTGGGACCCCTTCGGTAAGGTAAGGGTGATTGTTATTATTGTTACTATTTTAGACGTTTGAAGCGAGTGTCATCGTTCCTGTTCACTGTCACTTTTTTTTTAGACAACTGGCAACTCGACAATCATACCCGGTGGATGTCCTACAAGAATAGTCGTAACCGTGACGAATTTTCATAAGCGTTGTCACAAGTCGAAAACTAGTAGTATTTAGTGGATGCTTAATTTAATTCAGTGTTGAGTTGATTTTCAAGAAATGGAAGAACAGCAATACATAAGTAAGGGATACATGAGAATTTTTTTTTTTTAAGAAAATCTTGTATAAACATTACATTTATAGGTGTCGATTGAGTTTATTTGGGAAAGGCTCATATCGTTACCTGAATGAATTTCCCGGATGATCAATACCCCGTTCAAGCCATGTTTTATCTTATAAACTCTGTGTGTGTTTGTCGCAACTATGATTTCTTTTACTTTGTTTAGTTAATTGTCTGTTGTTATGTATTGATTAATATATAAAGGAAATAAATCCCTCTTTTAATTACACTGTGTAGTATACATAAGAGCATAAGAATGAAGGAGACTGCAAGAGACCATAAGGCCTACACTAGGCAGCTCCGTATCCATCACCACCTGTCATCCCCATCCATAAAGTTGTCTAATCGTTTCTTAAAACAACTGATAGTTTCAGCGCATACTACAGGGTTACTAAGTTTATTCCATTCGTCGACCACCCTATTAGTAAACCAATTCTTGCCTATTTCCTTTTTAAATCTAAATTTATCCAGTTTATTACCATTACCGCGTCACTAAATTTGTCCAGTTTATAACCATTACTGCGAGTCAGCCACAGCATTCTCCTCAGTAGTTCCCCAATTCTAAACGTTACTGTCATCGTCTTCTTGCATCTGCTGTATTTCTGCAACATAGTCTTGATATGATCCTCGTCGTTTCCTTGCATTTGATATCATGCAACAATGTTAAGGCAGCAGCTGACATATATGGCGGAGGAAGCAGTATGAGAGGACAAAGCCTTTGTTATAGAGTACAACGTTTCGCTCATTTTAGTTTTCTTAAGTCTTTAAGAACTTTCTGATGAGTGAAACGTTTTACTATCAGTGATAAAGACGTCATCTTCGTATGACGTTCCCTCTTCCATGTTTTAATGACTGTTGCCATTCCTATATATTTGCTAAGTTTCTCCAACAGTGGTTTATCATAATCTTTGTCATTGAATTGCATTTGCACTATGCATAACTTTTGTTATCGTCATAATCTTATACAATTTCTTATAGTTCTGCAATATTGTTTTGTTATCATCGTCATTTCTTTGCATTTATTGTATATTGCAACTCTTGCTATGATCGTAACTGTTTCCTTCTATCTGTTATTGTTCTGCAATATCTTATCATTATCCTCACTTCCTTGCATTTGCTGTAGATTTGAAAGAGTTTATTTGTAATCGTTATCTACAAAAATTCTATAACTGTAACACAACCTTGCCATGATAACCTTAATTTATTTGTATTTGTTGTATTCCTTCAACAATGTTTTGTGGTGAAGAAAGCGCCAATTTTTGCGTACTTCCATACCCACAATGCTCCGCGCTAACCGTTCAAATGAAGACTAATGGATGAAATTCAGGGCCGTATGTCCCACGAGAGTTGTATCTGCGACTGAAACTGTCCACTTAGCTTTGTGTACCCGGACATCCAGGACAGGTAACAGTTACCAGGAGCCGTTGGGAATTGTTCCCGGACCTTCCAGCTCACGAGGTGGCAAGGATATTGAGCTCGAAACTATAATTCTGTTGCGTAATTGTCAAGCGCCGGGTTCACCCCCAAAACGATGCCGTTCTACTCATTGGAACCATTAGTCTTGTAATGTCAATTTTCGAAACGCAATTCCTGAAGACGGATGGTAATACGGAATTATATCGCCACATCTCAATGTTTGCCACACAGGACGATGTGGTGGATAAGAGATGAATATTGCCTTCAATTATTTTTGGGGTGGGGGTACCTTTTTGTTGCTCTTTGAAATATGTAAATACAAAAACTAACCAATCAGTCAATCAACAACTTAAAAAAAAAGTAAAAAAAAAAAAAAAAAAAAAAAAAAAAAGTAATAATATATATATATATATATATATATATATATATATATATATATATATATATATATTATATATATATATATATATATATATATATATATATACATATGCACGAGTTGACCAAAATCATATATTTGTTTTTCAACGTTTTGTCTACATTGAGACATCTTCAGAAAATACCATTTATCTGTACTGGTAAATTATTTTATTCATTTTAACCTTCTTTATATTCTGTACCCATCCAAGTTTTTTATTTCTGTATGATTGTATTTTATATGTTTCACATATTTCCTAAAGATATTTCAATGTAGACGAATCGTTGAAAATTAAATGCATGATTTTGGTCAACTCGTGTTTGTTCAACCCCCGAATGGCCAAATCCTTTTTAGGAAAATTGAAAATATGCACAAGAAGATTAACAACTGTCAGAACGCTGTCGACTTTAACAACGCATGTTTACAGGAGAATATGCTCCCTTATTTTTTCATATATACATACATATATGTATATATGTGTATATATTTTATATATATATGTATATATATATATATATATATATATATATATATATATATGTGTGTGTGTGTGTGTGTATGTATATTCAAATATGATATATATGTACATATATATGAGTGAGCAAGCATATGTACAAATATATGTATATATATATATATATATATATATATATATATATATGTGTGTGTGTGTGTATGTATGTACAACACTGAATGGGTCCCAGTGATTAGATACATTTTAACAACCACAATGTGCTTTACTTCTAATCCATCAACATCGGAAGACCCAATGGAGGCCACATGCAGAAATTGAAATATGGTACTGCCAAGGACTCGAACCCAGCAATCACATGACAAGGGCCGTAGTAACTTACCAACTACGCTATCAAGAGAGATTTTTTAAATTGAATATGAAAATAAAAATAAGTGTCACCGTGATGTCTCGACAGAGTTATTTGGCATTTTTGTCACTGTACAAAATCCCTGTGTTAGGCTGTCCGATCTAATATATAAATCAGCATCGATAAAAAATTAAATACATATAAATAAAATAAGAATAAAATAAATGATGCAAGATTTTTGATAAATGAAAATATATATGGAATATGAAAATAAATGTCACCGTAATATTATGTCACTGTACAAAATCCTCGATGTAAATTCAAGAAAAGAATAAAGGATTCGTGTTAAATATATTATAGAAGTTGAAACTTTCTAAACGGGGTTTCAAGACATTTCGTCCGTACCGTCCTGTGGCTTTGAATGGGAGGGAATTTCTACTGCTTCCCGAAACAATCCCCTAAAGGTATTTCAACCTTTGTTTCGATTTTTAAAAATTTGCCTTTTTTATATAAAGACAAAATATAACGTAAGGCATCGTTATGGGATATTGTGTTCTTACTATTTACTTTTTTTTTTTTTTTTTTTTTTTTTTCTATAAACTTGCTCATATTTCTCTTTTTTCCATTGGTGACTTGCATGGGGAGGGTGTTACACTGAAGACCCATTCAGGCTAGATGTCCCATTTTACTTTAATATATGTATATACGTATATATATGTATATGTATATATATATATATATATGTATGTGTGTGTGTGTGTGTGTGTATATATGTATATGTATATATATGCACATATATACATATATATATAAACATATATATATATATATATGTGTGTGTGTGTGTATGTGTATGTATGTAAAAAAAACATCATGCGTGACCATCCAAAGGGTTGAATGTTCTAATGAGACGAGGGAAAAAACATAGCCCTATGGGGGTTTTAGCTGTGGCTTAAGCTGTCACCTTTTTCTTTGTCTAAGTGCCTAAAAAGATGTATTTACTACGCCTGGCAATTCCTTCATTTTTGTGGTCTGAGTTCCCTTACATCAGTACCACAAGGACGGTGTCAATTGTGGTTATTTTATTATAATCTTTTTACTCCTTACAAAGCTCTTGTCTGTTCATACGATAAATTCTCGCTAATACCTAATACCATCTGATTCTATTCAGCTGAGAGCAATTAATGCCTGTCTTAGTGCAAAAGAGTTAGGTTTTTATGTGTGTGTGTGTGTGTGTGTGTGTGTATGTCTTTATTCTATTTGCCTGCAGGTGATTTTAGACGAACTAAGGAACTCCTCAACTTATTCCCCTTTTGGTGGCTGACTGCCCTCTCGGTCTCTTCAGATGAGGAGTCTTAGATTCTTCTTCGTCATCAGCTCAGATCGATGGAACAGTCGTCGACTTCATCCGGATCTTCCCGAAGATCCTTTCTGCAAACGCTTTCATGATTTCCATGACTTCTGTGTGTTTCTCTGCGTTCTTTAGTAGCGTTCCGTTCTCTTGGTTTTTCGTAAGATTATATTCAGTATAATTATTTTATTCTGGCTAGCGACAGAAAATTTTACTTAGCTCACGACAACTATTCCATGTCTTCATGGTCTAAGAACTCCATTAAGGAACAATGTCATAACTAGATTTTGTCTTAGCTAAATTCAGCAGATTTTATTTACGTAAGAAGAACCTACGTTCTCTAATAAGTTAATGTCCTACATGTATGAGTTGACACTTTTGCTATGGTGATCTCTTTCACTCAAAACATCGAGTATTCGAAGTCCACTACTGAACAAAGGTCTCCATAAACTAGTTAATGTTCTACATGTATTACTTGATACTTTTGCTACGGTGATCTCTTTCACTCAAAACATCGACTATTCGAAGTCCACTACTGAACAAAGGTCTCGGCTAACTTTTTTTTTTTTTTTTCAGGACTCCCACGAATGGATTACCCTTTGTCTTGCTACTCATACAAAGGTGTTTTTCTCGTCTCTTTACCTCCTGTCTGGTCTTTCTCTCCCACGCTTGCTTCTCGGCTTCCAGTCAGTAATACATTTCCTTCACCTTTGATCTTGTTTTTTTCTTCCCTGATCATTAGTTCCGTCGGGTTGTGTTTCTCGTTTCTAGCTTTTGTTTCATAATGTATTATCTTACATTGAGGTCAACGTTGTATTGCGCTTACAGTAAATGCTCTGTGAGAGCTTTATGACGTGTTTTTACTCTGTTTTCATATAGAGTTTTAGTGCTGGTTTTTGTTCTATTGAATCAAAGGCTTATTTGTAATCGGAAAGGCTAAACAAGAGTAGTTTAAGCAACCAAATAGGACTTTCGTATTTATATATTTGGAAAATATATGAAAAATACTTCTCCAAAAATTAGACTAATAAAATAAAACCAAATAAAGTAAAAAAAAAAATAAAATAATAATAAATTAATAAATAAAACAAAGGCATATGAAATAAAACCAAACCAAACCAAATAGAACAATGGAGAAAAGTGAAATAAGAAGAGAAAGTAAAACAAACAAAATAAACACAAAAACAACATAGAAAGAAGATGTGAATAGTATTTGACAAGACTAAAACAAGACAAGGATGTGCCATAAATGATAACGGATAATCTCGTTTATATATATATATATATATATATATATATATATATATATATATATATATTCTTGCAGGCAGACGAGGTTAAAAGCTATTGAAGATTCATTTTTGTTTATCTTCTTGCGTATAGTCTCTAATATATATATTAGTCTGAAGATGTAATATACGAAAGTACTTACTGTCTACAAGTTTCCCTTCTCCTGTGGTTATTTTACATTTTTGTATCACGGTGATGTGAATGCTTGCATATATATATATATATATATATATATATATATATATATATATATATATATATATATATATATTTATATATATATATAAATAGATATTTTAATATTTTTATATATTTATTTTTATATATATATATATATTTGTTTATATATATATATATATATATATATATATATATATATATATACATATATTGCAGTAATTCACAAGGCACACGTGAAAATAATATGCAGAAAAAACCACTGGGAAATAAGAAGCTTAGTCCGAACGTTTCCCAGTGTTTTTTTCGGCATATACATATATATATGTTTATATACATACACGCGCGGAGAGCTGTTATGAAAACACCTCCGACAAAGAGTGAGTCTACATAGACTTGATACAACTCCGTGGGTGTCTCCCCCGGCCAGTAAATGCCCAACGTAAGAAGGGCACACACCCCTCAGACCCTATGCAATAGAGTTAGGACCAGTTAAGGCCTCTTTGTGATATTTTGGTTTTCGGTGCTGAGTGACTAATTGTCACTGAGTGGTGATGAATATGTAGTTTCGTTTTTTGTCCAGTCCAATAAGTATTGGGTAATTTGTATGAATGATTAGCCTGCGATGTAGAAAACGTAATTGGTTCCTACCACCCAACCATCCTTTTTTTTTTTAACTCCATGTTAAACTGCTCTTGTCCTTTTGGGCGGGTGAGCATGTGAGTGTCTGAGAGATATACTGTGTGTGTGTGTGTGTGTGTGTGTCTGATTAACCATGGTCTTGGATCACGTCCTGGACTCGTGATCGACAGCCATTACCCTCTCCGGCTGAGAGTTCAGAGTTCATATATTGCCCGATCTATGGGTAATGCTGTGACCTTACACACACACACACACACACACAGTTTGCATAATTTTTGCTTGGTTTCTTAAGCACAATTATTGTATATATTGCATATACTTTTAGTATTGTGAACATTTTTCAAAACACCCACGAGCAAAGCTTACTGCAATGGGCATAGACATTTTGTGCTTCCAGTCATATTAATTAAATCGCCAGAACAAGAGTAGTCACGTCTAGTACACCACAATCAGTCGGAAGTATCCCTGACATACTTCTTGTGGAGAGGGTCGAAATGTCCAAGAAGAGGGTCGAAATGTCTTGTCCGAGTTAGACTGCGAAAGCTCCAGAAAGGCTTCGTTCCAGAGGCTTTAGAGATTTAATTGGGTTCTTGATTAATATCTGGAAGCCTGATCATGGCTTTGTAGAGGATTTGTCGTCACTCCTTAGGGACCTAAACAACAACAGCGAGGGTGACAGCGACAGCAAAGGCGGCAACAATTATCATTTATTTTATATTTGTTTTTGTTTTGTTATCATTTGTCTGCTTGATTTTCATTTATCATTAGTTATATGTCAATTTATTATTATTTACTATTTACCTGTTTGTTTATTATTTAACTATACCTATGCATCTATTTATGTATTTTATTTGTTATTTACATTATTATAGTTTCTATTTATTATTTTATTATTATTATAATTTTTTTCGCATCCGACCTAGATATGGACCAGGTGGTCTCCTGTCGGTATGCTCCGCCTTTGTAATCCTTTGTAACAAGAAAAACAAAACAATTACTACAACAACTACGTGGGATGAATTGAATAAAATACATCTGAAGGACTAACTGATTTGTTAATTAGGAAAGGATACTCCTATAACTGGACTAAATTGTCTATCAACAGCCAGAGAATACTTTTAAGTCCTGATATCAATAAGTGTGTTCACTATTTTACCACAGTAATATGGTGTATTGATACTTCTACAGCTTAGGATAATTTAATTTATGTGGCGGAGAACTCATAAAGGTCAAAATCTTCAATTCAAATACATAAAAGCGCCCTTCTTGTGTCAAAAGCGAGTCTATGTCTCTGTATTGAAGCGGCTAGATAAAGATATTCCTTTTTTCATCAAGAATATGGCGTCGTCCTCGCATTGTTCTTGTATTGAAATTTGCGTTTATCACACAAAAGCACATTTTTGCGTTCGCAGGTCCAAACACGGTGAGAAAATATGGCTTTGACGACATGTCCTGTGAAATATTTTCAGTACTATATTTTTCCTCCCGTGTTTGGCGGCATATACAGAAAATACATTTGACACAGCACAGATTGATTTGCGTTTTCTATCAAATTGTATTAGATTTTTTCAATTACTTTTTTCTTTCAGATCATTCAATTTTCTTACAAATAACGCTCCACCATGAAAATTGTTAACTCGAGTTACAATGAGTGGAAAATCCACTGCCCCACAGCGGCTGACAGGCCCTCAGGCCTTTCCACAGACCTATCTGGGAAGGACTGTCCTTTACTATAACTGGACTAAATTGTCTAACAACAGTCAGAGAGAATACTTTTAAGCCCTGATATCAATAAGTGTGATCACTATAAATGGACTAAATTGTCTAACGACAGTCAGAGAGAATAGTTTTAAGTCCTGATATCAATAAGTGTGATCACTATAAATGGACTAAATTGTCTAACAACAGCCAGAGTGAATACTTGAAAGTCCTGATATCAATAAGTGTGATCACTATAAATAGACTAAATTGTCTAACAACAGCCAGAGTGGATACTTTTAAGTCCTGATATAAATAAGTGTGATCACTATGAATGGACTAAATTGTCTAACGACAGTCAGAATAGTTTTAAGTCCTGATATCAATAAGTGTGATCACTATAAATGGACTAAATTGTCTAACGACAGTCAGAGAGAATACTTTTAAGTCCTGATATCAATAAGTGTGATCACTATAACTGGACTAAATTGTCTAACAACAGTCAGAGAGAATAATTTTATGTCCTGATATCAATGTGTGATCACTATAACTGGACTAAATTGTCTAACAACAGCCAGAGAGAATACTTTTAAATCCTGATATCAATAAGTGTGATCACTATAAATGGACTAAATTGTCTAACAACAGCCAGAGAGAATACTTTTAAGTCCTGATATCAATAAGTGTGATCACTATAAATGGACTAAATTGTCTAACGACAGTCAGAATAGTTTTAAGTCCTGATATCAATAAGTGGGATCACTATAAATGGACTAAATTGTCTAACAACAGTCAGAGAGAATACTTTTAAGTCCTGATATCAATAAGTGTGATCACTATAACTGGACTAAATTGTCTAACAACAGCCAGAGAGAATACTTTTAAGTCCTGATATCAATAAGTGTGATCACTATAAATGGACTAAATTGTCTAACAACAGTCAGAGAGAATACTTTTAAGCCCTGATATCAATAAGTGTGATCACTATAAATGGACTAAATTGTCTAGCGACAGTCAGAGGGAATATTTTTAAGTCCTGATATCAATAAGTGTGTTCACTCTTTCATCACAGTAACATAGTGTATGGATACTACTACAACTCAGGATAATTTGCTTTATGCGGTGGAGGACCCGTAAAGGTCAAAATCCTCCATTCAAATGCATAGAATCGCCCCTCTTGTGTAAAAAAAAAAAAAAAAACATGTCTGTGTTGTATAGGTAGGAGACTAATATGAAGGTGAGGTTGCAAATGAAACGTTAAGGCTAGAGTATGGAGCTTTATTCAGAACCAGACGTTTCGACCTCTTGGGCCTTCTTCAGTCCACTGAGACTATTTCTTTGTCGTCAATTGAAAGGAGATGGACATGGGAGCAGTCTCAGGTTGGTATTTCTCCATGCGTGAGTTGCAAGATATACAGTTAAAGTTGGCAAAGAGACCTTGGATCCAGTCCAGACAATTTTCAGCCAATCATGGCTGCACCTCATGATGAGGGTGAGAGGGTTGACGGGTTTTGAAATTAGGCAGCTCCATTGTCCATCATCAAGAAGCATTACATTCAGATACCCTTCATTTGTCCCACGCTTTACAAAGGATTACAAAAGCAGATCATGCCGACAGGAGACCTTTTGGTCCATATTTAGGTTGGATGCAAAAAAGAAAAAAACTATAATAATGATGAAAAATAAACAGATACATGAATAAATAAAAACTATGATAATGTAAATAATAAATAAAAATAAATTTGAATTAAGCAAATAATAATAAACAAACAGACAAATGATAACAAAACAAATAAACCAATTCTGGCGATATCTATATACTCCTAACTCACTAGATATCACATCTAAGTCGTGTGCCACGGATCCCAAAGGGTATAGAGATGAAAAAGAAATTTCATGCTTCTTTGTGGTTCCTCTAAAACGGATGATGGGGCTCTAGTACGGATAAGTAGATTTCTCTCCCTTCTAGACGGAACGTGTAAATGAAGCTCATTGATGTTGAAGATAAAAGTTCCTTAGTTCATTCAAAAAGTTTGAAGACCATTTTGCCTTTTATGGGCCATGTGTGCACGTTTAGCCGCGGTTTTAGCTGCGTCTGGTTGACGAAAATACAAAAAAAAAAAAAAAAAATCTTCGTGATGTTCAGCCCCAATTTCTTTAAAGCAATTCACCTTTATATATAAGCTTATCCTTCCGTGTCTTCCTGATGTACTTATATGTATGTTTATTTGTATATTTAGTTATAAGAAAAAAATGTCAATGTTTTAAGCGTGCGGCCGCAATGAAGAAATGAGATTTTGGACATGAGGGCATATCATTTCTGTGGAAGTCGCTGAGAAAGTCACAAGTCAGGGACTCCCACGAAATTTATAATCACATTTTTTCGATTCATACTTTATCCCTACAAAAGTCTTCCTCACTTCCCCCTGGGCACAGAATAGTACAGAGACGCAATTAATCGAACTCCACAAAGTCAAGGTCACTCGTTTACTCGTCCATTCAATCTTCTATCTAACCAAGGGCAGATCATGCTTCTTCTAATTACCAGCATATGCTGTAACCATCATAATTCTTTTCACCGGGTAATACCTTCATTCCTAGTTACCCATACACACACACAGAGGACTTTTTATTACGTAAATACAGCATATGCTTCATTATTACTCTATTATCAACACATGATATCTCTTCCTGACAAACGATCATATGCTGCAAACCTTCCGCAAGGGGAAAAAAAATTGGAACCACGCAAATAAATGCCTCTGCTGTTGAAATCAATATAGGAACCCGGAGAGGCCATGGCATATTACCGGGATGCGTTGTTGCCTGATACCTCTGGCTGCCATAGAGAGTACAACACACTCTGGACGCAAACAACAACAACACTCGTTAATTTCGGCCCCTGTCAGCGTGTTGTCCCCCCTTATCAACACGCCAAACTCCCGGCGCATCACACAAACACGCGTAAATACCGTCTCGCATAGGACCGCTGACGAGCCTTTCATTCAACAGAACGTGCTCAGCCACCACAAACACGCTCACATGCGCGCACGCACACACACACACACACACACACACACACACACACACACACACACACACACACACACACACACACACACACACACACACACACACACACACACACGAGCATAGGTCCCCTTCCCGTATAATATAACTAGGTAAATACATACAAACACACACACACACACACACACACACACACACACACACACACACACACACACACACACACACACACACACACACTACACACACAGTAGAGTTCCCGGCTACCACTACGGAGGTCCGGGTTCGAATTCCGCCCAAGGGCTGCAAGTCATTACTTCAATTCGTGGTCGAGGAGTTGGGTGTGTGTGCGTTTAAGGTCACAGCATTACCCATTGATAGGTCATATGTGAACTCTGAGCTCTATTCCGGTAGGGAAATAGGTGTCGATCACGAGTCCAACAAGTGATTCAAGACCATGGTGAATCACACACACACATACATACATACTTACGTGCATATGCACGCATATTGCTCAGAGGATGTTCAGGTGTTTACACGATGAATCTGTTACATGAAGATCCATTTCAGAACAAAAATCTCCTCCACCTTTGGATTAAAAACCTTGGCGAGATGTATTTATTGAATATGAAAGAAAAAAGCAATGATAAACAACTCCAGCTCAACAAACTGTATCTGTTGCGTTTACACAAAACTATAATATTTATTTACACGTTTTTGTTGCATGTAAGACACGTGATTTCCAAATCCAGACCTTCTAACGCTTGGAAAGGACATTTCGGTGTCAGTATGCACAATTGCACTGAAAGTGATTGAATTTTGCTTTGTAGGTGCTTGCTGCGAAAGCACAACCGCTGAGAAACAACAGTGAAAGAGTCGTCTCAATCATATGAGATATTTATAATTGAATCACAGAATCCTTTTG
>NC_134787.1:11763022-11768022 GCF_046742065.1 Oratosquilla oratoria
AGTTTAATCAAAGTTATCTAAGTGGCTAGTGTCTATTTTAAGTCCTCTTGTAGGCTGCTCCATCTCTAGTAGCCACATTAAGAACAATGTAGATTTAGTTGATAAGCTTAACAACCTAAATTTAAATGACCATTTTAAGTTAATAAGTTATGATGTTACTTCGTTATTTACTCGTGTACCGGTTTTTGATTTATTGTTGTATCTTGAAGAAGAATTGAAGAAACATGAGTTGCCACTGCCTACCACCACTATCATTGAATTAATTAAATTATGCATTGTTGACTCATATTTTGTATTTGACGGTAATTTTTTCCAGCAAAAGTTTGGTATGGCTATGGGTAACCCACTTTCTCCAGTTCTTAGCAATCTTTACATGGAATTTTTTGAAACTAAATTATTACCTAAGATTCTCCCCCATTTTGTCACATGGTACAGATACATTGATTATATCATATGTATTTGGCCTGCAAATGATGATCCTACTTTGTTCTTAACTAAACTCAATGCCTTGGTCCCTTCCATTAAATTTACCATGGAAATAGAAGAAAATAATCATTTACCTTTCCTTGATGTAATGATTTACAGAAAGGAAAGGTCCTTCAAATTTGATGTCTATAGAAAACCCACCAATGTCCTTTCATACGTACATTTTTATTCGTCTCATCATTGCAGAACAAAGATGTCAGTGTTGTCATCAATGTTTCTGAGAGCCCATAGAATTTGCAGTCCGGAGTTTTTGGATGATGAACTCTTAAGAATATCTAACATAGCTTCAAAATTAAAATATCCTAAGCACCTCGTGGAGATTTCTTATAAATCGGCAAAGAAATCTTTCTACGAGGAAAAAGCTAGTAAAACTTTTAATGTAAAGAACCTACTTGTACTGCCTTTCAACGAGAATTTCGTCAAACTACCTCATATTCTTAAGACTTTCAACATTCAAGTGGCATTTAAGAACTCCAATACAGTTAGAAGTCTTTTAATTAAAAACTCTCCATATAAGGAAGAAGGATGTATATATTTAATTCCATGTAAAAATTGCGACAAATGCTATATTGGTCAGACTGGAAAAGAATTAAAAGTAAGGTTAAAACAACATCAGTATAGCGTCAAGAGTGGGCAAATTTCTAATGCTTTATTTATTCACCTAAGGGATTTTAATCATTGTATAAATTGGGAGGGTGCTAAAGAAATTGTTAAAGATAAGTCATATTTGACGAGAAATATAATAGAATCCAGTCTGATCAAAGATACATTTGTCAATAACTTAAATTTAAGTCATGGTATGTATAAATTAGACAATTTTATTGTGAAAAAAGTAGTAGCCCAAACGTCCGCTGCCGCGAACGGGTCAGGTTGACATTAGAGCCTCACAACCTTTCCTGGTTCCCTCCCTGACCTCATACTCTTTGTATATATTCTTGTGTACTTTTTCTTTTCTATGTACCCTGAGGATGTCTGAATAGACGAAAGCGCTTGGTCATCAGTTTTTCTTTTTCCTTGGTGGTTTTTCCGCATATATATATATATATATATATATATATATATATATATATATACACACATATATATATATACATATATACATATATATATGTAAACTGCTGAGTTGATCGGTGGGATAATGTGTCTAAATAAACTGTAATCCAATACAATTGAGGATAATTTGGAAAGTATGTGAGGCTTTGCCTGCCGTGCAAACGTTCGTATTTGCACGTGTTACTTAAGTAGTGGTTAGTGTCCTGCCCCCCTACCCTGTTGTACCGGTTAAATACCACGCTTACCACGAGAGAGGCCTGCTGTAAAATTGAAAGTCGTTACTTTACATCCTGAACAGTTGAATGAGTATATAATTTTTGTATGAATGTGGTCGCAACTTTTCACATTTATCTGATTATAAGAACTCTGAGCTCTCATCTGGAAGGATAATAGCTGTTGATCACAAGTCCAGCACTCGGGAAATACTCGGAAACATTTATTAGTTTAGCTTTATTTCCTTTGTATTTTATATTTCTAATCCTGGATAACATCAAACGATTTAATTCAACTCTGCTAATCTTCTAATCTATTGTGCCTCTTGTTAAATTGTTCAACAATTCGGTATTTTCAGTAATCTAATCAATCTTATTAAATTGAACATTTATTACTTGAACGGTAAGTGAATTCAAATTTGATTATTTTCATAAGCTGAAATCTCTCAAATGGAATAACGCAATTATATTATTTGGATAGATTTCAGACAGAGATAATTCATATTAATAAAAATATGTACAAGAATTTGCTTATTCTCTTCTATATCATTTCATATATATTATATTTTACAATATGTCATATCATATTATATCATCTAACTCACCGTTCCACTCACACGAAGTGGGAAGTGGAAAACCCCGGGTAGGGCAAGCCTTGTCAATTGCGACAAACCGCAGTATTTTCTAGGCCGATGTTTGAGTCGCCTCCCCGCCTGGACAAGGATGTCGGAAACTAACGCAAGAATCACGCACTGGGTCCCGGGAATCGAACTCATGACCACCAGCTAATGAGTTCGACACGGTATCCACTGGACTACCACGCGGCCCATATATATTATATCATATACCAAGGGCTTTTCCCCCTTACCTGGGAGGTAGCCATTTCATCTCCTCCTATTCCACTCCCACACACTCCTCTTTCCTTCCTCTTATCATAGCTCCTTGTGGATGACGGGTCATCCCTGTATCCCGACCGCTGCCCTGGGTCAGACACAATGCAGCAAGACACAGGATATCCACACCAAGGCCACTTCACTTAATCGCCGACCCCCCCCCCTCCACCACCCCCCTCCACCCCCTCATATAGAAAAATACCAGACGGGGAGAAATCTCTTCTAGCTGCGTCAAAATATCATTCGCACATAACCATACCCTAATTCCCCCACTACCCACCTCCTCCCTTCCATGCATCAGAGAATCATCCATACACAGCCATTCTCCACTCACCTCTATCTCCCACCTGCTCCCTTCCCTGTTCAACAGACATCCCCCTCCTGCTGAACGCCCCTTTTACCCCACCTATCCATCTCATCTTCGGTCGCCTCCTCATGTTCACTCCATCCACCTTTGCCTTCCACACTTCTTTTACTAATCTTTCTTCACTCCTTCTTTCCATGTGTCCAAGCCACCCCAATATTCTTTCATAAATCCTATCTCCTATCTCCTTTTCACCCCAGCTCTCCTCCTCAACTAATTTCTCATTCTGTCCAACCTTGCAACCTCTACCATACTTTTCAGACATTTCATCTCAAACACATTTAAACTTTTCCTCTCTGCCTCCCTTTCCAGCCACATGCGACCTCAAGTACCTAGAGCTATCCACTTCCTCCAGATTCTTCTTTAACACTTATTATTATCATCGTCGTCGTCGTCATCATCATCGTCATCATCATCGTCATCATCATCATCATCATCATCATCATCATCATCATCATCATCATCATCATCATCATCTTCGCTATTGATATTATAATATTTATTGATATTAGTGCTATTAATAGTAGTAATAGTCGTAGTAATTAATGATAACAGTAGTAGTAGTAATAATAATAGTTGCAGTACTTTTATTGTTGTAATTACAATTGTTATTACTATTGTATCTTCTTGAGACGTACTACATACTCAAGGAATACAAGTTTCCTGAGTTTAACCTACATTTTGTCAAACTATACTATTACCAGGTTAATCCAAAACAAACTTTACGTAAGCGGGTTGAGGAAGGGAAGGGCATTAGGATTGGGGGATGTGGGAGTAAAAGGGAACCGGTCTCCGGTCCCATCACCGTAATTCAAGAGTCCTCTAGTGGTATAGGATCCTTCGAGGCAAATGACATCCGGGCCCTGTATATCATCCCAGAAGTCCTGGAGTCCGGTCAAGGGTCCTGGTCCTTGTCATTCATTGCGTGTAGAACTCCGAGCCTGACGTCGATGGTGCCAATGGGCTGTGGCACTCATTAGTGCCACTGGTGAAGAAGGAGATTCGGGATGCGGACTCGGGCAAGCTGCACCGCAGCGATGACATTCGAAGGAAGGACCGAGTCCCCCAGTTCATCGTGGTTTCTCTTCCTCCTCTTCCTCTTTTTTTTTTTGTTTTTTTTTTTGTTTTTGTTTTCCTCTTCCTCTCAAACTTCATCCTCTTTTTCCTATGCCTTCTTTTCCTCCTCCTCCTCCTCTTCTTCCTATTACTTCTTTTCCTCCTCCTCCTCCTCCTCCTCTTCTTCCTATTACTTCTTTTCCTCCTCCTCCTACTCCTCCTCCTCCTCTTCCTCCTCCTCTTCCTCCTCTTCTTCCTATTCCTTTTTTTCCTTCTCGTCCTTCTCCCCCTCCTCCTCTTCTTCCTATTCCCTCTTTTTCTCCTCTTTCTCTTCATCCTGTTCTTCCTCTTTTTTGTTTTACTCTTTCTCTTTCTCTTCCTCCTCTTTTTCCTATTCCTTCTTTTCTTCCTCATCTTCAACTTCCTATTCCTTCTTTTCCTTCTCTTCCTCATCTTCCACCTCTTCCTCCTCCTCCTAATTTTGCTCGTCTTCCTCCTCTTCCACCTCTTCCTCCTCTTCCATCTCTTCCTCTTCTTCCTTTCCTTCTTCATTCTCCTCCTCCACCTCTTCCTATTCCTTCTCTTCCTCCCCTTTTCCCTCTCCTCCTCTTCATCCTATTTCTAATTCTAACACTAATATTCTAGACCAAATCCTAATAATAATCGACCTAATCCTATCCTTAATCCTCCTAAACACAATCCTCCTCCTCCTAATTATGCTTCTCCTCTTCCTTCTCCACCTGATCCTAATTCTCCCCTTACTCCAAATTCTCCTACCCTCAATTATCTTCACGATTTTGATTCTCTTGTTAATCCTAATTCTCCTCCTAATAATTATTTTCTTAATAACATCTCTTCCCCCTCCTCTCGTCGTCTTTTTGTCTTGCTCTTTTGTCATAAATATCGTAATCCTATTTCTTATAATCCATCACTGCC
>NC_134787.1:11775522-11803022 GCF_046742065.1 Oratosquilla oratoria
AAAAGAAGGAGAAAAAATATATATATATATCATAGGAACAGAGGAGAATTGAAAGTAGGCGTAGGAAGAAAATAAAGAACGGAGGGGAAGGAAAAGAAGAGAAGTAAAAGCAAAGGAAGGAAAGGTAGAAGCAGAAGAAAGATGAAGAACATGAAGAGAAAGAGGAGAAGGAGGAGGAGAAAGAAAGGAAAGCGAAGGAAGGAAAGAAGGGAATGGACAAGACCAGTAGCAAGGGAAGGAGGAGTAGGAGAATAATGAAGAAGAGGAAAAGAACAGAAGAAGGAAAAGGTGGAGAAATAGAAGAACGAGGAGGAGTAGGAAGAAGACGAAAAGGAGGAGACGGAGAAAGGAAAGGAAGAGAAGAAGCAAAAGGAAGAACAGGATCAATGCGAGCAGAAGAAGGAGGAGGAGGAAGAAGAGAAGGAGGAGGAGGAGGAGAAGACAGCGGGGGCAGAGTAGGAGGAGGAGGAGGATAGAAGGAGGAGATGATAGTGGAGGTGGTGGAAGAAGAGACAGAAGAGAAGAGGCGAAGAGGAGATGGTTTGAACGTAAATCTCCTCTTGACCTCAGACCTCTTCTCGTCTCCAGTAAATTCTTGCAAAGTCTCCACGTCTTAGGTGCTCGCGCGTCCCCTCGTGTCCTGGCGCCGTTTTTCCGTGGGCTGGGACCTTCTCGGACGCTTCTTGTCCCGCTCCTGAGGCGTTAGCCTTGAAGTACTATTACTTTCTATCATCATGAAATACAAACATGATGCTTCGGCCGCCGCGCTGCGTCAGGCCTCCATGCATAAGAAATCTTTCCCAAGAAAACCCCCGAGCTATTTTCTCTCTCTCTCTCTCTGTTTCTTTCTTTTTTCTTTCTGCCTATCTTTCTCTCTCCCTCTTTCCCTCCCTCTCCCCCTCCTCCTCCCTCTCCCCCTCCTCCTCCCTCTCCCCTCCCCTCCCTCTCCCCCTCCTCCTCCTCCTCCTCCTCCTCACTCTCCCCCTCTCTCTCTCTCTCTCTCTCTCTCTCTCTCTCTCTCTCTCTCTCTCTCTCTCTCTCTCTCTCTCTCTCTCTCTCTCTCTCTCTCTCTCTCTCTCTCTCTCTCTCTCTCTCTCTCTCTCTCTCTCTCTCTCTCTCTCTCTCTCTCTGGCAAATATTTGTGATCCAGCTGCATAAATCCCTGTGTTTTATGATCATAAATTATGCATCGCTGGTCTGGCTGCGGACCTTCCTTCCAGTTAACCTTTCTCTTATATAACTGGGTATTAAAAAAGAAAAGAAAAAAAATCTAATTAAAAAGGGCACCCGTTCATTTACTATTAATGCATGCTTCAAGCCAAACGGGGTTTTAGGAATTCTGATCTGATTGAAAATTGATGCTTTCGGTCAATTTTGGTGCTAATTTTGAACCAAATGGGTTCAAGAACTCTTCTAGATATTTAGTCTTTCGAGTTTTCGTGGACCTGACTGGAAATGAGGGCCATTGTGATCTCTTTATTTTAATAATGTCAAAGGGAGTCTTTCCAAAAAATTAACAGATATATCGTCATTGGGTAATGTGAAACTCTCCTTGGCATAACTAGATATCAATCTCTATAAGATTATATTATTTAGATTTCTATTTATTTATTCATATTTATTTGCTTGTTTATTTATTCATTTATTTATTTGTTTGTTTATCTGTCTATTGATATCAATATTATTATTATTATCATCATTCTCACTTCAAATATTTAGATCACAGGCTAAGTTTTAATAACCCAGTGGAGCTACGGATCCTGTCTTCTGATTGGCTGTCCAGATCACATGTCTCTCATAATGATCCACCTGTTGTGCATTTAATGTCTCTATGTATTGAAGTTGTACTGAAGATGAATAAGAGTCAGGCGAAAGCTCTAATAGTAAATCAAGAAGCAAGAATTGCCTTTACATCTATTCCCAATGAAGTTTAACCAGATAATTGAGAACTCAACCATATCCAACGTTCAAGTGTTAGAAACGTTAAACATATCAGCAAGAAGCTCGCTAATTCAGAAGCTGCTGTAAAATTTAATCAAATTTGCCTAAAAGAGGACCTGCTACCCAACTATGGCAATATGTATATATATATATATATATATATATATATATATATATATATATATATATATATATATATATATATATATATATATATATATAATATATATGTTTGTGTGTATGCAATATGTATATATGTATATGTATATATGTATGTATATATATATGTATAATATATATATATATATATACCTACATTTTGATGTTTTATTCTTCAAGTAATCTTACTTATCATATTCGCTTTGTTAAATATTTTTCCTCGTGCTCGCATCTATTTCCTAAGCTATTAAACTCATCCAGCTTAACCCTTTTAAACAATTCATTACTCGATTTCCTTTTACCTACCCTTCTAATTCAACCAATCCCTTCATATTTCTTCTCTTCCACGTTATTCTATTTCGTATTGCTCTTGCTTTATCTTCATTTCTTTCTCCTTCCCCAGTGTCTCTTCTTCCGTGTCTGTTAATCTGCTCTTTTATTTTCATTAGGTTGTTGAATCTTGTATAGGGTTGACAAGGTTTTTGAATAATATTTCATTTACTTCCACGTAATTTTTCTCAGATTATAGTATTTTGATTGGCGTAATATTGCGTCTGTTTTAATTCTACCAATTTTTGGGTGATAATTTATCATTTATTTCTTTTGTCTTTATTTATTAATTTTTTTATTATTATTTTTTTTTTTTAGGGGAAGTGCTATATACACATAGAAGGAATAAGCTAACCTGGGTTTAATGCTGTATATCAGAGGTTCTAATCCCATTTTCTTGTGATTTTATTTATTTATGTGATGTTCTTTATCCTTTTCCGGTGGGTGACTTCAACGCAGAATCAAATCATTTATAATGCAATAGCAGTTATTAGTTTTCGCTCAGAGAAAGACTTTGTGATATAGAGCATCAAAGATCATTAAGAATTTATTTTCTTTGTCATTTTCATCCCTGACGCCACGCGGTTCTGTTACGTACGCAATAATGAGTGTCACTCATACTTTTCCAACCACTTGTCATTTGTGAACCATTACAGCAATAAGACACTGAATGAGAATCAGACAAGAAACAATGGTCTCAAACTGTCCGGAAATAGATTCAATTTGGAAGTGGGTAGAAACAACTTCGCCAACCGTGTAGTTAATGAATGGAATAAACTTCCTGCAGAGGCAGTGCGATGTAGTTCAGTTCGAAGCTTTAAGAATCATTTAGATAAACACCTAAGCAAGATGCTGAAATGATTATCATTTATTTTATATTATTTGTTTTTTGTTTTGTTATCATTTGTCTGTTTGATTCTCATTTATTATTAGATATATGTCAATTTATCATTATTTACTATTTACCTGTTTGCTTATTACTTAACTATACCTATGCATTTATTTATGTATTTTATTTATTATTTACATTATTATTGTTTTTATTTATTCATTTATTATTAATATGATTTTTTTTCGCATCCGACCTAGATTTGGACCAAAAGGTCTCCTGTCGGCATGCTCCGCATTTGTAATCCTTTGTAAACACAGTTTCGATCTATTTCTGCCTTAAAAGAATACATTTACATTTAGTAAACCCTGATTTATTATCCTGTCTATGTCTCATAAATATGAAAACAAGAGGCACTCAGATCAATATTTTCCCCATGAATGATAATACACGAATAAGCAAAATCCTCATGGATTTAACTCTTCCATTTCTTTTAGCCTGTTATTCAAACCCATTCCCTCTGAAGACAGAGCAAAATGTGTACATAGTATCATCGAACAGAAGTGTTATTTGAGACGACTTTTTTCCATTTGGGTGAAATCTCATTTACAGTCGAAGACAATTGTTTGCGAGTGATTGGTGCAAAGTTCATAAGAGCATCAAAAGTCGAATGGATTAAACACTTATATTTTTCAATTTCTGTATTGGCTTTCCATATTTGCAGGCCTCTCTCAAGACGTTTTGCATTTGATCAACATCTTCATACCAACGAAGGTGGCCTACATTCCGTGGGTCGGCGAGACAAGCTTCGAAGAAAATTATCTCCCTCCCATAATCAACCTCACTTCCATCTGGCGGTCCGGGCCCGGTGACTGGTATTCGGTTTTAGGAATGGATACAATTTTAAGTTTCCAAAGATGTTTTCTACACTAATTCAAGCAAGGAGAGGTTGTAACCGATGACAATTCTTCTTCCGCCGCCTACCAGCTGCTCGTATCTAAGAAGTCTCTTATTCACATAAGACATAGACTACATTCCAACGTTTCGTCCTGGCGAGAGCTATGGGAGGGGTCGAGGATAGTTACCGGCTACCATGGGGCTGCGGGTATCGGGTCAGTGCAACTCGAGACGGTAAATTAAAAAAGGAGTAATTTCTCTCTCTCTCTCTCTCTCTCTCTCTCTCTCTCTCTCTCTCTCTATATATATATATATATATATATATATATATATATATATATATATATATTTTTTCTTTTCTTTTTCTTTTTTTCATATTATGTCGACCTTCGGCATGTCAAGTATTCCTTGTTCTTAATCAAATTATTCAAGCATTAATCTTTCTCTTCCTGTGTTTCTTCCCATCCACTTTGTTTTCCTTTATATAATTTTATTTCCCTTTGTGCCTCATTTTTATCTTATCCTGTTCACACTTATTGCCCTACAATTACCTGGGAAAAAATCAGAGCAGTAGCCGAGACTGGGGTGTGAAAAGAAATCTGGAACAGGCAATGTGTAAAGAATACAAACGATAATAGATAAAAAGAAATACATAAAGAACCTGAATAGAGGAAATGAACAGTGTGCATTAACGTGCGTACTATATGGTGCATCTCTGAGAAAAAAATTAAGTATAATTATATTAAGGTTGGTAGTAAATTAGTAGACATATGCTATAGAAAACAAATTGAAACGGTCACAGATGGTAAGAAAATGACAGTGATAAGAAAATGAAAGAAGCTATTAAATAAGTAAACATATAAGTAAATACCCAAGAACAAAAATAAAACAAGTAACAGAATCCAGTAAAACAAACAATTAAACATGACAAACCAAAATGATAAAAAACAAAATAACATCACATTAAAAAAAAAAAAAAAACGCCCAAAAACTAAGTACAATACCATAAACACGGTGGAACATTTTACATACATTGTTGTGGCTGTGAGAGATGGACACCAACATGTACATGGTCATCAGGGGTCGCGACCCCCTATCTGGTCAGATCCAGAGTCCGAGTAAGCTGATTGAAATTGTTTGGAGAGGACTTTGAAGTGTGGGATTTAACAAACCATGCCCTTGGTCCAACACGCTGGCGGCAGTTTCCACACTGCCATCACCTTGACCTCCGCTACATGTAGCGATGCTTAAATCCGGGGTTTTTACGATCTAATGTCTCGAATTCCCCCTATTAGTAGTCTAGGATGGTGCCCCTTACAGAGGACTTTGTAGTATGAAATTTAGTGAACCATGCCATTGGTCCAACTCGCTGGCGGCTGGGTCCATACTGTCGTCACTGCGACCTCCGCTGCATGTAGCTATGCTCTTAGACACGTGTTTAAAGTGATGTGTGAACGGGGTATTTGGTTGTCGAACACGTTGGTTAAACCCCAAATACCCCGTTCACACATCACTTTAAACACGTGTCTGTCGAACCGCGTTCGACGAACTGCTAGACCGTGGAAACCCCCTCTTACCCGCTCGACCAGCGAGTATCTACCGGGTTGGACATTTCGCTTAATCCCGGATGTCTTTGGACGATTTTATTCATCTTGCTGGTGACCTGGTAGCCTATTTCTATTAACACGTTCCTTAGCTGAAGACTTTTTTTTTTCACTTTTTTTTTTTAAGCTTCTGTCATAGAATTTTGTTGATTTTAGTGTTATCGCTCTATTTGGAAGATTTTTTTATGATAAGGATGCAATATCATTTGAGTATTCAAAGATTTTGCTTTGGTTAAAGCCAGACGATTAAGACGAAACTTAGGAGGAAAGGGAAAATGAAAAGAAACGAAATGAAGTTGAAGAAATGACAATAGTAGAACTGATCACCCTTCCATCCACTTATCTTTCACTTTTCTTTCTTCTCTTTCTATTCATTTCTTTCTCCATTTTATTCCTTCCTTCATCTTTCTCCCTGAATCATCACCCCTCCCTCCTCCTGAACATGCCCTATTCCTGTATCTGTATATGTGCTTTTGTATCTATATATATTATTCATCACCGTCCCTATTATACGTTCTTCGGAGTCCTTTTGATATTATTCTTAATCCCTTAATTCTTGTTCTTATTGTGTGTATTCCTCCTCTTTTCTCTTCTCGAATGCAGCATCCATGACTGCCTTCGCTTTCCTCATTTTTCCTTCCTCCTTCTTCCTTCCTCCTCCTTCCTTCCCCTTCCTCCTTCTTCATCCCTCCACATCCCTCCACACGCCTTCCTCCATGCCCATCATGTTCATGGACTCTTTGCCTCCTCCATCCACCCTCCACTCCACTCCCGCAGCTTCCGACACAGGCTCCTCCACAAGGTCCTCCACTTTCTGTCTTCCTTCACCTTCCTCTCGACCTTCTTCCACCTCTGCCTCATCCACATCCGTTTCCCTCCTCCTCCGTCTCCCTCCACCTTAGTCTTTGTCCATCTTCATCTTACTCCACCTTTGTCTTCCACTTTTGTTGTCTCCCTCCATCTCCTTATTCCTCCACCTCCCTGTTCCTCCTCCTTCATCTATAATTTTCTTTTTCCTCCACCGCTGTTTAAGCTAGTCTCCATCTCTTTCACAAACGTCTCTATCTACCTCCATCTACTCCACGTCTCTCCTATTTTACCTTCCTCTTGGTCTCTTTCAACCTCTACCCTCCTCCTCGTTCTCTTCCTCCCCCTCTTCCTCCTCCTTCTCCACATACAACTTCTGTACTCTCCAGCGACACTTCAGACCTCTTCGTGGCGCCTGCAGAATCGCTTCCTCCTCTTCGTGAGAGAGAGAACCGCGTTATTGTTTTCACGTAACCCACGTCACTGCCACGTCACTGCCACGTTGCTCTCACGTCACTGCCACGCCACTTCCGCCTCATCAGCGTAATGCTACGTCATTGCCAAGTCATTGTCTCGTCACTGACACGTGACTGACACGTCAGTCTCGCTTTATTTCTATGTCACTCTCATATTACTGCTTCGTATCTTGCCTTATTACTGCCGAGTTACTGAAACGTCACTGCCACGTCACTGCCACGTCACTGCCACGTCACTGGTACTTCATCACCTTGGGTTGGTGTCTACTTGTATGCTCTATACAGGATCTAAGTCACGATGCCAAAGTCATTATAACACAAGGAAGGTGAAGAACATACGTCAGGAAGCGCTGAGTAGCTGCATATGAAGCCTTCACCTTTGCCCTATGTACTTGGACTGTTGGGCATCGGAAATGAGTGCGGAGTTTGAACCCCCAACCAAGCGAACGCGAGGCCAGCACGCTTCCTGTTACGCCACAAGTACACTGATATACAGTATATATATATATATATATATATATATATATATATATATATATATATATATATTGATACTATTGTAAACTTGTCATTAGTTTCATTGTGGACAATTCCATCTTCAACACTTACTACACTAATGCCATCAACATGATCTTGTTTACCACCACCAACCATCATGCTGTCGACATCGTTTCTTCAGCAGGTACCACGAACACCACAGTCGTCACGTCTAAATCCTTAACTAAAAATATATAAGAATTATGAATATCACCACATGACTATAATCATCCCTATCACCACAGTATCACCATAGACCAACAGTTAAAAGAAATTACACCACGATCTGGACCTCATATACTACTAGGATGAATTTCACCATGTCCATATGAGTTGTTTTTATTTTCGCGCCAACATAGAAACTTCCAAAATAGCCACCAATAAAAATTGTCATCATTAAATTTAACGCCACGTAAATGATGACAACAAAAACTATCATTACAGCCGCTATCATCACGAAGATAAGCACCACAAACGCTTATCACCAACGCTATAGGCATCACCACAACCACCGTAACTATCAACAGAACCATAATGATCACAAAAAATACAACTATCATCACCTTAGTCGCTATAGTCACTACAATCACTACAGCTACTATAACCACCATAGCCCTCCACCACATCCCCTACCTCACTCACCAGATCCACCATAACTACAACCACCACTAAAATTACCATGACAACTATAACCACCCACTATCACAATCATCACCACAACCATCACCATAACCATTACCATGACAAATAACATCACAATCACCACCTTCACCCCAGTCAACATCATTATCATCACAATGATCACCATCACCTTCATCATTTTCTCCACCATTACCAAACCATCACTATCACCATATCATCAAAATCATCATAAAATCACCATCACCATACCATCAACATAACTATACTACCATCACCATTACTATCACCATCACTATCACCATCACTCTCACCACCACCACCACTAAAGCCAACTCCACGTCATGTGCCACAGCTGCCACCAAAACGACATCCAAAGCCATCACCAGCATCAGCCGCCACCTTCAACTTGACCGGTGTGTGTGTGTGTGTGTACGTTTGTGTGTATACACGTGTGTGTGTGTACATGTGTGTATGTATGCGTATTTGTGTGTGTGTATGTGTGTACGTTTGTGTGTACATGTCTGTATGCATGCGTATGTGTTTGTGTGTGTGTTTGTGTGTGTATACGTGTGTGTGTGTGTGTGTGTGCGTGTGTGTATGCATGCATATGTTTTTGTGTGTGCGTGCGTGTGTGTGTGTGTGTGTGTACGTTTGTGTGTGCATATTTGTGTGTGTGTACATTGTCGCATATATTCCCATATATGTTAGCTGGGAATAGTTTATTACTTGGATAACGGCGCCTCGCGATTACATGGGGTGTCAGATTACAGGACGAGTACTGGAGGACGCGTAGGAAGAGAACCTACTCAATGGAGTATTTGTTCTAACACTCAGCCTAGAACGAAGGAGAACGTTTTAGTTAATTGACCAATCAGGTTCAATCTCCATAGACGCAATTCCTATGGGCCAATCAGAGGGTTTTTGTAGAAAGAACCAGAGCGCCTTGGGCGTGTCAGAGTCAGTGTTTAGGAGAACTGTGTGCCATGTAGAGGTGTCGCCTCGGAGGGGTCGTCGGCTGAAGTAAGTCCTCTGTACTCCCCCTGTATTAGTCGTAAGATAATTAACTCAGCTAGTGTTTCATGTAGTGTTGGAAATGTCTATGGTAGTGACTTAGACAGTGTTTTCGTTGGTATTAATTAATTTAATTTCTTTCACCCCCGTTAAAAGCTTGTGAGCGGGAATCTTCTGTTTTGAAACATTTACTCATTTGAATGTAAACTTATTTACTCACTTGAATGTTCAGTGATTGTAATCCTTCATGTAATCCTATTAACTTTAATGAATAGTGTTAAACGTTATCTGTGCGTTTCATTTTTCTTGATTTTTTATGATAGTATAAAATCAAGTGGCGGCCTTGAAATTTCTTTTAAGTTACCCAAAGACATGGAGTCTTGGGAACTCAGTCACCCATCACTCTTACTATGTGTTACGAGTCTGACAGCTTTGTAATTTCTATTTGAGTTATCCCAAAGACATGGGGTCTTGGGAACTCATTTTCCTTTACTTAAATCTATTGTAAGTCAGATATGTGAGCGAGATTCGTAACAACATGTGTGTATCCATGCGTGTGTGTGTGTGTGTGTACACATGTGTGTATGTATGCGTATTTGTGTGTGTGTATGTGTGTACGTTTGTGTGTGTACATGTGTGTATGCATGCGTATGTGTTTGTGTGTGTGTGTGTTTGTGTGTGTATGTTTGTGCGTGTATACGTGTGTGTGTGTGTATGCATGCATATGCTTTTGTGTGTGCGTGCGTGTGTATACGTTTGTGTGTATACTTGTGTGTGTACATGTGTGTGTGTACGCGTATAAAATGCACGGCTTCAAGACTCCCAAGAGTCCCTCAGAAACCGTGATCCAGAAAGGACCTCAGTCAAGAGTACTGGAAGCAATTATAGGCAACAAGAAAACGTGGCTTAGGATAGGGTTAAGCAATGCAAGGTCCTTGTCTGAGAGCCTCCAGTAAGTGACTTATGAAAGAGAGAGCGAAGGAAGAGTTCCGAGCAAGAGTTTAAGAAAAAAAGAGTAGAGAGCTTTAGGTGTCAGAAAAAGTGTTTTGCTGGAGAGCAACTTGAGAACGCTGTTCACAAGTGTCTTTCGAGAATGTTAAGAATAAATTAAGAAATAAAAACAGAAAAATGAAGGAAGATGATTGACAATAAATTCAGTGAAAATACCAAAAAAGGTAGAAAAATTGAAAATATATTGGAAAAAGAAAGAAAGAGAGAGAGAGAGAGAAAAAAAAAATACCGAAAACAAATGATGGAAAAAATGCGCAAAAAAATGGAAAAGAACGACTAAGAAAAACAAGTAAGACAAGGGAAGAGAAGAAGACAATGGAAAAGGAAAACCGAAGAAGACGAAGAAGAAGAAGAAGAAAGGAGGAAGAGGAAGATGCACACTCTTCGGCAGCACGCTGACGTACAAAATCCTCCAGCTTATAGCTTATTGTGCCCTTGCTGTCGCCTCTCTCTCTCATTCCCGTTTCTCCTTCTCCGTTTTCATCGACAATTTTTACGTACTCTTTCCGACTCCCCCTCCGTTATTCTTTTTTTCGCCTTTTCACACATCCCTCCCCACCTTCCCTCTCGTTCTTTCTTTTTTTCGTATTCTTGGAAATCCTTGTTTCTTTACGCGAGCCTTCCATTCCTTTCAATTGCCGCTTACGTCCTTTCACTCTGATCCATGATCTAAACATTTATTCAGTCTGCCTTCAGGCGATTTTATTCAGCTGACGGAAACCCTTTCTTTATCTCTTATCTACTAAGTATTGAAGCGCTGGTAAATCTTGGGGAGTCACAATAACTTTTCTAGGTTATATTAGAATTATGCAACCTCATCTTACACGTACATGCTTCTTAGAGGACTACTGTTAAAGAACATCTTCAGGATACAAATTTCAAAGCTTTTTATTTACTTTTCTTCTGGGTTCAGGTTCTTCAATCTTTTCTTGTCTTAAGATCGTTTCTTCTTGCCTTTCTCTGCCTCCTTCGGCCAATATCAGAACTTTAATTTCTTAGGTATTAAGGCTCTTACGTTAAATAAAAATGACAGTCATTGGATAGAACTATATCAATAGTACATATGCAATAGCCATCATCTTACTAATAAAGATGGCAATTTCGAAGCTCAAATGGACTAGTAATTGGGATTTAACAAGGCAATCTATGCAATTTTTAACCCTGATATACTAAGAGCTCTCAGGTAAAAAAAAAAAAAAAAAAAAAAAAAAAAAATCTGCCTCTAGTCAAAATGGAATCATTAACATAACCAATGGGATTTAACGCATTTAACTTTCTTATATTCTTCTGTCAGCGTTCACCTCTTTTTAGTCCCTTCTATGATGATTTTGGCTTTAAAGGCTCTTTTCGAGCATTACGCCTTCCTCTAGCGGCCTCTTTCGTACTCTCTTGGCTTCTACAAGTTCCTCTCTTCTCCCTCTCTACTCTTTTTCTCTTTCTTCTCCAATTTGTCTTCTCTCCCCTCTGTGCATCTCCCCTTGTTTGATTTCCTGTCTTCTTCCCTTCGAGTCCCTTTCTCTCTTTCACTCTTTTTTTCCTCCTCTTCCTCCTGCTCCTCCTCCTCTTTCTCTTCGCCCCTCCTCTTCTTTTTCTTCTTTTCCTCCTACTCTTCCCCTCACCCTCCTCTTCCTCCTTATCCTCCTCCTCCTCCTCCTCTTTCTCTTTGCCTCTCCTCTTCTTTTTCTTCTTTTCCTCCTACTCTTCCCCTCACCCTCCTCTTCCTCCTCCTCCCCTCCTCCTCTTTCTCTTCGCTCTTCCTCTTCTTTTTCTTCTTTTCCTCCTACTCTTCCCCTCACCCTCCTCTGCCTCCTTCTCCTCCCCCTCCTCCTCTTTCTCTTCGCCCTTCCTCTTCTTTTTCTTCTTTTCCTCCTACTCCTCCCCTCACCCTCCTTCTCCTCTTTCTCTTAGCCCCTCCTCCTCTTTTTCATCTTTTCCTCCCACTCTTCCCCTCACCCTCCTTCTCCTCTTTCTCTTAGCCCCTCCTCTTCTTTTTCTTCTTTTCCTCCTACTCTTCCCCTCACCCTCCTCCTCCTTCTCCTCCTCCTTTTCTTTCTCTTCGCCCCTCCTCTTCTTTTTCTTCTTTTCCTCTTACTCTTCCCCTCACCCTCCTCTTCCTTCTCCTCCTCCTTTTCTTTCTCTTCGCCCCTCCTCTTCTTTTTCTTCTTTTCCTCCTACTCCTTCCCTCACCCTCCTCTTCCTCCTTCACCTCCTCCTCCTCCTCCTCTTTCTCTTCGCCCCTCCTCTTCTTTTTCTTCTTTTCCTCCTACTCCTTCCCTCACCCTCCTCTTCCTCCTTCTCCTCCTCCTCTCCTCCTCTTTCTCTTCGCCCCTCCTCTTCTTTTTTTTCTTTTCCTCTTCCTCTTCCCCTCACCCTTCCCTTCCTCCTCATTATCCTTTTGCTCCTCATTCCTCTGCTTCCCTAATCATCCTTTTCCTCCTCATTCTCATCATCAATTCGTCTTTCTCTTATCTTCATTCTCCTCTTCTCATTTTACAGTTCCTATCCTCCTCTACTTCCTCATTAGCCTCATCCTCCTCTTCCTTCTCATCCACCACGCTCTCTTATCTCTCTCTTCATCTTGTTCCTCTAATTCTCCTCTTCCTCCTATCCCTCTTCATTCTCCTACTTCCTCTCCCCCCACTCTTTCTTCTCTTCCTCTTCCTCCTGTTTCTCTTTTTTTCTCTTCTCCTCCTCCACCTCCTTGACTTCTCTCCGTCTCCATCTATCCCATTCCCTTTCTCTTCCTTGAAAGAAAATGAGAACTAAGAAAAAGAAACATATGGACATAATGGGTTCTATTGTTTGGGAGAAAAGTCGGCCCGAACCAAACGAAACAGAACGAAAGACGGTGGGAAGCCAGACGAAAAGTGTGGGAAAAGAATGACGGATACAGTGTTCCCAGATGATGAAATTTTACTCACATGAGGGCCAGACTTCACCGGGAGGAACCTAGCTAAGACTTGAGACCGTCGGGTTTACCTTAGGTCCTTATGGTGGCCGGGGTAAATGGCAGTCACTGGAGGGCGTTGATATTGAACCTTGGTTAGCGAGATAGAAAGGAGTGGTTTTTGAATGAAGTGTAGGATTTTTAAGTACAGAACGTACGCTTTTTGCCTGATGGAACGCTTGTGAAAATAGACTTCATGGACTTCTGAAAGTCCTTGAAGATGTACATGGGAAACAGAAGAAGAAGGTTAATCTAACAATGACCGCTGATGTGAAGATTGGAGAGGTTATGGAGAATTATTAAGAGTAGTCTTGAAAAATGATTGAAGAAGTACGTGAGAGGAAATGAGAAACAAATAAAGATTTAGCTTAGAATAAACATGAAGAGCGTCTGATCTCATAAAGTGTTTCGAGAGAAGGGGAAATGGCAGTAAGTGTGAAAGTGGGTAGCGTAGAATAATAACCTTCTTACATGAGTAAAAGCAGCAACGACATCAACAACACTGTAGGCGAGAGGGCAAACGCAGAGTATGGGATCCAATGTATTTAACGTTTCGCCCAGCAGGGGTTCTTCAGAAATAACACAGTGGAGAAACATCTGACTCCTTATATATCCCGAGCTTGCGGGAAGAAAGAAACATAAAAATGGTGTAAACACAATTTGCGTAAATTGCTTGTTACTTGGTTATTAAAATTGCTAATGGTTTATTTATTGCAAAAAATCCACTGCTGGGTGAAACGTTAAATACATTGGATCCCATACTCTGCGTTTGGCCTCTCTCCTACAACCTTCTTACATATTTTCACACGAGGCTATGTAGAGCGCACACCCATACAACCCATTCTCACGACCAAAGACCCTTTGATAGATGGCCTGGGGACTTAACAGATACTACTTCGATCCGTCCGCCATACCTTTCTGATAAATAATTGCTTCTAGGGGATGGAGTTGTCAGTCTTAAATACTCTCTTACGGCACACAGGGAATACGTAGGTGGTCTAACCAACCCCGACCCTCAGTCCTTCCTATGTTAGGATGAAAAGAGGATGTGGAGATATTGGGATGGAAAAGAATAAAGTTTAGGATTTTAAGAGGTGGAACAGATAATTAGAAAGTTAAGTATCTCAACATCATAGGCAGGGGTGTAAGGTTGGTAGGAATGAGTAGGAATGGATAATAAGCGGTCAAATATATAAAAATGAAAATGTTCCTTTTGTAGTACCAGAGAAAGACGCCACTTTCAGTTTTTGGAAGGACGAACTGAAAGTTAACTTATCAAAAAATGAAATGTGGATGATATTCAATAGCTTAGGCCTCAAGATTACTACACAGTCGTACGGACAGAAGAAGAACCAGGCAGAAAGCTATTGATGTATGCTAGATAAACTTTGCCTGAAACTCATCAAATGCCTTTCTTTTTTGTCAAACTATGAAAAAAAAAATCCCTCACCTAAAGAGATTTTGTATTAGGCTGAAGTGTCAAAAGAAAAATTTGCCGTTTACAAAATAATTTATTTGCAAATGAATGTAGTAACTTTTAAAAATTATTTTAAGTTTGTGAGTTACTGTTTATGTACTTGCTGTTGAGATATTTGTCAGTTTTGCAAGTGCTGTGAAGCTCTTCCATCAGCTTCACAGCTCGCTCGCCACCATATTTGATCGAGGCACATCAAGCACTGATTGTTCCTTTATTCAGTGGGTGAAAAAACATTTTAAAGCCTTAGGACACTTCAATTTAGAGATAGCAACATGCAGCTCATTTTAAGTGTCTTCTAAATAGTGTTGATTTGAGAACCATGCCTTCAATCATTCAGCTGCGATGAAGTCACAAGGACCTTTCAGCTGATCTCAACATTTCGGAAGGAGAGAAAACAAATAAATAAATAAATAAATAAAAATAAATCCACAGATTGCCCGTGAATTCCACCTGGCACTATTAAGGGAGGGCAGCTTCCGCTACGTAACCTAACCAATGTTTAATAATTCGGTACCTCAAATTCTAAAGATCATCCGGGTCGATGTCGTCGTCATCACGGATGCTGACGGCCTGATTATTATTATACCTCGGGTAATTAACAGACGACGGCAGAACCCCGTGTTCTCTCATAAAATCCAAGGAAGCTCTATTGTCTTTGTAACAGAGCTCATTGACGTCACCTGGAGTTGGAGAACGCCCGGTCCACAACGTGAAAGCCATCGTCTGATAGTGACTGGACTGGCATGGCGTCTGAACCGTATCCTAGCGGCTTCGTTCGTTAGTAAATATGCTTGTAGCAGGTTTTATTTTTATTCTTTTTTATTATTCCCACCAAGAAAATTGCATACTACGTTCATGTATTATAGTTTACAAAATTGATATTTAATTTTCTAATGCTATATCGCGTAGGTGTGTAGAACTGAAATAAAGCCTTTTATATATATATATATATATATATATATATATATATATATATATATATATGATATATATATAGAGATAGATATATAGATACACGCATACGTGCGCAATTAAGTGATGTAACGCTTGCGTTGTAGCACAACTGACTTGATCAAAGGAGTCCTCTTTTGATCATTCGCTTAATGGAAGGCTGGGACTTGTTAATCTACTTTAAAACTAACGGAACTATCTCTTTGTAAAGTTTTTTAAAAAACGTAAACTTTTTTTAATAAATTGAGTAGGCAAGGCTGGACGATACCTACGTCGACTCGCTTGGTATAACAGCTCGATATCGTGTTCGTTGGAAATTAGATAATTTAGTTTAGTTCAGTGCCATCTGTCTTCGGTGATATGGTGACCATGCTTCAGTGATTTACTTTGCGGTTCAACATCAGAATTTGGAGTTTTGATGAGTTTGTTCTTGCTAATGCTAGACAACCGTATTCAGCTTGGAAGATCATTTAACTATTAAAGTATTCCTATGCTATCTCGAACTAATAATCTCGATGAACTTTTTGGATGTTATATATTCCAAAATGGGTAAGTTTTTATCCTGTCTAGCGCTAGAAGCTCCATTCATCCCAGAAGAACTTTTGGCTAGTAACGTTTGAACTCATCATCATATCTTGTCGCACCAGAACCGTGTCCATATAAGGGCAGTTTTATTTGCTTCCCTAAGGTCTTGGTCAGAGCAATGGGGACTCAATGGACATTCCCGGAGGACGTGGACCATCGTCTGTACTTCGCCACAGGGACATTGGGGGCTATTGAACTAATATACGTAAATCATAATGACATGGGTCTTGTATTAATCTAACTCAAGAGTATAGACTCTCCTACATATCAGAATCCCATAACACTCTTCTAAGACTGCAGAGTAGTCTCCACTCAGAATGTCAAAGCCTTTCATTTTTGTTATCCCTCCTGTCTCCTGCCCCAAAAATTCTCCTTTAATACCTTTATGACTCGAATTCTTAAGCTAGACTTTGTCCCAGAGGATAAAACCTTTGTCTATCGATGACGAAATCCTTCTCAGGAGAGGGACATGTCTTTTGGGTGCATAACAAAATCGTCAGGCGTGTTCAGCGTTACTGAAAGGAATAACAGCATATGTTTACTAACTTCATTACTGGTAGCACATATGCACGACCACATCATGACTTGAAGACCTTTGGCAAGAGCTCTAGAGAGCGATGGGATTCTTCTGTAACTCCATTGTAATGATCTACTGGTAATGCAGATTAACCAGCAGTAACAACAGTTCCTAAGTAGCTCCCTCACTCCCTCTCTTCCTCTCTCCCTCCCTCCCCTCTTCTCTTCCTCCCTCCCTCCCTCCTTCCTTCAATCCATTCTTTCCTAAATCCCCCCTTTCTCTCTCTCTCTCTCTCTCTCTCTCTCTCTCTCTCTCTCTCTCTCTCTCTCTCTCTCTCTCTCTCTCTCTCTCTCTCTCTCTCTTTGTCTCTCTCTCTCTCTCTCTGTCTGTCTGTCTCTACCTATCTATATACCTATATATGTATCTATCTATCCATCTCTATCGCTCTTTATGTATATATCTATCTCTATCCCTATCTTCCTATCTACCTATTTATCTCTCTGTAATGTGTGTCCAACTCTCTCTCTCTCTCTCTCTCTCTCTCTCTCTCTCTCTCTCTCTCTCTCTCTCTCTCTCTCTCTCTCTCTCTCTCTCTCTCTCTCTCTCTCTCTCTCTCCCCTCTCTCTCTTTGTCTCTCTCCCTCTCTCTCTCCCTCTATCTTTTTATATATATCCTGTCATTATAGAGTATGAACACAGGCTTGATGCCCATAGAACTAAGAAAATAAAACAAAATAATGAATAAAAAAGAAAACTAGTGGAGTGCTTCACTATATCGGAGAGTTTACCTTGTTCAATGCGCCTGGACAGCCAGAGTAGGTGTGAGTTACTCACAGTCATAGGAAACTGAGCAGAAACCATCAAATTTGTAAAGCGTGTTCGGTGGCGATAAGAGGAACGACTTTTTTTTTTTTTTTTTTTTTTACTTTGATTTATAAAGACCAGCAACGCTAGTCAGTTTTTGTTCTCAGAATTTTATGCCAAAGGGGAAAAAATAGCGAAACTATATCCCTTTGGATGTTTTCTTGTAAACAGACAATTGGACGCTTTTCTGCATGCCCCAGGGAAACGATCTCAAAGGAAAGTAGCTTTCATCTACGTGAACTGGAGACTCATCTTCGTGGTTCGGCCGCTCTACGGGACACGGGAGTTTCCGTCACCCAAAGATTAACCTTCCATGTTAACCCATACACTCTCTAGAGCAGTGTTTCTTAACCTGGGTTCGATCGAACCCCAGGGGTTCGGTGAGTCAGTTTCTGGGGTTCGGCGGTTTGGTTCACCCTTGGGTTCACATTGATTTGCAGTAAATATTCATTATGTTTTTGTTTTATGTGAAATTCATGTTTTGTTGGTTTTGTTCTTTGAACACAGTGATTTCGTGTTCAAATGATCCATGGTACAGTTTGTGTGTTAATACAGTATATATTTCCTATGTTTAAAAAAAAAAAAAAAAAAAAAAAAAAACTTTTATTTGTCCAACTACGAAGGGTTCGATGAATGCAAGTATGAGACTTGCGGGGTTCAGTACTTCCAACAAGGTTAAGAACCATTGCTCTATAGGCTGACACGGTGTTCCTAGGCCGAGTTCGGAACCTGACTAGAAGACCTTAGTGTCAAGTTAACGATTTTCGCTGGTTTTCCATGCGATGTAGAGTTCCTTCAAAGTCAACTCTGAGGCTCTAAAAGCAATTAATCTTACCGTAAATTCCATGACTGGGACCAAAGAATTACGGTAATGTAGATCAAATATGTGGCCTTTTGGTGCTACTGATTCCCATCAGGATTTATCATCGCGGAGGATCTGGATGAAATCTCACAACTGGCAGTGGCTGGCGCTTATGTGTTCGAGCGCGTACAGCGGAATTAAAGATTCAGAATCGTGGTTTTCGTGTACGGAAGACCCACGTGCAGAATCTTTTTGTCTAAGACGGTGGTTCCCAAACTGGGGGGCGGGGGGTATAACCCCTGGGGCAGTAACGTGCACAGACATTGCAAGGGGTAGGTGCTTTGGGCTGGAAATTGGGCTACTTCACTCTTTTGTATTATTCGTGTGTGTGTGTGTGTAAACTCTATGCAACACCATTTCCACATTATAATTTCTGAATGGTAAGAAAATGGAAAAAGCCTGTGAGAAATAATTTTTCATTTATTTTTACGTATTTTTGTGAAGGGCACTTTTAGGGCACAGGGCAAAGGGACAAGTGACCGGGCATCCCCCGCAACCCCCCTCCCCCCCATCTGCACGGGCCTGCCCTGGGGGGTAACTTAACCCAATTTTCGGGGGTAATGGAGGGGTGATAAAGAATAATAAGAAAAATTCTGAAAAATCAAGAAGCCAAGAATTCCTCAACTAGCTTCAAAGCATTCAACTCCATCCATCCCACTGATGTTCTCGACATCTTTGACAGTAGTCATTAGAGATGCACAAAAGTTCAAGTACAGCAAATAAACTAAAATATCTCAATTTAGCCATATATATCAATGCTGGCGAGTTAAACACCATATGAGGACGGTGCCTTTATTTGTACGACGTTTCGCTCATTACAGCTTTTTCAAGTACAAGTTGAGATACATATGCTTGAGATTAAATAAGGGGAAAGGAGGGAACGGGGAGAGAGAAGAAGAAGGGGGGGAAGGAGGAGGAGGAGGAGAAGGGAGGGGATTGAACACTCCTCTTCCTTCCCCCTCTTCTTCTTTTCTCTCCCCGTTCACTCCTTTCCCCTTATTTAATCTCAAGCATATGTATCTCAACTTGTACTTGAAAAAGCTGTAATAAGCGAAACGTCCTCATATGGTGTTTAACTCGTCAGTCTTGTCGGCAACTGCCACTTTCATGAAGAAAAATATATATCAATGTTGACTACATTTTGTGAAAGGGGTATCATGCTTAATTTGGCACGTTAAATTGGGTAACAAGCTGAAGAAGTTTGGGAACCACTGGTCTAAGGGTAAACTGTAATGAAATTAATAACTGAAGTGACACACCACGTTCACCGAGTACTGAAATCAAAGTTTAAAAGGTTTCCATTTGATACAAAAAAAAAAAAAAAAACAAGCGAGGAATTATTGCAGTGAGTACTTCAGCAAAGCGCTGACAGTGATAAGTTTAAAATCAAACATGTATACATGTGTATTAGTTTCCATTTTTCATTTCAAGATGTTTGTATCACTCGAGAAGAATTACACAACGATTCCCAAAATAAAGGATGCATTCCTTCTAAAGCAGGATAATAAAGACTCGGATTTCACAAACTACAAAGCTCGGATTTCACAAACTACAAAGCTCGGATTTCACAAACTACAAACCCACAATCGTACAGTGGTTTGCAAAAGTTCTCCGGAAACTAACATTATTGTACTTTTTTAGTTGATTTAGTGTGATTCACCATGATCTTGGATCACGTGTTGGACTCGTGATCGACAGCTATTTCCCTCCCGGAAGAGATCACCGATCTATGGATAATGCTGCGACCTTACACGCACCCCCCTCCCACGATATTTGGAGTAACAACCCGCAGCGCAGCGATACTGAAACTATTCCAGCCCTGGATAGGATTCGAACCCAGACAGCCGTAGTGGCAGCCAGGAACTCTAACCACTGCGCCACGAGGTGTGTGAACCTATTCCTATGTCATAGTGAACAGGAAAAAGAAAGAGGAAGAATTACTCTTATCCCTACCAAAAAGAGTCACATATTGAATAAAGCGGCCTTATAACAATCAAAAACAAAGGGACAAAGGGACATATCAGCTGATATGAAAGGAACGGAATGCAGTGGTCAACGTTTTGATCAAAGATACACATTGATATAACTACATCGTTAATGCGAAGTCTCAAAGTGACGAGAAAAACCAACACCCCAGAAAAGAGATCTTTAGCTCTCAAAAGAAGCAGAACCTTCAGTCCATACAAGCTACAGCGCAAACCAGGAAACAATAAGAGAGAAATTCATACATACATGGGCGTGAGTGTGTGCGTGTGCGTATGTGTATGTGTGCGTTTGTGTGTGTTTGTGAATGAGTGTGCGTATGTGTATGTGCGTGTTTGTGAATGCGTTTGTGTGTGTGTGTGTGTGTGTGTGTGTGCGCGTTTGTGTGTGTGTGTATGTGTGTGTTTGTGTGTGTGTGTAAAATGTGTATGTGCGTGTGTATTTATGTGCGTATGTGTATATGTGAGAGCAAGAAAATATACGTGTACAGTATATATATATATGTATATATATATATATATATATATATATATATATATATACACGAATGTACGCGTATGTATACATATGTGTATCTGATATGTACACGTATACGTGGAAAGATAATAAATTTAGAATAGTACGCATATGTATACATAAGTTGACCGCATCCGTACTTGGAAGAAATTTTGTCCGCAAGGGCCCATTAAGTTGAGGCCGGTTTAGTGTGAAGACCATTTCTCGTCACCACAGAATCCTGGTTCCTTCACGCATTCCCCTGTGAAAACTTGAAGCCGCTCTCCGAAGACTCTCCCGGTCGGATTTTGGAGGGAAAAAAAAAAAAAAAAAAAATCTTGAGTTTTATCACCTGCCGGAGCCATTGAGATTAGCTCGAATTGGGACAATGGTTGGAGAAAATTCTATGAAACCGTGGATACTCTCACGCTCAGATACACTGATTTTGTGTTGTTTTAAACCCTGGATTGAGTGACGGGGTTTGTGCTTCACGTTCAGGTTGGGTCAAATTAAGTTAAAAAAAAAAGAAAAGAAAAAAAATGTAAGCATTCTGCTGAAGAGGACTACAGATAGTAGTCGAAATATACAGTTTCCCTGTACTTTCCGTTATTATTTCTCCGATAGTGGGTTTATAGTGAAGAGGTCTCTATATTTTCGAGGTTGCCGCGAATTGTCCTTTTTATCGACATCAGGAAGCCTCTTGAAGTTGAACTCAATGGTGTTTATTTTTTAAATATTGGGATTTTTTATGGTAAACCTCAGAAGAGTATTCAGTTAAGAAATAATTATGCATAAAAGAGTTAAAGTCCATACCGAATTAGCCATTTTTGGCTATGTTGGAATTCTGAAGAGTATATTCTGCTAGGAATTCAAGCCATGGAAGCGTTAATGAAGATTTTGTTTAGTATTTATGTTTTATGGCGTGAAGTATTAGTCATGGAATTATATACTTATTTATTGCAATTTTCTATGTATTCTGACAGTCAAGTAATCGACATTTCTTCTTTATTAAAGTATACCTGGGAGATTATCATGGATGATCCTCTGGGCTGCTGGAGAAGGCTGAGTGCAGCTATGTGCTACCACAGCGTTCTCCCCCCATTGATTGATTGAATGATTGACTGAATAATTGAGGGACTGATTGACTAACTGATTAATACTGGACTAACTCCATTTCCCCCAACGCGGGGTAGCTAGCCAATTGCGGGAGAATTCCTCTTCACCCATTTCGGTTAAATCTTTCGTCTACTTTTGATCCTTCCTGCAACAACAATGAGAAATGTTTTCCAAAAGTTTTTCCCCGACAGTGCCACAGTGCCAACGCACCATCCACGTGGAGTCTGTCTATACCAGGGGTTCTTAACCTTTTTTCTCCAATTCCCACTTTTTAGTGAGCCAAGTAAGTCAACATTTGGATGTAATGTATTAAATTTTGAAGCACTATCGATTATTTGTGGGTGGAAACAAATTCACGAAATGTGACAACAAGAAGACACCAGAAACAAACAAAAAGAAACAAAAACACATCGTTTAAAAAAAATAATAATAAAAGACAGTGGTTCTTCTGTCCGACCGGTCATTCCCCACTTGGCAACTCCGCCATTCCCCACCAGTGGGGAATTCCCCACAGGTTAAGAACCACTGTTCTATACACTCCAACTAGCTTCGTTACTTAGGCACATTTTCATTCCTTCGACGGCCTCATTAGATGCCTTTATGGCTTCATTCCTCACATTCTTCATCCTTTCGTTCGTCTTCATCTTCTTTACAGTTCCTTCTTTTTCATGAATTCCATGTGGATATATAATTTAATTTTTTTCGTGTGTGTGTGTGTTTGTGTATTTACCTAGTTGTATTTACCTAGTTGTATTTTACGGGAAGGGGAGCCATGCTCGTGGTGTCCCGTCTTTGTATCTCATTTTATCTCAACTATTTTTGAATTCATGTGTGTGTGTATGGGTGTGTATGCGTGTGTTGATATATTGCATGTTTATAGTTGGAACATATTTGTATATAGTTGTGTGAATTTGTTTGTTTTTGTATTAGTTATATTCATGTGGCTTAGCGTGTGTTGCGTGTTCATGAATCTGTATATAAATGTTTATACTCACGTGCATATAATTGGCTGTGTATGTGTATATAATGTGTGTATGTGTACATGGGTGTGTACATATGAGCGTATGTGTGAGCACACGTTTACATGTGTGCATACAGGTGAATTAATTTCAGTTTCGACCTTGGTTTGAACTCAAGAGACAAACGGCCTTGCACCTTGACGTGTCTGAGAATGAGGCATCGATAGTACACACAGCAGTCTACTATCTGCTTCTACAGACTATCAACATTCCTCCACCCCTTTACATTTTTATCTTCAATATTCTTTATCGTCTCTATTACTCCATGTTTTTTGTTTTAATTTCATTTCTACTAATGGTCAGTTTATAGGTAAATGAACGTTTTTGGTATTATCGAAGTCTTTATTAAACTTTTTCTTTTTTCCGTGATCGTTTCTTTAGCTTACATCCTTGTCATATTTCATTTTTATTAATGCTATTATCTTTTCGTCACGTTGGTGAATATTTTCGTTCAGTGTCCCTTGGCCGTTCCGTTTTCTCTTATTACTCCTGGAACTGAAGGTCCCGTTTCCCATTTTTTTTTATTCTCATTCTTTGCGTATTTCTTTCAATCTCCATCAAATTTCCCATCAATTTTCGGTCAAGCTTTTCGTCGACCATTTTTCTTTCCTGAGTCTTAATTTTTTTTTTTTTTTTTATCGTCACTCAATTTTTTTCGAAACTTTTTTGTCGTGATTTCTTACTAATTTTCGATGATCTTCGTTTTTCTTGAATTTTCTTTATTACCTATTTCCATGGAACAATTTTGTTCGTGCCTTTCTTTAACTCGCAGGACATTTTCTTTAACGTTTTCTAATTAATTTTCTCCTTCAATTTCTTACCTTTCATGCAATGTAGATTTCGTATTAATATTTATCCAGTTTGATACGTGAGTAACCTATATTTGAATATTTTATCTATATTCATTTCTATATATATTCAACTTCATTCTACTTTTACGTCTATATATTCAATCAATCAAATCAGCCATCCTGAGTCCACTGCTGAACAAAGGCCTCCTTCATAGCATTCCATGAATTGCACGACCGTGCCATTCTCTGCCACGTCTCTCATGCAAACTTCTCGATCTCTTCTCTCCACCTTTTGTCTGGTCTCCCTCGTCCACGCTTCCTATCTCGCGGTGTCCATTCGGTAACAAACTTGTTCCATCGCTCATCAATCGTTCACACTGACTTACCTGCCCAATTCCACTTCCTCTCTTTTACTGCCTCCACAATATCTTTCACTCTAGTCTGCTCTCTCACCCAACTTGCTCTCTTTCGGTCTATCAGTGTTATTCCCATCATTGTTCTCTCCATTCTCCTCTGTGCAGTCCTTAGCTTTGTTTCCATCGCCCTCGTCAGCTTCCAAGTCTATATATTAGTAACGGAAAATACATACATATACCAAAACCTTTTCCCCCCTTACAAGGGAGGTAGCCAAAAAAACAAAGGCATAAAAACCACTCCCACCCATACTCCACTTCCCTCTACCCTCTTCCCTCCCTCCCTCCCATCTTGGCATCTCCTGGATGACGGGTCATCCCTGCATCTTGGCCATCGCCCTGGGTCAGAAGCAGTGCCGCAAGACACAGCACATCCACAGCAAAGCCGCTCCATTAAATCGTCGACCCCCTCTGTGTTCTGTATGCCTCTTTTATGTGTAGAATATATACATATCTACCCGCACATTATACACAACTTTATTTGATAATACGATCTCCCTTGCTCTGTGGTGGATTGACTTTGCGTGATATTTGTTATTTTCTAGTTTATCCTCTTATAATAAGTCCTAGGTTACTCATCTATCCTCTTCCCTAAATATTAATGGTTAGTTAGTCTATATTCAAGTGTAACACATTCTCAGCAACTAGGCATACTACATCGTTATATAAAATCTGTCTATTTTAAGATCTAAATTTGTTCGACTTTTTTTTTTTTTTGTAATTCCTCTCAGCAAGAGATGAAGGACTCACCAGTTTTTCCGTAGATGATATATAAACTGCACTTATTATAACTTAAGCGGCCCATACACGATCAATTATATTGCGCAATTTCATTGTCAATACTCTGAATTGACAATGAAATTGCGCAATATAATTGATCGTGTAATAGCCGCTTTAAACTTTACTAATACTGAGTTCAGTGGACTCAAAGCTTTGAGTTGTTCTCTGAACCAAGACGTAATTCTTCTCAGCTGAATATTGCGTTTTCTTTATCCTCCATTTTCTTCACTTATTTTATCTCTACGCATATAACTTCTTTAGCCCAATGATTTGGCCTGTTTTTTTTTCATCTCTCTGTCTCCTCTCTCTCTTTCTCTCTCTCTCTCTCTCTCTCTCTCTCTCTCTCTCTCTCTCTCTCTCTCTCTCTCTCTCTCTCTCTCTCTCTCTTTTATTGATCCGATCTCATTCTATAGATTATATTATAACCACTGACGAAGTCGAATTTTAGCCCTTTTTAAGAGCTGAGAAGTATATTTGTTTATATTCGTACCTTATAAGGATAATTCAGTTCATTGCATTTCTGTAGGCACGAATTCCACATAGGAAGTTATAGTTCATTACATGATGATGATGATGATAGGGTTTAGCGTCACAAACTAAACGGGAGGCTAGGACAGTGCCCCTCACAGAGGACTTTGTAGCGTAGAATTTAATGAACCATGCCCTTTGTCCAACTTCGCCGGTGGCAGGGTTCGAACCGCCATCCCGCCGCAAGTAACGACGCCCTAGCCCGCTCAGCCAGCGAGCTTCCATCATACCAGCTATTTTCCCCATCATTCATGAGGAGACTGCAAGAGACCATAAGGCCTACACTAGGGAGTTCCATGACCATTATCACCAGTCATCTCTATCCATAAAGTTGTCTAGCTTTTTCTTAAAAGAACCGATAGTTTCAGCGCTCACTAGATGGTTACTAAGTCTGTTCATTCTTGTGTCGTCTTTACATAGTGTCTTGTAATATCATCTTAAACATTTCTGATTTCATCCAATTGCTTGGTTGTTGTTGTTTTTTTTTTGGGGGGGCATCGTTTCAATAGTAGAATGATATGTTTATCTATAGTTTTGAGTTTCTGTCCCAGTTTCATGTTTTTGGCTTTTGGACAGCTGATCTTTGAAATCCCGAGATCCACTCTACGGATACTCAGCTTCAAGTTCACAATAATTCCCTTTCTAGTCTCTTTTCCCTTCAATTTTGGGATATGTTGTTTAACATATGTCGATATGAGGCGATATGTTTCCTCTATTAAATGGTTTTGAATAGATTTTTTTAGTAAGTCTTAATGGACAAGCTTTTTCAGTACACTTGTCTTTAGTCTTACTCTCTTTTTCATATTCAGTCTCATAATTTTATTTGTGCTTAATTGCCTTTCCCTTTCTTTCACCATTTTTTCCTCTGTTTTGGATCATTCTTACTCAATTATTCCTGCCTTTCACTATTCTAATTTTCTTGATATATTCTGTCATTTGGTTTGATGCTAGACCTTTAACAAATTGTATTATTTTATTTGTTTATCTATTCAGATTTTGCACAAGATAAGTTCGAGTAATCCATAATGTGTTTGTCAACATGTGTGTGTGTGTGTGCGCGCGCGCGCAAGCATGCATATGTATGTGCGTCCGTGCGTGTGTGTGTGTGTATGTGTGTGTGTGTGTGTGTGTGTGTGTGTGTGTGTGTGTGTGTGTGTGTGTGCGTGAGTGTGTGTATGTGTGTGTGTGTGTATGTATGTATGTATATGCCCGTGCGTGTATATATATATATATATGTGTGTGTGTGTGTGTGTGTGTGTGTGTGTGTGTGTGTGTGTGTGTGTGTGTGTGTGTTTATGCGCATGCATGCACACGTATTCCTACCCTGAGGTAAAACGCTGGTCTTTTGCCTTGTACCTCTGCATCTCGCCTCCCCTTTCCCATTTCTTCAATCACCACCATCAACCTCGCTGTATTTTCTTTCCGTTCAGTTCTCCTAATTACATTCCTCTCTTCTCTTTTATCTCTACCTCCCCCCCCACCGCTTCATCCATTCCCTCCTCTTCCTCTTTTATTTTCGTCCATCCTCCTCTTGTTTACCCTCCCTTCTAATCTTGCATCTTCTTCTTCCATTGCGTTTTCGAAAGAGGGGGGGGGGAGAGGGAGGCTCCTTGTTCCCAGAAGGTTTCAAAATCTAATTCCATTTTGTGAAGACCGCCAAGCATGCAGTCTCTTTTTAACCCATGTCGGCATATTATACGTTATTGTTTGCATTAATAAGGACATCTGTGGGTAGCTTGTGGGTAGGGGTTCTCTGAAAGAGATGTCAGAAGGGGTCGCCGTCCCCAGAGTTAATTTTGGAATCATTAAAAAATAAATAAATAAATACCACCAGTTCCTAGAGGGAGAAAGAGATGGAAAGAGTAAGAGGACGAGAGAGAGAGATTTACAGAGAGAGATAGAAACACACATATATACAGAGACAGACAG
>NC_134787.1:11808022-11823022 GCF_046742065.1 Oratosquilla oratoria
CTGCAAATATATATATATATATATATATATATATGTATATATATATACATATATATTGATATATATATTGATATATACACATAACATATATACATATATGTATATACATTATATATATATGTATATGTATATATGTATATATGTATATGTATATATGTATATATATATATATATATATATATGTATATAATATATAATATATATATATATATATATAATATATATATATATATATATAGTATATACCGAAACCAGTTTTGTGTGAATTGTCTCTTGAGGGAAGGATATTTTTGCATTAAATACAAATGGAACAAGAAACAATAGGCTTATAGTGACAGGCTGGAGGTATTATCGTGAGATGGATAGAAAAACAACTTTGGCAATCATGTGGTCAACGAATGAAACAAGCTTCCCTCAGAGGCAATCAAAATCAACACAGTTCTGTTTCTAGATCCTGAAGACTATGTTTTAATCTAACTCCCCAGTATTTGTTTATGAGCAAATTATTTTTATTTATTGACCTTTTTTATTTATTCATGCCCGTTTGCTTATATGTATGGACTATAAGAATATTATGTCAGCGTATTATATGTTCACTGTACTCAATAGGTACTTTATCTAACCATAATGTAAATGAACTTTTACTGTATTAGAAATACTCGTAATTAATATTTGTCCAAGAGTATGTTGACTCATTTAAGAGTTAATCTTTTTTAATGGGTAGATGGTCTCTCTTAAGCATTAGATTTAAACACTGTGCCACTGTATGAGTTTCTTCAAAAGCAGAATCTTAAACGGGAACATATATGTGAGCTATGCAACAGTAAGCTCCAGGGCCTAGCGATGGGTGCCTGATGGCAGTGGGCTTACAGGATAGAGGTCCCAAGCACCTATTCCCAAAACCTTATAAATCCCTCACTTTCATCAGCCTTCAACATTTTCTACAAAATTTTTTTTTTTTTTTTTTTTTTTTTTTTTTTTTTTCAAAATGTGAACTGACTACCGGTGATTGGTACTTTTCTAACTTGTCAGGATCTTTGAAGCCTTTTGGGACAAAACACGTACGCACATATATGTGTGTGTATATGTTTGTGTGTATATGTGTGTGTATATGTTTGTGTGTATATATGTGTGTGTGTATATGTGTGTGTATATATGTGTGTGTGTGTGTATATGTTTGTGTGTATATGTGTGTGTATATGTTTGTGTGTATATGTTTGTGTGTATATGTGTGTGTGTGTGTGTGTGTGTGTGTGTGTGTGTGTGTGTGTGAAACAATGTATATATTTAGGTGTATTTTCTACATATATACTGTACATATTTGCAGAATAAATCACTTGAACGCGTGTTTCTAATTATGCAGAAAAAAAACACAAGGAAAATAACAGAAAGGAGACCGAGCGCTTTTGTCTATCCAGACATTTTCAAGGTACAAGTACAGAAAAGAAACAAATATATATATCCAAAGGGTAGTGTAGATCTCTCCCCGTGACCTATGGACTCAGAGTCCCGAGAGTTTGGGTTACAATTTTCTTAATGATAAAATCTTCCAATTTGTACAATCCATGTGTGTAGAGTATAAGTTAAGTAGTAATATATATATATATATATATATATATATATATATATATATATATATATATATATTCATGAAAGTAGCAGTTGACGACAAGACTGACGAGTTAAACACCATGTGAGGACGGAGCCTTTATTTGTACTACGTTTCGCTTATTACAGCTTATTATGTACTTGAAAAAGCTGTAATAAGCGAAACGTCGTACAAATAAAAGCTCCGTCCTCATATGGTGCATATATATATATATACATATATATATGTATATATATATATATATGTGTGTGTGTGTGTGTGTGTGTGTGTGTGTGTGTGTGTGTGTGTGTGTGTGTGTGTGTGTGTGTGTGTGTGTGTGTGTGTGTGTGTGTAGGGAAGGAGCTTGAATGTGTTTGAGATGAAGTGTCTGAGAAGTATGATGGGGGTTACTAGGCTAGATAGAGTGAGAAATGAGGAGATGAGGAGGAGAACAGGGGTGGAAAGGGAGCTGGGAGATAGGGTTGATGAAAGAGTATTAGGATGGTTTGGACACATGGAAAGAATGAGTGAGGAGAGACTGGTGAAGGAGGTATGGAGGGCATATGTGGAGGGAACGAACATGAGGGGACGTCCTAGGATGAGATGGATGGATGGGGTGAAAAGGCTTTGGGGAAGAGGGGAATGTCTGTTGAGGAAGGACGGGAGAGGACAGAAGACAGGGGTGAATGGAGAATGGTTGTTTATGGAAGATGTTGTGATGCATGAGGTGGAATGGACGGGGGTATGGGGGTGAGGTAGTGTGTGTGAGCAAAAATTTGACGCAGCCCGAAGGGATTTCTCCCCGTCCTCTCCTTTATATGGGGGGACGGAGGGGGGGTCGCCGATTTAATGAAGCGGCCTTGCTGTGGATGTGCTGTGTCTTGCGACACTGCTTCTGACCCAGGGCAGTGGACAGGGTGCAGGGATGACCCGTCATCTAGGAGGTGCTAAGATGGGAGGGAGGGTGGAGGGGTGTGGAGTGTTTTCGGGGATGGAATGGGTGTTAATGATTTTATGCCTTTTCCTTTTTGGCTACCTCCCTTGTAAGGGGGAAAAAGCCTTGGTATATGTATGTATGTATATATATATATGTGTATGTATATATATAAATACTCGAGTATATGTATATATAATATAGAAAATCACAATAAACGAGTATGTAATAAATTCTTTTTATAAATTTTCTTGCTTTCAGAAAGTGGAATATATACTGAACAGACAATTTCTGTATTGGTAATCATTGGTTCTCTGTCGAGATGAGGTCTGTGGTGGATTCATAGATGGTATTTAGGTTTTCCTTGTTGGAGATGTAGGGAGATTCGTCCGGACAGGGTGGTAGTTGTCATTACCACGTAAGAAGATAGGGACAAGTGAATTTGTACACTCCGCGGGTTTAACGAATTCGATCTGGTTTCGGATCAAATCTTCCTACTCTTGTAATAAATAATAAGTAACAAGTTGTGGCTTTTTTTTTTGTGCGATATAAAAAATTAAATGAGCGTTTACATGAATTCGTCAATCTCATGTTGTGTACAAATTCACTTGCCCATGGTAGGACTGCACGCCCCTGTCTACCTACATAGTGAGAGCAACTACCGTTTTGTCCAGATGAATCACCCTCACTTCCAACAACAAGGAGTGTTATTTTTCAGGAGTAGAGAACAGCTCTCTCTATTCCTGTGATGAATTGTGACCGACATTTTTTTTTTTTTTTTTGCATAATGTGGCCCCCGAAAAAAGAAAGCGACAAGGCGTCTATAATTACAAAGTTAGGGTTCAGAAACAGAGGCAAAAGAGAACAAGACATGTATGCCGCAATCGAGCGAAGCTAAAACTCTCGAGACCAGCTAAACCGCCCCAAAGAAGTGGTTTCCAGTGGTTCCTCCGGAGAACTCCAGAATCCTGAAGAGGACTCAACAATCATTCAGAAGTTCGTCTCTACCTCCGGACATGAGAGGTTGTTGCCGAGTGTAGACACTCGACGTCGAGAACGCGAGACAATTGCAACCACTTCGCTTCTCTCAAGTATATCCACGTGCCGATACGCGCGCACGCATTCGCATAAACAAGTGTATAAACACACAAATAGGCACAAACATACGCACACACAAACACACACACACACACACACACACACACACACATACACACACTCGGTCGCGCGGTTGGTAGAGTCCCAGACTGTCAGTATGGCGGGACCGGCGGTACCTGGTTCAAATCCTGCCCAGGGCTGAAATTATTTCATTATCGCTGCGCTTCGAGTCGTTACTCCAACTCTCGTGGGCAGGGAGTTGGGGGTGTGCGTGCGTGTAAGGTCATAGCATTACCCATACATCGGTCATACGAGTCCAACACGTGACCCAAAGGCCAAGGTGAATCACACACACACACACACACACACACACACACACACACACACACACACACACACACACACACACACATACACACACACTCCACATTTGTGGAGTTAATCAACAACAAGAAATAACAATGTTGTACAACACGGTTATTCCTCAGCTTACGGTTTTTTAATGCTTGTAACAATATCTTTACACTTATATTTTATAATTTTATAATTATGTAGGCGGTATATTTTCAGCAGTAATGCTGCTATACATAATAAACCGTATATTATTATTACACACACACACACACACACGCATAGACACACACACACACACACACGCATACACACACACACACACACACACACACACACACACACACACACACACACACACACACACACACACACACACACACACACACACACACACACACACACTATGTTCATGTTAGTGATGTACGAGTATTTCTATTAGCTGCTATCCATCATAGGGAGAGCTGTTACTCCTTGCTACTACCATCTAATCACTCCCACATTACTTCTGCCTAATACTCAAACACACTGAATTCTCCTTTCATCCACCACTTCGAAACTTTTCTAGTTCCTTTTTTTTTTTTTTTTTTTTGAAAGACAAAACTCGTACCTCTTTTGCTTTCGCAATTGAACATTCTTTACATCAATGGCGGGAAATAAGAGAGTTTTTGTCAATGAATTTTTGACAATCCAGAAATTGTTACTCTATGTTTATTTATTAATTTAGACAATTCGATCATTTATTACATGGGGGATGAAACAAGACAGCTTTAGTCTTTCCGCTTAGTCACGGAAACTAATATCATATTCTTTATTTGCACGATCCTGTACTGAAATGCGTGCGTTCACGTGGCTGTGTTCACGTCCTTGTTAAATGTACTTGGAATACTTGACTGAAACAAAAGGACTTTTACGTATACACAAAGATACAAGTGATGGAGACCCAGCGATCCTTTGATATTTGCCCGACGATCGAGAGTCGAAAAAACTCGATAATCCGGAAAGGCCCAATAGGGAGGTTCGGGCTCATACGAACTACTGTACAAGAATGTTCCTGTTCCCGGTCATGCTAGGTCAGCAGGATTACGGAAAGTGCTGTTAAATGTCACCTAGATCCTCGGTCAGAAATATCATTCCAAAAGGAACAAAGGTGAAATAGAAAGATCCGATTTAGAGCGAAATCCCAGCGTACAAGTAATTAAACTGTGTTTCAGGCCTAATCCCTCTAGGTTATCGAGGAGGGTGGATTGAAAATAAGACTGGAACTTGAATAAAGATATAACAGTGAAAGCTGGAACAGAAAGGGACGCGAGACTGGAAGAATGGAGTGGTACAGAGGACACAAAGAGAACGAAAAGAGGAATGGGATAAAATGAGAAAAGAATTTAATAAAGGGGAGAACTACATAAGGTATCACAAGATGGGAAGAGCCCAGAGCTAAGGTATCAGAGGCTCAAACGTATAACCTACAGTTTGGGATCTTATGGATGCGGTCAGGTGATTTTTATCAGTTAAATGAAACCTTTTATCTTCAGATTACCGATTTCATTTTAACAAACCCGTATGGTATTCGGTGGTGCCTTTTCTTTATTCATCTCTATGGTATCCTATGGTCAACCCTACAAAGGAGCTTTGGTCTATTTCCGTATTGGATGGCATTTTCCCATGTTATATTCGTTGTCTTGGTTATTCATCCTAATCCATCCTTCTCTTGGCAACGAAGTGGATCGCATATAAATACTTCTTGGGCACCACCATACCACTCTATTCACTTGAAGGAAAACCCTCGTACAGTTAGTTTTAAGTACAAACAGGAAGTGTTAAGCTATAGCCGAGACGATTACCTTTGCCCTGGTGGCTATGAGAGCCCATCTTGATGAACCCATTCACGCCTGTGTTTCTCTTCATAAATTATATTTTGGCTGACACGAGGCAATTCTATTGATGAATGACGGCGACTTGACTGTATCTCCATTGGCCCATTTGTGTCTGTCCACTTTTACAAACATTGTTCTAGTTTCTTGTTCTAGTTGACTCTTGAGGGGCAAATGTACTGTATCTTTGAGGAAAGTCTGGTCATGTATGATCATCTTTCTGTAGTTCCTTGCATCTTTAGAGAGTTTATGTTTTATATTGTAAGGAGGGGAGGATGTGTATTTCGTGTATGAATCGTCTATCCTGTATACCAAAAGATTTTTCCCCCTTATTAAGGGGGTAGCCAAAGCAAAGCCACGTACCTAATCCCACCCATTCCACTCCCATCCACCACCCTTTCTCCACTTTTATCTTAGCTCCACATGGGTTAGAGACACGGATACCAAAAATAACCCTTTGTAAAGCTCTACCCTAATTTAACCTATCATAACCTAACCTCAAATATCCTAGTCTAGCATAATCTATCCTCAGTGTGACTTAACCCAGCCTCACCCAACGTAATCTAAATTAGCCTAACTTAACCAAGCCTAACGTAATGTAACCTAACCAATCAAATCTAACCTAACTAAACTTCTCAAAATATGTGGAAGAAGATTGCAAAATCTGCAACATCGTCTTCTTGATCTACTTTTTTTTTTGGGGGGGGGGGAGGGGGGGCCCGGAACAGAAAAGACAATTACATGAACTGAATGTAGATGTATACGAAGGGGGAATCGAATGAAAAAGGCAAACAAACAACGGAATCGAACGTGTAGGAAATAAGAGAAAGACACGCAGATTGCAAATGCCAAACGAAAGAATGCAGATGGCTGGGGAGAGAAGTGATTAACAAAGGTGTATCTTCGGATGTAAAATCACAACAGGAAGAGTAGAAATACCTTTATGTGATATAAATGAAAAGGAAGATGGAATAGAACTGAGAAAAATAATATAATGGAAAGTCAGTCAAACACAATTCTATCACATATGAACATATGCATATACACACGTACATGTATACTGTACATAGTACACACATACAGATATACATGTATGCACAAGCATATAAATACCATATGTACTCACATCTGTAATAATACATACGTTACGTATATATATATATATATATATATATTATATATATATATATATGCATATATATCATATGTGTATATATATCATATGTGTGTATGTACATATTTATATGTGGGTATATACAGTATATGTACGTATATATTTATCATATACACACACACACACACACACACACACACACACACACACACACACATATATATATATATATATATATATATATATATATATATATATATATATATAGGTGTGTGTGTGTGTGTGTAGGTCACGCTAAGAGTGTGTCATGGTGGAAGCAGATCACGCTAGGAGCGAGTCACACTAGGAGTAGGTGACGTTAGGAGTCATATTGAGTGTAAGTCACACTAGAAATGGATCACATAGGAGTTGGTCATGCTGAGAGTGGATCACGCTAGGATTTGTTCGCACTAGGAGTAGCTCACGGGAGTTTCTCACGTCGGGAGTAAGTCACATTGGGAGTAGGTCACCATGGCCGTGGATCACGGTGAGCTTGCGTCGCCCTGGGCATGGGTCACGCTGAGTGTGGATCATTGAAGATTAGGTCACACTGGATCACGTTAAGAGTCATTCAATACTAAAAATGGGTCACACGGGGAGTAGGTCACACTGGGAGTGGGTTACATGGGCGTGGGTCACATTAGGAGTAGGTCACACCGGGAGTAAGCCAGGCTGGACGCGGGTCATTTTAGGTGTAGGTCACACTGGGAGTGGGTCGCACTGGAAACGGGTCACGCTAGAAAAAGGTCACTCTGGGAGTAGCTCACAGTAGTGGGTCAAATTGGGCTTAGGTCATGATGGGTGTAGGTCACGATTGCTGTCGATCACACTGGGCGTGGGTCATACTGTGTGTGAATCACGATGGGCGTGGGTCATACTGTGTGTGAATCACGATGAGTGTGGGTCATACCGTGTTTGAATCACGATGGGCGTGGGTCATACCGTGTGTGAATCACGATAGGCGTGGGTCATACTGTGTGTGAATCACGATGGGCGTGGGTCATACTGTGTGTGAATCACGATGGGCGTGGGTCATACTGTGTGTGAATCACGATGGGCGTGGGTCATACTGTGTGTGAATCACGATAGGCGTGGGTCATACTGTGTGTGAATCACGATGGGCGTGGGTCATACTGTGTGTGAATCACGAAGTGCGTGGGTCATGCTGTGTGTGAATCACGATGGGCGTGGGTCATACTGTGTGTGAATCACGAAGGGCGTGGGTCATGCTGTGTGTGAATCACGATGGGCGTGGGTCATACTGTGTGTAAATCACGATGGGCGTGGGTCATACTGTGTGTGAATCACGATGGGCGTTGGTCATACTGTGTGTAAATCACGATGGGCGTGGGTCATACTGTGTGTGAATCACGACGGGCGTGGGTCATACTGTGTGTGAATCACGATGGGCGTGGGACATGCTGAGCGTGGGTCACATTAGGATTATATTACGTAAGGAGTAATTCACACTGGAAGTGGGTTACACTGGTCATGATGATCGTGAGGCATAATTAGGTGTAGGTCACTGGGAGATGGTCACGCTTGTCGTGGGTCTTGTTAGGAGTAGGCCACACTGGGAGTTTGTCACGCTAGGAGTGGTCTATAACGAGAGTGGGTCACATTGGAAGTGGTTTACGATAGGAACGATTCACGCTGGGTATGGGTTACAACTGGTATGGGTTACATTAGGAATGGGTCACACAAGTCATGGGTTGTGAAAATGGACGAGCATAATGACAGGGGTGCACCAGGAGTTAATAAAAAATATATATTTGGCAACACTGGGAATGACACACATTAATAGTAACGCGGGTCGGCTAATGAATAGTCGGAAAACTAATGGTATTGGCAGACGAGTGAAGTTAGGTCAGAGACCAATGGCTCTACGGAAAGGCAATAGATTTTTTATATAAAGGAAAAAAAAATCATGATAACTGCAAACAAATGTTGGTAGAAAAATAGAATATGTGCACAGACTATTGAAATACGACAAGAGAAGAAAAATGTATGAAAAGATAAAATAAAAGGAGAGAAAAAACTAGTAGGCTGATAAGGATAGCTATACTAAACCCGAACGAAAACATTTGGGAAGTGTGGGGACGGGGAATGTGGGAAGGTGAACAAGACCCGATCAAATTCGGAAAACACCGAAAAAAAAGGAAGACTGAAGGACAAATAGAAAAGTCAAACAACAGCGAATGGTAATTATGGGAAGCAGCAGCAATGACGGAGCCATATGATGCGTAATAATTAGTTCCCCCAAAAATTAGGATACGATAACCAATACCGGAGCTGCATCAGTCACAGCGAGCACGGCAGAACAAGGCAGTAGCAGCGTACAGCAGAACAGAAATTATGTCCCCCCCTTTGCTGAACGGCCCATCACCTGAACAACGTTAATAAAATCTGAACATTATAAAAAACTCGAACCTTGTTCATACAACAACCAATTTTTCCCTTAATCTATCAATCTGGCATTAATCTGAAAAAAGTCCATAAATACTCCACTATGAAAAAGGCGTTGTATCTGAAAGTTAGGTTGTGTACACTGTGCACTTACATAAATGCATGCGTATCATACATTCATGTATACAGCACGTACATACATGCATACCGCACATACATGCATACATACCACACACGCATTCATGCATATCGTATACACATACATGCATAATCTCACATACATACATTTACATGATGCGCTTGCTCATGTTCGTATGTGGGTGTCTGGGTAGGTACGCGTGTGCGTACATACATGCGTACACGCGTTCATGTATGTGTCTATAGAGCACATGTGCATATTGACCGAGAGTCACAGAATGGTCTACTCTAAGTAAAGGACCAGCGTGGACATAATTGGTTCTCGGAGATCAGACGCTTACCGTAACTGGTGTTTATGAGCTAGCGGGACATGAGTGTATAGGCTGCTTCGAGGGTATAGGCTCATTCCCTAACAACGCATAACAGCCGCGGGACATTATCCAAATGAATAGAAACTCTGGTAAACTACAGTTAATAACAACAACAACCATTTCCTACCATTGATGTATTTCAATGATTTTGGACCAACACTGTTACGAGGTGCAGCAAGGTCAGGGTAAGCCAAAACTACCAAGGTGAAAATTGAATGAAATAGAATGAAAATTGAATAAATTGGAATAAACAGAACCAAATAAAAAAAATAAGATAAAATAAAGTAAAAAAGATATATATATATATATATATATGAAAAATAAAAAATAAAGTAAAATAATAAAACAAAACTAAGACATATAAAATCAAATAATTAGATTAGATAATATAGAAGAAAAAAAAATAGAATGATATAAGATATAACATGATAGATGCACTATTGTGGACATGGTACATACCAGATCCATGGCATGTCAGAATTTTACAAAAGTATTTTTTTCTTTTGAATGTTGCATAAATACATAAATAACATACAAATAATGGGAGAGCTAATGTATGTCGAATACACGATCATAAATCACGTTTAATGTTGACAGTCAAAACAGTCTATGGAAGGACAATCCTGGAACCAACTCATGGAACAGTTGAATCAAGACCTCAAAAGTGGACCAAAATTTAAAAAAAAAAAATTGGACCATTAAGGTCACTGGATGTTTGGATTAAGATGTACACGATATGGTAAGGTCCAGGAAGTCCCTGGGAGTCAAGGTCCTTCTATGTGGGAGAAAAATGTGGACACTGAGTGACTGGGTAGGACGTGAGTGAGGGAGTAGGCTAGGACAGCACGTATGCGAGCGAAGGCTCACAGTGCTAATCTGCGAGCAGGCGAGATTAATTCCGAGTTCGCATTGCCGCGAATGGCCGAAAGCACAGTGCAGATGATGAAGCGATATGAGGCGTGGTCTGTGGAGGGCCCACCCACGTCCAGCTGCTCCAGCATGCACAAAGCTGTTGTATACCACGCAGCTGCACGCTTAGGATACTGTTGCCCGGCGACATCCGCTCCATTCCGGCCAGCTGCATTCAGAATGACGTCACAACAAGATGATGCTTCTGAGCTGCTGGTCGAGCACTTGAACACGATGGAAAGCTTCAGTGTCGATCTTGTGCTTGTCGAATAGATCGACTCTGATATGCGTCACTGTGCATGTTACTGAAGAGAAGTTTTGTTACAAGTCTGAGGTGGATTGCGAAGCGACAAAGCTTCAATATGAAATGAAAGTGACTCAGTTGTCTTGTTATAGCCTCCTTCAGTGTACGGGTCATTTACCCTCTAACACGTTTTCGTCTATAAGTTGTCTGAAGTTAAATAGCATAAAAAAGATAGAGTAAAACAGAATGAAATATAAGTACAATGTTTTCTTCCCTTGAACAGATGTCCTTGATACTCAAAACATGGCTCTTGTCTTGATTGTTATCTTATACTGAGACATTCTATATCCAAATGATATATGAAGTTTACTCATAATAGGTATTCATAATAACCATTTTTTTTTTTTTTCAAAAAGGTGCTTTCGCTCTTCAGTAGATCTTCAAATGTTGTAATTGCTCATAGGAATATAAGAACATAAGAATGAAGGAGACTGCAAGAGACCATAGGGCCTACACTAGGCAGCTCTATCTTCACTTCCATCTATCATCATCATTCATAAAGCTATTTAGCATTCTCTCAAAGCAACCGATAGTTTCTTCACTCGCTACATGGTTACCAAGTTTATTCCATTCGTTAACTACTATACTGTTTTGGTAAAATAGTTCTTGCCTATTTCCTTCTTAAATTTAAATTTATCTAATTGAAATCCATTACTGGGAACCCTACTCTACTGTCTGCATCACCCTTGTTTAAGCCCTTGACTCAATTGAACACCTCTATTAGATCACCCCGCACTTACGTCTTTCCAGAGAGTGCCTAATCCTACGTAAGGTAAATTCCTGTACTCATGTATTACTCGTATTTTGGTCATCCCCTCTGTATTAATTTCTAGTGAATTAACATCCGTTCTATAAGATGGAGACCAAAAATATATCGCTTAATCAAGGCCAGATAGAGTTTGATAACTACCTTCGCACTTTTATTTGTAACCATCCTAGCAATGAAACCTAATGCTCTGTTAGCTTTGTTCCTAGCGCTAACGCACTGTTTTCTAGATTTAAGGTCAGGACTCACTAGCACTCCCAAGTCTCTCGCATTCAGTTTTCTCTAAAAAGGTGTTGTCTAAGCTATACCTAATTTCTGGGTTGTGTAAACCTACGTTTAATATACTTCACTTTGAGATATTGAAGTTCATTAGCCATTTCACGGACCATGTGAACAATTTGGTAAGATCTTCCTGTAGTATCTCGGGATCTTCCGCAAACTTAGTAAAATCACTAATAATACCGTTGTCCAAGTAGTTTATAAATATAATGGATAAGTGACCCGATACCGGGCCCTGGGAAACTGCAGTAGCAACACTACTCTATTTAGATTTTCCATTGTTAATGGTGACCCGTTGTTTTCTGTTACTGATCCATGCTTTAATGCATTCAAACATGTTTCCTCTTATGCTATGGGCTTTGAATCTACTTGGTAGTTTCTGGTGGGGCACCTTGTCGAACACTTTACTAATGTCTAGGTAAATAACATCGTAACCATCATTGTTATCTGACGCCTCGTAGGCTTTATTGTAAAAAGATATAAGATTGGTTACACCTGACCCACCCATATTATGAGTCTCAAATCAAATGTCTTTCGGTGCTATCGCTGGTTCTATAAGCTATTATTGATTTTAGCGTTTTATCCATAACTGACGTCGAACTGTAGTTGTGTACAGAAGATTTATCACCCTTTTCGAAAACGGGAACAACGTTTGCCTGCCCTCCAAGAAAGCCATGCCATACTCAAAATATACTTTCTATGATCCTATGTTGTGCATCTTACTATCAATATAGTTATGCTCCTTATGTATTGTATAATACATGCTCTCCAGGACCCTCGGTGAATATTTACCAGTGTTGGTCCCGCGAGATGGGCGTCGGAGAGTATCTTCTCCCTGCCCCTCATCTTCAGAAACCATCAATATTCTCACTTCCATTTGGAGATGCAACGTTTAAAGGCGGACACTGTTTACAGATCAAACTTAAGACCCTTATCAACTTTAACTAATTTTATTCAATGTACTCGTATTCACCTAAGGTAGGCTAATAATCGACTACTGTTATTTTCCTTGTCTTCTTACTGACCGATTATATCAACTCTGATCCAGACTCGTATAATGCAGACAACAGCCCAAGACTTAATTCCAGAGAGATCTGTAGTAGTGCTTCAGGACCATTGCTGGTTATTGTGAGGGTACGTGTTTCCAGGAAATTTAGGAAACATTTATTACATCTTCTCCATGACCAGTATATCCTCTATATACATAACATGCGTCTTAATGCATCACTAAATATTCAGTGTCACCGTTACATCCTTCCAAGGATCTCCATGTTTAACAAAGGATCTCCAAGTGAAACTAGCTTCTTGCTTAATATATGTCCTCCAGTAAGCTGTGCGATAACTTCTACATACAATAGTGGACCTCTTTGTCAAACAGAACTCCTCCGTATACAAGTCACACATAATGGATAACATCTGTATGTAACACACACGCCAGATGCTACAGAATCTATCTGTATCGAACCGATGACCTCCATAAACAACTAACCTTTGTATTCAATGGGTCTCCACTTCTATATATGGTCCACAAATGTCATTTGAATTGATGCCTTCCACATTAAGGTGACCTTCATATTCTAAACAAAAATTTAATGCTGCATGCTCACTCTCGTATCGGTACCCAGCGGTTACAAATGATAAGCAAGTCATAAGACGAACATTTGACAATGAATGTGGTCTTTCGATGGGATGATCTGTTATCCAAATCTAATGTTGCAACATCATATTTGACCATAGGTTTACTCACCATGTGAGATATGTATTATGAATTACACTTGCTTTAGTTCATGCTGCCTACAAGTTTGTCAGACGAGCTGAGCTTGTCTTATCAATAAAAGGCAGATGTAAGAGAAGTATGAATCATATAGAGAAATCTATTCAGAAAGGTAAAAGGTACAGGTAGACTAGCTGAGGAAGGCAGTAGATCATTTGAAATATAGTAATTATTATATGCAGGCAAATGGGTAAAAAGATTTTTTTATTTTTTTATTTTTTTATCATTATTATTTTTTTTTTTTACCATCGACTTTACTTTTCAAGTACTACTATTCAGTAAGTAAATGTATCAGCGTTAATTAGGTACCAGAAGTTGCAAGTGAGGAACTAACGTTTGCTCTAAAAAGTGTGAAAGCATGCAGGACATCTGAGGAAAATGTCATACCGATAGATCTGAGAGTCGCAAGGACAGAAGTTAAGGTCCCGCCTTCTTGCCCCTGCCTGTCTGCCATTTTCCCTGTGCTTAAGTGCCTACTTGCTTCCCTGCCTACCTTCCTTGCCTACCTTCCTGTACCTGGTTCCTGCCTGGCCTTCTCCACGTCCCTGACTATCTGGCTGTTTCCCTGCCTGCCTCTATTCCTGTGCACCAAATTGCCTTCCTGTCTACTTGATTCTCCGTTCCTGCCTGCCTGCTTGCCCACTTCCTGTGCTTGCCTACGGACCTGCCTACCCATGCACTTCTATTGCCTACCTGCCTGCCCCCTCACCCACCTCTGCGTCTGCCTAAATATCTTGCATACCCGTGTCTGTCTGCCCACCTCTCTCGTCTGACTACATTCCAGCCTACCTCCCTATGTTATTTGTTTGCCTATTTGATTGTCTGCCGCCTTCCAGCCTGCCTACCCTCCTCCCTTTGTCTGCCTGCCCCCCTGCCTACCCGCCTCCGTCTGTCTGCCACCCTGCCTTCCCGCCTCCTTCTATTTGCTAGCCTGCCTGCCTGCCTCCCTCTATCTGCCTACCAGATGCTTACATACTTCTGTCTGTTTGCCTGCTGCCTTCATCTGTCTACCCACCTGTCGATTCACATTTATGTGATGCTTGTCCATCCTCTTC
>NC_134787.1:11825522-11848022 GCF_046742065.1 Oratosquilla oratoria
TATGAATTTGAATCGAATTTCTGAGCTGTAAACAAGTTCACAGCGAACGACTTGTTCCCCACGATTCAAGACGACGACTTCATGTGACGTCACTCAACGTCGGTTTGCTCTTGTCCGAACAATAAACTATTTTATTTGTTCCTTTACCTATCTATTCGTTTATTCATTTATCAGTTTATTTGTTTAACTGTTCATTCTATTTTTATTACTCTCTGCACGCCTTTATGTGATGAATTAAAGAAAAATTTTTCGAAAAGAAAACGGTAGCAGAACAGGTGTAGGGGACCCAGTTGATTAATCTTGTAATAAGTAATGTTCTTCATGGATGTTTGCCTTATATTTGCTCAGTATCATCGACGCTTAGTATGTATACATAACACAAAATCAATGATTACAATTATCTGTAAATGTTTCAACTGAAATAACATGGCTCTTAACAAACACTTTTGGAATTGAGTAGTGTTCAAAATGAAATTAGTCCGTATGTAATGATTATGTCATTACAAAGTGAAATTTATACTATTCCTGTTCAGTGAAAACTTCTGTGATTTTAACATAAAGATATATCCTAAGTAATGTGCACGATTTAAAACGAGAAACTAAAATGAAACACAATACAGAAGAAATACAAAATACATACATTTGTGATGAACTATTTGGTTCATTTATTGCGATAATCCGAACAACGTCGTTCATGGAAAGACATCACAGTGGAACAAATTCCTGTGGCGGATGACATTTATCTTTTTCTTCTAGATGTCGCCAGACTATTTTATTCAGTTGTAGCCCTTAATCCATCTTGATTTTCTCCTTCCGTATATGACAATAATTTTCCTTTTTATTCCTAATGCCACCAAACAATTTCATTGAAGAGTTTGGTAGTAAAGGCATCGAGTAATTAGCCCCATATTTAATAAAATCATCTGGCGAATGTAAAGAAAATGAAATTCATGCTGCATGATAAATGGCTACATAAGAACTACATTACCGCATGGCACAGGAGATTAATTTAATCAACATGTGGCACATACAAGCAAAACTCTCAACTCTTCCTCATAAGAAAGGGTGGCTGGAACAAGCGTACTTTTTGCCCTGGCTCCACGTTTAAGGGAAAAAAAAAAAAGGGGGTGGGGTGGGGTTGGGGTTGGGGTTGGGGGGGGCTTTCTGGTCTCCTCGTTCCGCCCCATTTAGTCGCCTTTTACGGCACGTAGGGCGATCTGGCCCCACAGTAAAAAGTTCAATCTCTTGGCCACGCCAAACAAGGTCGTCTTATCGTTAGCCAGAAGAGAATATTTCGAGTTGGTCATCGAAATGTATGGGTCACTCGAAAAAGTCTTCACCTCTTCATCACCGGGTGATATTTTTCTTTAATTCATCACCGTGGCACCATCATGGAGGGAAATTTAGGCGACTTAAAGGCCATTTACACGGTCGAACAGTTTGACAAACTCAGTTTGTCAGGCAAGTGTTTGAAGTGATGTTTGACCGTGTGAATGGGGTATTTGGTCGTCAAACATGTTTGTGTGAATGGGGTATTTGGTCGTCAAACACGTTTGTCGAACGTGATTGACAACCAAATACCCTATTAACACGGTCAAACATCACTTCAAACACTTGTTTGACAAACCGGGTTTGTCAAACCGTTTGACCGTCTAAATGCCCCTTTAGAGGGGTTTACACGGTCTAACGGTTCGTCGAACGGGGTATTTGGTTGTCGAACACGTTGGTTAAACCCCAAATACCCCGTTCACACGTTCACACGTGTCTGTCGAACCGCGTTCGACGAACTGTTAGACCGTGGAAACTCCCTCTTAGATTGACAACTTCCCTACTTGATAGTCCTTTTTCTCTTATCGTAACTGTCGGCAGGTTAATTCATTCACCATCTCGATACCTTGTTGGTGATAAAACGATTGAAACTTGTATGGGTGTTTTTGAAGGCACGCGTGGAGACTTGTAGATTAAATGCTCAGAAAGAAAAATTGTCCCACCTCACTTTTGACTAATACATATTTCACATAACTAAGATTAACATCTATAGTTATGATTATTTATAAACCCAGTATCTAGTCTATTTTGCAAATGTCTCGTGTGACCTTATAAACTAATTCTGATTTTGGCCAGGCGATCTTAATCTAGCAGTTAAAGGAAGTCTTCACATTTTCAAAGCTTAATGCAAATGCTTGTTTTATATATATTTATCTAATCATCATTATTTCTTTTATGTGTGGAGATTTACCTACACATTTTATTTTCTTTGTCCCCAAATGGTTTTATTCATCTGAAATAACATCTTTTACTCCTTATCAAATGATTTATCGTGTTCGCTGAAGCTGAACTGACAGGGCTTATTTGACAGTTACAGAATAAATAGATTAATTAGTGCTATTAATGAAAATCGTGCATTCAGTGACTGCTTACCGTGCAACAAGTTGGCGCCAAGTCCTGAAAAAATCCTATTATATAATTTTCATTCGCAATATATTCTGGGAGAGTTTATCACCAATTAACTTATGCCGGAAATAATCTGTCAAAAATATGAAAAACGAAGTTCTTGATTGTAACAAAATTATGATAAAGTGCAAATTCAATTAACGATGCATCATTCTATAATCTATGCACGATCTTAGTTCATGTTTCTAGTTTACATATTTTCTAGTACCCAGCTGACCTGTATGTTTCTTTGATATACTGGACACAGTAAATTTGGTCCACATTCCGTGGTACTATGAGCACATAAGGCCCAAGAACAGAACCCTGAGGCACTCCACTCGTAACATCTCTTCAGATGGATTTTTCATTAAAAAGAGAAAATCTATTTACGATTGCCCAGTCATTTGCTTATCCAACCGAGCCGGCTACCCCTTACTCCAAGCAAATTAGTTTAGTGAATTGTTTTTCGTATGAAAGTATATTTCTTAACTCGGTTATACAAAACCAACATTGTTTCTTTTGTTTTAGTTTGAGATAACTGTGTAGTATTCTCTTAGGCACGAACGAGCTGTTACTTCTAAAACCGTGTTGTCTGGATTCATAGCAGTTACTAAGTGATTTTTGACGATGTACCATATGTTCCATCATTTTCCCATGGTTAAGCATAGACTTGGGTGTAGGCTTATAATTTTGAAGGATCTCCTTAGCACCCTTTCTACACATATGAGTAATGTTTGCTAGATTTCATTCTCTTGGTACATCACGGGTTGCAATTGATTTTTCTTTTTAATAAATTCTAATGGAATAACAGTTTTCGTTTTTTATTTCCTTCAAAATTCTTGGATACCAACCGTCAGGCCCTGGTGTTTTATTAACTTTGTCTGCTTGTCTGTCTGTCTTTCATTCTCCTCCCCTCTACTTTTCTGTCTCCTTACCTTTCATATCCTCTCCTGTCTCCTCTATCCTCTTCTCTATCTCCCTCCCTCTCTTTTTCTCTTTTTTCCTTCCTATCCTCTCATTTTCTGTCTTCTTCCATTTCTTTTTCTTTCCTCTCTCCTTTCCTCTCTTTTCTCTCTTCCTCCCCTCCCTCTCTCCTCTCTTGGTTTCCTTCCTATCTCTTCTGTCTTCCTTCCTCTCTTCTCTTCTGTCTTTTTCCACATTGTCTTCTGTCTCCCTCTCTCTCCTCTTACCTTGCCTCCCTCTTCCTCTCTTCTCTCTCCCTTCCTCTCTTCTCTTCTGTCTTTTTCCACTTTGTCTTCTGTCTCCCTCTCTCTCCTCTTAACTTGCCTCCCTCTTCCTCTCTTCTCTCTCCCTCCCTCTCTTCTCTTCTGTCTTTTTCCACATTGTCTTCTGTCTCCCTCTCTCTCCTCTTACCTTGCCTCCCTCTTCCTCTCTTCTCTCTCCCTCCCTCTCTTCTCTTCTGTCTTTTTCCACTTTGTCTTCTGTCTCCCTCTCTCTCCTCTTAACTTGCCTCCCTCTTCCTCTCTTCTCTCACACTCTCTCTCTTCTCTACCACCTACCTCTCTCACTTCTTTCCTGCCTTTTTGCCTCATGTCATTTCTTTTTGTTCTGTGACGGCTTCAGTCTTCCGTAGTCGGTTACACGAAGAAGTTTCATCCGTTCTTAACCATCCAAAGGGATAAGGAGAAGATGAATGAAATCGTCTAGTAACCAGAATAGGAAGGTGGGATTACATTTATTAACTCTGCAATGCACACACACACACACACACACACACACACACACACACACACACACACACACACACACACACACACACACACACCTCGTGGCGCGGTGGTTAGAGTTCTCGCCTGCCACTACGGCGGTCTGGGTTCGAATCCCGCCCAGGGCTGAAACAATTTCAGAATCGCTGCGCTGCGGATTGTTACTTCATCTCTCGTGGGCGGGGAGTTGGGTGTGTTTGTGTGCGTGTAAGGTCACAGTATTATCCATATATCGGTTATAGGAGCTCAGTGTGTGTGTGTGTGTGAATCACACACACACACACACACACACACACACACACACACACACACACACACACACACACACACACACACACACACACAATATATATATATATATATATCATCATTTGAAAAAGCTTATAGCGAAACTAGTCAAGAATAAAATTCTGAATAAGACTCCAATCTTTCCTCTTCCCACCCACTTCAACATAATATCATCATTAGTAGTGGCTTGTATAAATTGATTAGGTTCATAATTGGTCATATTTGTAACCGGGTCACCAAACATCATTATCACGAATTCTTTTGACCTTCGATTTGATTATGTGCTGAGGTCATTCCTCTTCATTTACGCCAGAGATCTCTCCTAGATACTAGATCTTTTCTAGACCTTTGCTAACTTTCTTAATATTATTTGCATTGTGACCCTTCGTGCTTATATATTACTATTTGTCTTTTTATGCTTATCTTGTACCACTGTTATCTGTATCTGCCCAGAATATATATATATATATATATATATATATATATATATATATTATATATATATATATATATAATATATATATATGTATATATATATATATATATGTAGTGTGTGTGTGTATGTATGAATGTATGTATATATATATATATATATATATATATATATATATATAGTAATATACAATATATAGTGTATATAACACTTCACCAATGCAATATTGAACAAGTTTGCCAGAAAACGTTAATTGTCTTGATTCTTCTATACTTGATGGGAAGAATTGATTCAATGCTTCATTACATTGAAAAGTTAATTGGGAGTTATTAGTTTCGAGTCGAGTCGAGTACCTGAATAAGAAACTGTTGACTCAAGTTTCATTGACTTACAACCTGCAGCCATACATTGGTTACGAACAAGTCTCGGGTACTCTTGTATGTCTCTAGAGAAAGAAATATTAGATTCTTATCTCTGCTGTAATAGTACGGATGTGTTTCTCTATCACCGGCTTGTAGCTAGATCTTATGTGAATGAAAAGATACACACACACACACATACACGCACACACACACACACACACACATACACGCACACACACACACATACACGCACACACACACACACACACACACACACACACACACACACACACTGCTCGACGGAGGAAAGGGAGCGTTCTCAATCGCTACTCCAGCTGTCCGAGTTCGAATGCCACCCAGGACTGTAATTATTATAATATCGCTGCTCTGCGAGCAGTTACTCCAACTCTCGTTGGCGGGGAGTTGTGTGTGTGTGTGTGTGTAAGGACACAGCATTACCCATGGACCTGTCATATACTGGGTATGAGACCTGAGCTCTCACCCGGTAGGGTAATGGTTGTCGATCACGAGTACAATACAATTTCTAAGACCATGGGGAATCACACACACACAGAAAGAGGGAGACAGATTGAGAGCGAGAGAGACAAAGAGAAAGAGAGAGAGGGACATATACAGTATGATTGTGTGTGTGTGTATAGGTGTGTATGTGTGTGTGTGTGTGTGTGTGTGTGTGTGTGTGTGTGTACATGTGTGTGTTTGTGTGTTTATATGGGTGTGGGTGTGTGTGCGTGTGTGTATGTGTGTGTGTGCGTATGTGTGTGTGTGTGCGTGTGTGCATGTGTGTATGTGTGTGTGTGCGTGTGATTATTTATGTGTGTGTGTGTGTGTGTGTTTATTTATGTTTGTGTGCGTGTGTGTGTGTGTGTGTGCGCGCGTGTGTGTGTGTGTGTGCGTGTGTGTGTGTGCATGTGTGTGTGTGTGTATGTGTGTGTGTGTGTGTGTATGAGTGCGCATGTGTATGTGTCTACGTTCACGTGCGTTGGTGTTTGCGTGTGCGTGTGATGGTATGTGTACGGTTGATATGGATGCAGTTGGCACCTTTATTGAATGGGAGATATATTATTGGTATGAAAAGAATTGACATCGTATGGGGCTTTTGTCATTGGACATGGAGGGCAATTGGATATGAAGCGCACATTTGTATTTTGAATTTTTCCATGAACTTGATATGAATTTATATATGCATATATATATATATATATATATATATATATATATATATATATATATATATATGCGTGTGTGTGTGTGTTTAGATTGAAAACAAAGTCACTGAGATCTGTGTTACCAAGAGATTATATATCAAAAATGTCTTAATTAAAGGCAAGTAAATACGAATATAAGATATATTCTGTAAACCTATATATATACATTCACAATTCACATAACAGCACTAATTTGTCCATGATTATACCTTAATTTACACAAAGCAAAATATCGAAGCTTTTGTAGGTCACACTATTTTTTTATTTTATTACTTTGTATTTTCATCTATTTTACTTTATTCTATATTATATTGAATGAATTTTACTTTTATATTCTATTTTACTATATTTTTTACTCTAATTTATTCTATTTTTTCTATTCTATTTTTCTATATTTTTTTACTGTAAATTATTTTATTTTATTTTATTTTATTTTATTCTTCTATATTTTTGCACTGTAACTTATTTTATTCTAGTTTATTTTATCTTTTTTTTTACCCATTTTATCTTTTCACCTCGAAGTCCTATTGTTCTCTCTTCACGCCCGCACGCCCAAGTCTGCGCGCCTAAGCGGCACTCAACACTACAGCCCCTTTAAGGCGTAGGTAGCGGCCATCGCTTTTTTTTTCTTCTTCTTCTTCTTCTTCTTCTTCTTCTTCTTCTTCTTCGTCTATTCACAGGTGATTCTATTCAGCTTAAGAAAGTTCTCTAAACTTTACCTTCTCTTGAATTGATCATGATTGATGAGGAATAGAAAATCCACCCATGATGTTCTTCCACCCGTTTCAATACATTATCATCATCATCTATCCTCCATTCATACATATTTCCAAGTTCTGCTTAAATTTCTTCTTTTTATCTTATTTTCTTTACATACTTTCTAGAATAACAGAAAGAATCAGGTAACCTTTTCTTACATTCTTCGGTACATTATTATCTAAAATATTTTATTTCCGTTTTCTATTGTATCTAGCTGATTTATTTCTTTATAAATTTATTTATTTATTCATTTGTTGACTTATCATTGATCTATTTTTCTTACCAACGAATGTGCCATCTAGTGTGTCATCTAGTGTGTCATTTAGTGTGTCATCTAGTGGTTCCTATAGTGTCATTTAGTGTGTCATCTAGTGGTTCCTATAGTGTCATTTAGTGTGTCATCTAATGGTTCCTATAGTGTCATTTAGTGTGTCATTTAGTGTGTCATCTAGCCCTTCAAATGACTTGTCTTTCTTTAATTGTGTGTGTATGTGTGTGTGTGTGTGTGGGGCTGACTCATGTTTTATGCAGTAAATGTTATTGGGACTTTAGTGATAAAAAAAATAAAAAAAAAAGGGGGGGAGGTAGAATGTTGGTCACTTTTAACTTCAGCTATTATTCTGAACTTCTGTTATTTTTATATATATATCTCTTTCGCCATGTCTGTGACTTCATATCTTTAGTACAATAATGTCTCCAAGGATTGGGATACCGGTTATTCCTGGCAAAAAATACTCTCTCACACACACATAAAACCTCCTATGCACAAATACACGCACACAAATGCGCACTCATGCACATCTACAAACACACAGAAATGCACATACAAAGACAAACACATATACGGATGTATACACACAGACACGAAGGCACACGCACACACCCACACATATGCACACTTATGATTGTGCTTATCCACAAACAGCAAATATACACATCCATAGACATACGCCCACAGAGATATACAAACATACACAAAGCCAAACACACACACACACGCACACACACACGTACAGAAAAGCATGCACACACGCACACACACACACACCCACACACACACACACACACACACACACACACACACACACACACACACACACACACACACACACACACACACACACACACACACACACACACACACACACACACACACACACACACACACACACACACACACAGTACCTATAGATCGGTCATATATGAGCCCTGAGCTCTAAGGGAATCACACACACACACACACACACACACAGACACACACACACACACACACACACACACACACACACACACACACACACACACACACATACACACGTTCACACACGCACACACACACATACAAACAAACACACATACACACACATACACACACACACACATACAAACACACATACACACATAGAACCCCTAATATAAAAAATACATAGAAAATAAATAGTGTGACATATGTCGATATGTACAGGGAGCGTCTTCGCGAGGTGCGGCACCCTCGAGGACTCCTTGTTGTCAGCCATTTGAACCACCAGGAGTATACGAGGAAATTTTCTTTGCTATATTTTTTTCCCTCTTTTTCCTCTCTCTCTCTCTCTCTCTCTCTCTCTCTCTCTCTCTCTCTCTCTCTCTCTCTCTCTCTCTCTCTCTCTCTCTCTCTCTCTCTCTCTCTCTCTCTCTCTCTCTTTATCACTACCCAACTAAATATGTAAATATGCTATGTATTTTTTCTTTTTCTTTTCTGTTTCTTATGACCATTCAATTAAATACGTACTAGTATATATGTTATATTTTTCTTTTTTCTTGTTTTGTTCTTTGTGTATTTTTTCCCATTTGTTTATGTAAATATTTGTATATTTTGTCTTCGTTTATTTATATCAGTTTTATTGCGATGGAATAGAGTAGGAGACCAGACTAGAAGGAGTTAGAATAATGAGGCTACAATAATAATAGTAATTAGTACGCGTGAATTAATTGTTTGGAAAATTATTTTCTTACTCATTAAAATCTGTCCGGAAAAAAAAAAAAGGTAACCCATCCCTCAGGTTCCAACCGAAGTAGAATGTCGAAAAGTGAAACTAGCCTCTAAAGGACTTTCCTTCTTCCTGAAATTTCGAGTGAAAAAAAAGAGTCAAAATAGAGCGCCCCTCACCATTCAGATTCAGACCCCGAGTAGAATGGCCTAAGTCGCAACTCCGGCAATTTTTGAAGTGTTGCCGTTAGGGCCGTTCCACAATATTCACGTTTGATCCATGTGTCCAGGAACTATTATTTTTTTTTTTTTCACAAAAATAAATAGATAGATAAAATAAGTAAATAAAATAAAATTAAATATCTAATAATAATAATAGTAATAATAATAATAGTAATATAACAACAACAACAATTAATAATAATAGAAAATTACCATAACCACATGGAGACTTTCACAAAAAAAAAATTAACTACAGTAAAAACGGCAACAATGATACCATAACGATGATGATAATAATAATGATGGTAATAAGATTAATAGGTTAAACTAGGTTAAGTTAGGTTAGGCAATTTTTTAAGTGTTGCCGTCAGGGCCGTTCCACAATATTCACGTTTGATCCCATGTGCCCAGGGACTAGAAAAAACAAACAAACTATGGTTTCACAAAAAATAAATAGATAAAATAAATAAAATAAAATAAATAAATAAAATAAAATATCTAATAATAATAATAATAGTAATAATAATATAACAACAACAACAATAATTAATAATAATAGAAAATTACCATAACCGCACAGGGACTTGTTTGCTCATCAAAACATGATAACTACAATGAAAACGACAATAATGATACCATAACGATGATGATGATAATAATGATGGTAATAAGATTAATAGGTTAAACTAGGTTAAGTTAGGTTAGGTTAAGTTAGATTAGTTAAGGTAAAATTAGATCAGATAAGATTGATTAGATAATAAGGTAGGTGGGTTAGGAGATGATAGGTTAAGCTAGATCAGGTTAGTTCAGGTTAGATAAGGTTAGACTGGACTAGACAGAGAGAAAATCGGGGCAATGTTTTCACTGGAAACTAATTCCCACCCAAAGAAGAATACTACTCACTTTATTATTCCTTTTTTATTTTTCATTTTTCATTTTTTTTTTTTTTTTTCTATTTTTTTTTTTTTTTATTTAAGATATTTATTTATTTAATTTATTTTTTATTTTCTATTTTCTGTTTATTTTATTTATTTTCTATTTTATTTTATTTATTTTATTTATTTTCTATTTTATTTTATTTTATTTATTTATTTATTTATTTTTGCTTTTTTTCGTATCTCTCCTATGCTGCCTCAACGAGCCCGTCTCTACAACGCGATATAGTCCCCAAGGATAGAAGCGCGGGTTATCGGCGACGAAATCGTAACTACGAACTTTTTCGAGTGACTGTACGTGGTTGGGATTCCAATGGCTGGCGGAAATTGGAAACGAACGGCTACATCTACCATTTGAATTGAAACCTGCATGTGTAAGGCTTCGTCTACTCTAAGGGTGATGAGAACTCCAAACGGCCTGTTGTGATGTTCGAGTCTTTTTTTTTTTTTTTTTTTTTTTTCTTTCTTCTTGTGAGTGGGTGTTATAGCGGACTATATACATTTTTTTTTCTTTGTCGTACCCAACGCTCAATATTCATTCATTCATTCATTCATCTATTTATTTATTTATCTATTGATTTATTGATTTATTAATTGTTTATTTATCTATAACCCCTTATTTATTTATTTATTTATTTATTTATTTATTCATTTATGTATTTATCAATATCCATTCATCTACCTCTCCATCTATCTCTTTGTGTATCTGTCTATTTGTGTATCTGTCTATCTACCTCTCCATCTATCTATTTATCTATCTACCTCTCCATCTATCTATTTATCTATCTACCTCTCCATCTATCTATTTATCTATCTATCTACCTCTCCATCTATCTATTTATCTATCTATCTACCTCTCCATCTATCTGTTTACCTATCTATCTACCTCTCCATCTTTCTATCGACCTACCTCTCCATCTATCTATTTATCTATCTATCTACCTCTCCATATATTTATCTATCTTTGTCTATCTGCTTACCTATCTATCTATTTATCTATTCATTTCTAAGATCTTTACTGTATAAATCTTATTGTGCCGAGCTTTCTGAACATTCGAATCACTTGACTATATATTGACTTGTCTACCACCTCTTCTCGCTGTTCTGGGGTATGTAGACTCGTATACCACTTGTTTAGAGCCTCTACTGTAGGTAGTTTCAGACTTACTGCTCATGTACTATCCTTCCTTAACCTACTGGGAGACCTATTCGAAGCTGAATAGAATCGCTTGGCATCCGCTCTTGCAAACTCGTTATAACATAAGAACATAAGAATGAAGGAGACTGCAGGAGACCATAAGGCCTACACCAGGCAGCTCCGTATCCATCACCACCTGTCATCCCCATCCATAAAGTTGTCTAATCGTTTCTTAAAACAAATGATAGTTTCAGCGCTCACTACGTGGTTACTAAGATTATTCCATTCGTCAACACCCCTATTAGTAAACCAATTCTTGCCTATTTCCTTTTTAAATCTAAATTTGTCCAGTTTATAACCATTACTGCGAGTCCTGCCCTGTTGTTTTGATATGATGACCTTGTTTGCATCACCCTTGTTAAAGCCTTTGATCCACTTGAACACCTCTATTAGATCACCCCGCACTCTGCTTCTTTCCACCTCGTCCTGTGAAGCCTTTCTCACATCGTCCTGTGAAACCTTTTCGATGATTTTATTCATTCCCAAGGACCCTAAGATGGTCAGAAACCACGAATCTGCAGAGACCTGGAGTCCAGAAAGGGTAATGGGTCAATTAACAAGGACAGATAGACAGACACACAGACATACAGACATACAGACACACAGACACAGATATACAAGCAGAGACATAAACATGCGGACGGAAACACACACACACACACACACACACACACACACACACACACACACACACACACACACACACACACACAGAGTGCCGAAATTATTTCAGTATCACTGCGCTTCGAGTCGTTATTCCAACTCTCGTGGGCAGGGAGTTGAGGGTGTGTGCGCGTGTAAGGTCATAGCATTACCCATAGATCGGTCATACGAGCTCTGAGCTCTCTTCCGGGAGGGAAATAGCTGTCGATCACGAGTCCAACACGTGATCCAAAGACCAAGGTGAATCACACACACACACATGCGCGCGTACACACAAACACAAACCTACCTACCGTTGTGAAATTTCATGCATGGATGTACCTCGACACCGCAGGAGGGCGGAACATCTATTAATTGTGTACCCATAACTCGGCGTGCGGGACAATCACAAGTTTCCTCTGGACACTGACATAAAGTTAAAACTTGAGGAAAGCGCGCGGCAGGGCCATCGCTCAGCCGCGACGGACGAAAAATGGTCCGCTTGTCAGACTCACCCGCAGCCACCAACTGGTCCTTTTCCGGGCATGTTGGTTTCTTGCGGGACGGAAGATTCTGTCGCATAAAGTGCCAGTGGATTTTATTATTCGTGGAAGCCCGAAGGGATTTCTTCCCGCCTTCTCTTTTTCTGCATGAGGGGACGGATTTAATGAAGCGGCCTTGCTGTGGATGTGCTGTGTCTTGCGACACTACTTCTAATCCAGGGCAGTGGACAAGATGCATGGATGACCCGTCATCCAGGAGGTGCCATGACAAGGAGGGTAGAGGGGAGTGGAGTATATAGGGGGTGGAATGGGTGGGAGTGGTTTCTATGCCTTTGTTTTTTGGCTACCTCCCGTGTAAGGGGGAAAAAGCCTTTGGTATATGTATGTATGTACAATTATCAATAGACGATTCTATACATCTGTGTGAATAGACCCTAAGTAGAATGTGCTAGAACTAGTTCTCTGAGTGTCTTGTTGAAACTTCATGTTTATTTGGTCTTGTAATAGAAGATCTTATTGGGCTGGAAATGGCCTTGGGAGCGCGAGAAGGCTAACTTCGTGTAGGAGAGCTATTCCGGCCGTCGATAAGGACCCACTTGACCAACCCAGGGCGTGCTCTTCCTCCTCCTCCTCCTCCTCCTCCTCCTCCTCCATCTCCTCCTCCTACAGGCATGTGGCAGTGAAGAGGTCCCATATGGCCCTGGCAGTCTGACACTAAAGGCACTTTCCTAGCACGTGACCTGAGTGCCACCTCCCCCTACTCCTCCTCCACCTCCTCCACCTCCACCTCCTCCACCTCCTGCTGAAGCAAATACGGTTGTGTCCTCCAGGGGCGAGAGAAGGTGGAGTGGAGGGTGGTCAGGTAAAGCTACTTACCTACTGCACTGACCTGTTTTTTCTGTCCCTCGCTGTCATTCTTCTTTCTCTTGATAGTAGTCTCCCTCTCACCCTCTCACCCCCACTCTTTCTGTCTCTCTCTCTCTCCCTCTCTCTCTCTCTCTCTCTCTCTCTCTCTCTCTATATATATATATATATATATATATATATATCTATATATATATATATATATATCTATATATATATATATATATATATATATGTATATATATATATTTCTCTGTCTCTCCCTCTGCCTCTCACTATTTCTTTTTCTCTTTATCTCTCTGTTTCTCTCTCCCTTTCTGTCTCTCTCTCTTAGTCTCTCTCTCTCTTTCTCTCTCTCTCTTTCACACACACACACACACACACACACACACACACACACACACACACACACACACACACATAAACGTATTTTGTTTCCAGGGAGTTTCATTCAGCCAAGGTCAGACCCAACAGTGAAGGAGACCTAATGAGCCCTTTTTATATATTTTGTCCTGACTGATACCAAACGAGTTTATTCTGATTAAGGAAGCTTCGATAAACCCACATATTACAGAGGTCTGCCCCTCAATGGAATGTCTTCGTCTGTTATTAATCAGAAATTAATATATAAACCGTTACAGTTTTGAATAAGAAACATGGAAAAATGTGAAGATGTCACTCCAGGAGGCTCTGAACTACGGCCGAAGTTTTCATCTTCACCCAGCGTGCTTGGACAGCCTTGGTAGTCACGGGCAGTCTCTGGGGATCAACCTAGAGCCTTCGTAGTGATGAGGCGATGTTGAAGCCTAACGCGCCACAGCGCCACGCTATGATTAGACGGTGCGGATTACTAAGAGAATAAAATGTTGGGAGCGAGACTATATGGTCGAGTAAGCCACCCAAGAGATCGAAGAAGGAGGAGGAGGAAGAGGAGGGTGAGGAGGAGGAGAAAGAAGAGGAGGGTGAGGAGGAGGAGGAGGAGAGTGTGGAGGTGGGTGAGGGCGAGATGTGCAGTGGTCAGGAGGAAGATGAGGATTAGGAGGAGGAGGAAGAGGAGGAGGTGGAGGAGGAGGAGGTGGGTGAGGATTAAGATGAGAATCGTAAAGAGGTAGTGGAGGAGGATGAAGACGATGAGGTGCCTACGCCAGGAGGCACACAGCTGCAGCCAAAACCGTCACCTTCCCATGTTATGCGCTTTAGTGAATGTTAGAGAAAGGTAATAGTTATTATTGTGAATCGGAGAGAAGTGCAGGACTCGAACCCGCGACTAGAAATGTACAGGACCAGCATGCTGTCGATTGCGCCACCAACGCACGGTGTGTATGTGTGTGTGTGTGTGTGTGTGTGTGTGTGTGTGTGTGTGTGTGTGTGTGTGTGTGTGTGCGTATGCGTGTGTGTGTGTGTGTGTGTTCACTTTGGTCTTTGAATCACGTACTGGACCCATGATCGACAGCTATTTCCCTCCCGAAAGAGAGCTCAGAGCTCGTATGACCGATCTATGGGTAATGCTGTGACCTTACACGCACACACACACCCAGTTCCCCGCCCACGAGAGGTGGAGTAACGACTCAAAGCGCAGCGATACTGAAATTATTTCAGCCCTGGGCAGAATTCGAACCCAGACCGCCATAGTGATAGTCGGGGACTCTACCAACCGCGTTACCGAGTGTGTGTGTGTGTGTGTGTGTGTGTGTGTGTGTGTGTGTGTGTGTGTGTGTGTGTGTGTTTGTGAGTGTGTATGTGAAAAAAGTGGTAAGATAGTTAAGAATGTTGTTAGAGAAACGGGTGAGGATAGTAAGAAGGATAAGGATATAAGTGAGTGGGTGGATGAGGATAATGGAGGGAGGAGGAAGTTGAGGACGAGGGTGAAGTGATAGAAGAGGAGGAGAAGGGGGAGGAGAGGGGAGGAAGATGAGGAGGAGGAGGAATGGAAGGGCAAGGACGAAGGAAAAGACAAGGAGGAAGACGAGGAGGAGAACGAAGAGATTAAAGAGGAGAATGAGGAGGTGTATAGGGACGAACGGCGTAAGGAAGGAGGCGAGAAGGCGGAAGAGGAGAAGAAAGAGAAGGATGAGTTTGAGGAAGCAATGAAAGACGATGAGGAGGAGGGTGAAGAGGTTGGAGAAAATCGGGGAGAGCATTGAGGAGATAGCGGAAGAGAGTGAGAAGAGTGAAGTGAAAGGAGAGGATTGAGGAAAATGAAAGGAGATGGAGGAGAAAGAAAAGAAAAAACAAAAAGGGGAAGGAGGAGAAGGAAGTGGAGATAATAGATAAGGAGAAAGTGGAGAAAGGAGAAGTTATATAGGAAGTTTTGGAAGAGAAAGGATATGTGGCCGGGGTGGGGGGTGGTGTGGAGGGTAAATTGGGATTAGAATAAAAATCAACTGAATTCAAGCATTATAGGGTTAAGGTATGAACAGGTTTAGTGTAAGGTTTTGAGTAGGATGAGGGGAAGATTAATCAAGGCAAAACATTGGTGTAGTGACAAGAATTGGTAAGCCTAACGGTGGTATTAATAAAAAAAAAATCATTAAATAAATTTCATATAAATCCTTGGAATGGAAATATTTATATAAGGATTTTTTTTTCTTTTTTTTAAAGAATACCACCGTAAGGTTCGAGATTTGACCCCTTTCTACAGTGTCAAACTTTATCTGTTTGCTTCTCAATAATCCCAGACGATTGCATTCGGTCCAGAGTAGAGCGCTGTCCTGATGAAATAGGACTTCATCAGCTAATCTCCGGTTACCCTTGTGAACTCGGCACTTTCGCTACTAATCATGAATAGAAGCGCTGGTTAAATACGATCTATAACAGGAACACTTACGCTCTTATTCCTGGCTTGTGTATTTGTTCCGGCTGCCAGATGATTTTATTCAGCCGAGGGTAGAAACAACTTCGCCAACCGTGTAGTTAATGAATGGAATAAACTTCCTGCAGAGGCAGTGCAATGAAGTTTAGTTCGAAACTTTAAGATGCGTTTAGATAGACACCTAAACAAGATGCTGTGATGCTTGCCGTTTACTTTATATTATTTGTTTGTTTGTTTTTAGTCTGTTTATTATTATTTACTACTTTCCTGTTTGTTTATTATTTAACTATACCTACGCATATATTTATTTTCTTTGTTTTTATTTATGCTGTTGTAATTTTCATTTATTATTATATATTTTTTTCGCATCCGGCCTAGTTATGGAACAAAAGGTCTCGTATCGGAATGCTTCTTTTTGTAATCCTTTGTCACCCCTTGTGCATTAACAGTACTAAAACAATAAAACTTACCAATTCAGAAACAAAAATGGTCATCTTGTCAATAACGCTCTTCTGAGCTTTTGTTCTGTGTCACGCTAAAGGCGGAAACCAGACAGAAGGTGGATTGTGGAGGCAGAGAAGTTTGCAGGAGTACCGTGGCAGAAGTTTGCATAGTCATGCATCTCGTGGGTGAGGAAGGGAGAGACATTTGTTCATCAGTGTAGTTCGAATGTATGATTGATCGAATGATTGATTGATGGATGGATTGATTGGTTGATGTATAGATGGACTGATTGAGTGCCAAGAAATGTTGTTCAACTGAGGAAAAGTCGCCTCATTAATGAAGATTTTATTCTATCTGTAGACAGACTATTATATTCAGTCTAAGAGAACCTTCTGCGTTTAAGGTTTAAAGAGATGGATTGTCTTCCTCTTGTCATTTTATTCTAGATACCTGCAGACGATTTAGTCTATTTGGAAAATCACTTCCAATACCGCCCACTCTCAAAACTTCTTCTTCTTCTTCTTCTTCTTCTTCTTCTTCTTCTTCTTCTTCTTCTTCTTCTTCTTCTTCTTCTTCTTCTTCTTCTTCTTCTTCTTCTTCTTCTTCTTCTTCTTCTTCTTCTTCTTCTTCTTCTTCTTCTTCTTCTTCTTCTTCTTCTTCTTCTTCTTCTTCTTCTTCTTCTTCTTCTTCTTCTTCTTCTTCTTCTTCTTCTTCTTCTTCTTCTTCTTCTTCTTCTTCTTCTTCTTCTTCTTCTTCTTCTTCTTCTTCTTCTTCTTCTTCTTCTTGTCCTTGTTCTTGTTCTTGTTCTTGTTCTTCATCTTCTTCTTTTTCTTTTTTTCTTCTTCCTCTTCTTTTTCTTCTTCTCCTTCATCTTCTTCTTCTTCTACTTCTTCTTCTGCTTCTGCTTCTTCTGCTTCTGCTTCTTGTTGTTGTTCTTCTTCTGTTTCTTCCTCCTCCTCCTCCTCCTCCTCCTCCTCTTCCTCCTCCTCTTCCTCCTCTTCCCCCCCACCCCTTAGGATTCTACCCAGCGGATCACACATCTCCACTTCAGTGTCTCTTCTGCAAATTTTTCTTCTGTAACACCCACCCATCGCCTGGATGTCCTCCTTCACTACATCCATAAACCTTCTCTTTAGTCTTCCTCTCTTCCTGCTGCCTGGTGGATCCATATATAGCTCCCTCCTCCGTACAGAATCTTTATACTTCATCATCCAGAGAGCCTGGGTCTTCGAAAGCAAGAGTTAGGTTGACGCAAGGTGATTTTATTCATCTTAAAAGAAAAAACACTTCACAACTCGCGTCTAGTCCATCCTTAAGCAAGTCTTCATCATGTCTATTTTGGTTGTAGGGAGGTGATTTTATACAATCGAAGGTAACTGTCTCACTAACCAAATGGGATTAAACACCATCTCGTTTAAACTATTCAGTAGTGACGTACCTCCGGTTGTCGCCAGGCGATTTTATTCAACCGAGGTTAACCCCCCCCACGAATGTTGAGGCCTAATGGAAGCTTATGAAGCTATCTAATTAGAGCGGCGTGGGATTAGGGCGTAGGGGTATGACTCAAGGGTTGATCAGAATACTAAAGTAGGGGGAGAAATTGCCTTACGCCAAAGAATTTAGGGGGATTATCAAACCGGGGGATTGGATAAAGACGCTTACGGCCGTGCAAGCTAACCAGAGTGTAACAGAATTTTCTCGCTAGATGAAGGGAGTGAAGGGTGGTGACGGTGATGAGATGGAAGTACTGGTGATGACGGTGGTGAAATGGAAGTACAGATGAAGGAGTGAAGGGGTGGCCGCGGTGATGATGGGCTAAGATCGTGAAGGGGTCGGGGTGGTTATGAAGTGGTGAAGATGACAGTGATGATGGGATGAAAGGCTGATGGAGATGAGGTGGTGGTGATGAGATGAAGGGAAGCAATGCCTATGATGGGGTGGTGACTCGAAAGAGTGATGAAGTAAGAATAAGTGTAAAGATGCACGTGAAATGATGATGTGATGAATGAATTGGATGATGATGATGATGTTAGTGATAATGGTGGCGGTGATGATGATGATGGTGATGATGATGATGATGTTAGTGATAATGGTGGTGATGATGGTGATGGTAGTGGTGATGATGGTGGTGATGATGATGATGATAAATGTGAAGTGGTAAAAAGTAGTGATGAGACGAAAGGAGGGAAGAAATGACGATTGTGCGGAGATGAATGGCTGAAAATATTTATAATGATAGTATGAAATTGAACCAAAGCTGTAACGAGACCAAACTATGTGTGAAGGGTAGCAAAACTATTCATAAAGTGAAAGTAATAACAAGATGAAAGGACAAGTGGGTGGGTGAAGATGTCTGATAGGATGGTGATGCTTTAAGGGTGAAGGGTGAACAAAAGTCTGAAGATGTCATTCAAGGGGTGAAATGTTAATAAAGGGATGAACGATAATGATAAAGAATCTGGGAAACCGTGATGGTATTCATTACTGTATGAAATTCCTGGTGAAGGAATTATTGGTTAATAGAAAAATTCAAAGTGTATGTGTCACTGGATGAAAAGGTCAACAAAGGACAAAAATTCCAAACAAAAAGATAAAGGACTGAAGGGAACAAGATATTTGTAATGGAAGTAATGATACTAACGAGAGGGTAAACATGTGAATGAAATAATTTACATTTAATGCAGTGAAGGAATATACGAAGTGATAACGATATACTTAATAGGTTAAATGAATGTGATAAGTAGTGGACGTATATGTAAAATGTTGTAAATGTGTGTAAATATGTGTAAAGGGATGAAGACATGTGTAAAGGGTTAAAAATTGGGTTGAAGGAAGTAGAGCAAGCTTGAAGGTTCAAAGATGTATTTGAAGAACAAACGTTATTTCCGAAGGAGTAAATTTCTTTGAAGGAATAGAGATACGTTTGAATGGTTGAATATATATCTGAAAGAGTAAAAGTAAAGGCATGTTTGAAAGGGCATAGCTGTATTTGAATGGGAAATGCATATTTGAAGAAGTACAAGTAGTACAAGAAGTACAAGTACAAGAAGTACAAGTACAAAAGGTACAAGTGAGGCTCGCTGGCTGAACGGGTTAGGGCGTCATTACTTGCGGCGAAGGTCGAGGTGAGGGCGGTTCGAATCCTGCCACCAGCGAAGTTGAACCAAGGGCAAGGGTCATTAAATTCCATGCTACAAAGCCCTCTGTGAGGGGGACCGTTCTAGCCTCCCGATAGGGAGTGTGTGACGCTAAACTATATCATCGCAAGTATGCTGCATGTAGCTATGAATGAAGTAGATGTGGAGTTTAATTATAGAGTAAAAAGAGCTAATAAATATCCAGGTGAAATGAAAATTTTTGTGAGAAATAGGTATTTTGGGATGAATTCAAATAAAATGTTTCATGATGGAGTGATTGTACCCAAAGCGCTGTATGGAGGAGAGGCTTGGAATATAAAAGAGCAAAAAGAAGGAGACTGAGTGTTTTTTAGATGAATTGGTTGAGAAATATAAGAGGCGTTATAAGAAAGGACAGCGTGAGAAATGTGAAGATGAGGTAGAAAACGGGGGATGGAACAGGAGCCATCAGATTGAGTAGATAAGGGACTGCTGAGGTGGTTTGTTCATATGAGAAGAATGGACAAGGAAAGACCAGTGAAGCGAGTGCGGAAAACGGAAGTGGAGGGAGTGAACTTGAGGGGAAGACCGAGAATGAAATGAATTGATGTGGTCAAGAGAGAACTCTGTCAGCGGGAAAGACAGACAGTGGAAAAGACAAATGTAATGGGAAGTTGTTGCGAATAGATGAAGGGATGACTCTGTCCAAAGGGATGTTGTAATCTGTTTCATAAATTTGCTTGAGGGGATGAGAAAGGGGATCGCAAACGCCATGAAGCGGTGGAAGCTGACCAGCTCTGTCTGTTGGGCTCTGATATGGACGTCCTGTGCCTCGCTGCCGTCCCTTTGACACAAACACTGTAAACAAGGTCAAGGCGAGCCTTTAGCATCGTCGTGATGAAATAGGAGGGGTTTTGTAATGGGTCGTATTTGTATGTGATGTAGGAAAATGCTGTAAAACCTGCTGAAGAGAAAGAAAGACCATGGTCGTAATATACGGATGACCATTCCACAGTGTTTCTTATCTACAATGGGTTTTACAGCTCATTTTACAAATGTATGACAACATTAATCTCGCCCGGACACACACACACACACACACACACACACACACACACACACACACACACACACACACACACACACACACACAATTTACCTTTCATTGAAAGGATGTAGCTATGTTTTGAAAGGTTATACATGCATATAAATGGGCTGCAGGGTGAAGATGAATTTGAAGTGAAGAACCAATTAGTAGTGAGGTACAGATAGTGTTATAGTGAGTGATAGTTTGTGTGAGAAGATGAAGGGGTATATGAAAGAGGGTAGAAGGAGCTGATATATGTGAGCACAAAGACGAATAAACAAGAGAAAATGTAAATGGAAGGCGGTGTATTTAATTCACATTCGAAATATCTCTTTGTTTTTCTCCCTTTTTTTAATATCCCTGGAACAAACTGCTCATTCGAATTGTTTTGCTAAAATATGAAGGACAGAAATTACAATGTGTTGAAATTACGATAGATTTGTATTTTATTTTGATCATTAAACATACAGAGAGGTGATCTTTTTGGTGTATTGTGTAGGCGGATGCAACACATAAATCCAAAAATAGTTAATCATCTGAAAATGAATGAATCTAAAAACTGATTAATAAATGAATGAATATACATGTACATATATAGATATAAAAGGAAGTAAATGCTAATCCAAATAAACAAAAATATGTAACAAAAAAAAATAATGCCAAAACAAATGAAAATGTAAAGTACACAATGAAACGCAATCATTGACCAAAGTTTAGAAACAACGATCTGTTCTGTTTAGGTCATCAGAAGTGTAGACAGGATTATTCCAACTCAGTACACATAAGCACAACTTACGACAGGACACATTTACATATATGTATACATATAGTGTATATCATGAATGGTCTTTTGACGCAGCCTGAAGGGATTTGTCCCCGTTTTCTCTTTTTCTGCGGACTTGTTGTGAACCTGCCCCGCTACATTACTTCTGACCCAAGGTAGCGGGCGGGGATACAGGGATGACCCGTCATCCACGAGGAGCTAAGAGGAGAGGAAAGAAAGGGTAGTGGAGGGGAATGGAACGGGTGGGAGTGAAATGGATGGAAGTGGGTACTTCCATTTTGAATTGGATATTTCCTCTGTAAAGGGGAAAAGCATTTGGTATACACACACACACACACACACACACACACACACACACACACACACACACACACACACACACACACACACACACACGACTCGGTGGCGCGGTTGGTAGAGTCCCTGACTCATTACGGCGGTCCAGGTTCGAATCCTGCCCAGGGCTGAAAGAATTTCAGTATCGCTGCGCTTCGAGTCGTTACTCTAACTCTCGTGGGCGTGCAGGGTCACAGCATTACCCATAGATCGGTCATACGAGCTCTGATATCTCTTCCGGGAGGAAACTAGCTGTCGATCATGAGTCCAACACGTGATCCAAGACCATGGTGAATCACACACACACACACACACACACACACACACACACACACACACACACACACACACACACACACACAC